>NC_134398.1:62298890-62898890 GCF_050003625.1 Haematobia irritans | reverse complement strand
GCTTGCGGAGCCTCACAGAGAAGAAAATTTCATCCGATCCGGCTGAAATTTGGTACATGATGTTGGTATATGGTCTCTAACAACCATGCCAAAATTGGTCCATATCGGTCCTTAATTATATATAGCCCCCATATAAACCGATCCCCAGACTTGGCTTGTGGAGCCTCTAAGAGAAGCATATTTCATCCGATCCGACTGAAATTTGGTACATGGTGTTGGTATATGGTCTCTAACAATCATGCAAAAATTGGTCCACATCGGTCCATAATTATATATAGCCCCCATATAAAGCGATCCCCAGATTTGGCTTGCGGAGCCTCAAAGAGAAGCAAATTTCATCCGATCCGGCTGAAATTTGGTACATGATGTTAGTATATGGTCTCTAACAACCATGCAAAAATTGGTCCACATCGGTTCATAATTATATATAGACCCCATATAAACCGATCTCCAGATTTGGCTTGCGAAGCCTCAAAGAGGAGCAAATTGCATCCGATCCGTCTGAAATTTGGTACATGGTATTGGTATATGGTCTCTAACAACCGTGCAAAAATTGGTTTACATCAGTCTATAATTATATATGGCGCCCATATAAACCAGATTTGGGTTGCGGAGCCTCAAAGAGAAGCAAATTTCATCCGATCCGCCTGAAATTTGGTACATGATATTGGTATATGGTCTCTAACAATCATGCAAAAATTGGTCCACATCGGTTCATAATTATATATAGCCCCCATATAAACCGATCCCCAGATTTGGCTTGCGAAGTCTCCAAGAGAAGAAAATTTCATCCAATACGGTTGTAATTTGGAACATAGTGTTAGTATATGATCTTTAACAACCGTGCCAGAATTGGTCCATATCGGTCCATAATTATATATAGCCCCCATATAAAACATTCTCCAGATTTGTCCTCCGGAGCCTCTTGGAGGAGCAAAATTCATCCGATCCGGTTCAAATTAGGCATGGTCGCTAACAACCATACCAAAATTGGTCCAATCACACAAAAATTGGTCCATATCGGTTCATAATCATGGTTGCCACTAGTGCCAGAAATAATCTACCAACATTTTATTTCTATAGAAAATTTTGTCAAAATTTTATTTCTATAGAAAATTTTGTCAAAATTTTATTTCTAGAGAAAATTTTGTTAAAATTTTATTCGGTTCATAATAAAATTTTCATCATTGTCAAAATTTTATTTCTGTAAAAAATTTTGTCAAAATTTTATTTCTATAGAAAATTTTGTTCAAATTTTATTCGGTTCATAATCATGGTTGCCACTCGAGCCAAAAATAGTCTACCAAGATTTTATTTCTATAGAAAATTTTGTCAAAAGTTTATTTCTATAGAAAATTTTGTTAAAATTTTATTTCTTTAGAAATTTTTGTCAAAATTTTCTTTCTATAGAAAATTTTGTCAAAATTTTTATTTCTATAGAAAATTTTGTAAAAATTTTATTTCTATAGAAAATTTTGTTAAAATTTTATTTCTGTAGAAAATTTTGTCAAAATTTTATGTCTACTTTGTCAAACTGAATTATATACGTATTGGATCGATCTTTTTTGATTTAATATATACCACGTATGGACGTACATACAATTTAGAAGATGGTGTTAGGAGGTTTTAAGATACCTTGCCATCGGCAAGCGTTACCGCAACTTAAGTAATTCGATTGTGGATGGCAGTGTTTAGATGAAGTTTCTACGCAATCCATGATGGAGGGTACATAAGCTTCGGCCTGGCCGAACTTACGGCCGTATATACTTGACGATAAAATCGTTGGAAAATAAATAATTCAAATTTTAGTTTTGGAGCTTAATAAAAACCAAACCGTCTCACTGCTAGGGTTGCCAACTTTTTTTGTATGTAATACTAAAAAGGAGCGGCCTTAGACCAATTGTTTAGTATACCGATCGTCTTAGAATTAAATTTTGAGTCGATTTAGCGATGTCCGTCTGTCTGTCTGTTTATGTAATTTTGTGTGCAAAGAACAGGTCGCAGTATAAATCCGATTGTCCTCAAATTTGCCACAGAGTTTTACTTTGACTCAAAGATAATCGCTATTGATTTTGAAAAAATCGGTTCAGATTTAGATATACAGTGCTGCTTAAAAGATTTGCAACCAAATTCCCTGTTGAAAATAAACCATAATTATGATGAAAATAAATATATTAAAACCAAATTTTTAATGCAATGTTGTTGCTTACTATGTCAATTTTAAAGATTCAAGAAAATAACGGACCTAACGATAAAATTTTTTGGATAATTTATAATTTTTTTAAAAAATGAGAGTTTTCGCCTGTTCAAAACATTTGCAACTAATATTAAGTGTCACATATATTTAAAAATAATTAAAGTTTTTGTAACTTTAAACGATAAATGTTAATAGTTAATACTATGGCCATGCCGCTTGATTACTTTTGAGCAACTTTTTGCCATTGGTTACAATTAACTGTTAAATGATATCCTATGGTTCAGGTTTAAATAGATTTCGTAAATCTTTTGCAAAAATTTCGTACAAATTTTTCGTTTTACAGCTTTCCAAAGCCTTTTTTATGACTTTTACTTTAGGCGACTGAACAGTCAAGTCAAGCACCCATAATTTTGCTTCGGAAATTCATTGTTTTACCAAGTTACACGTGTACTAGAGGTCGTGATCGCGCTGAATAATCCATGCAGACCGCATTTCCTGGAATGCTTACGGCAATAGCACATGGGACAAAATGTTTTTGTAGACTTCAAACAGCATAATACCCACGACTCTATAAATCGGGCCAATAACTAGTCCAGAAAAATACCCCTAGACCCTAATATTGGCCCCGCCATGATTGACGTAACCTTTTGTATTTCTTGGATTAAGGATTTCTTTCCTTGCAGCCTTCGTACTAAATTTCTACCATCCGATCCATGCAAGTTAAATTTTGAGTCGTAGGTAAATATAGCACATATCCACTGTTCCTGAGAACATTTAAGGTATTTTTGTGAAAATTGAAGGCGCGCTTCTTTGAAATCGGTGATTTTTGACATTCTTGTATAATGACACTCCGACTTCTAATGCTCTACCTCGTTACCGTTATGGTTGATATACCCAGTTGAAAATAATTTTTGACTTCTTTAGATGATACTTCATTGAATTGTTGCATAGTTCTTTTGATTATATGATCTTCTTTTGGCGTAGTCTTAGGCTTTCTTCTACTCCAGTGTACAGTTTCGGTGCATCCACTGTTTATAAGTCGAGACGCAGTTTGTTTTTGCATATTGTACTCTTCCGAAATTCATTTTTGTGATACACCAACTTTAAAATTATCAATATTTTGCGTTTTATTATGTTGATTATACTTATTACTGGTAATTTTATCGAATTATTAAAAAAATAGGCATTAAGGCCTATGGCGATCAGTTTATGGCCAAATTAAGCAACGATATTCCTACAATGCCATTTTTGTACATTTAATCAATCTTCTTATAGGTCCTTATAACTATTTCAGGTAAAAAATGCAAAAAAAAAATGAAGAAAATGAAAAAATATTGCAGGGTCTAGGAAGTTGCATTTCCCAATTAGAATTTGGAAATACCACTCGATAACGATTATTTTTTAAGTGGAAGCGAAACAATAAAGTTATTATTATGGGAGATATACCTAGATTAAGTAAATTTTTTGAACAGCACTGTAGCTGCCATACGTAACATATGTATCACCGATCTGGTCATAATTGACGTATTTATCAACGTATTAACCTAAAATTTCGGACTGCCAAATATTTTGGGGCTCTCGTAAAATATGCCATATCAGCCAAATCGGTTCAGAGCAACACTCTTAGAAAAATATGTTTTTCATATGTTCCGATATAAACAAAATGTATTTCGGGCACAATTTTAAAACACAATATATTTAAGTGCAAACATGTAATGTTCCTAAACTAACAATAAATGTTTGGGACATCTATGTTAATATGTTAGAATATATTAAGTTTGGGGCATGAATGTTTCCTAAAAATCATATGTGTGAATGCAAACATGTATAAATTTACAAATTTCGACTAAACATACATATGTTGTGATATTTTATTCAAAGCGACAGAGAGAGTATAGAGAAAGAAATAGAGATGGAAACCGGGAGAGTTCACAAAAGATATCAACACAACACAGCGAAAGAATCAAAAGAGAACAATTTCTATGAAACCGCTTGTATGTTGTTTCGGAAAACTGATTTATGATAACGCCAAAAATTTGATATGCTTAAGTCTAAATATTATTTAATTTGAATAAAGAGAATAGACATTCGGAACCAAGAGAATAGACATTTGAAAAACAAACAGCATATGTTTTCGCCGTGAGAGCAGCATTTTATGTATGTGTGGACATTGACAATATGGGCACAATTTTTAGAGTTGGGACTGTAAAATGAAATAAGGAGGAAATAGTGTATAAGGAGGAAATGTATAAAAACAAAGTTAAGTTCCTCTTTATTAATAAGTAGTCCACGAGGAGTTGACGGACACCTTCAAATATAAAAGCGGGCATTAAGTTCGAGTTTTGCAGCTAAAACAATTTAAAAAGTTTATTTTCTTCAAAATGAATTATTAAAGAAAAATAAAAGGCATTTTAGAGCGATGTTGTTAAATGCTAGTAAAAAACTGTTCATACATAAATGTATGTTTATATTATAAAATTATATATGTATGTTTATACCAGGGATCCGGAGCGGAGCGGAGCGTGGAGCGGAGCGGAGCAAGCCCTTTTTTAGCCGGAGCGGGAGCGGAGCGGGAGCGGCATTTCTAAAATCCGGAGCGGAGCGGGAGCGGAGCGGTTTCCAAATGAAAAACCGCTCCGCTCCGAATAAAATATTACTTGAATGAAATGTGTAACTTTGAAATTACACTGTGTAGGTAATTTCAAATTTAGCTAGTACTTAGCGTAGTGTGAGCAAACGTTTAAAATGTACGATATGTATTTTTGTACGTACGTACATTGGGGAAAACACAACGTGTTTTTTAGTAATTGTTTTCAAAAACGGCAAATGTCAAAATATATCTCTAGTATGTGTTGTAAAAGTAAAAACAGTACTTTCGATCAATTTCATCCCGTATTACTACAAAGATGTTTGTAATGAACGCCAAATAAATGCAATTAAACGATCTTATTTATATTTAATTTTTTAGTTTTCTACACTGAAAAAAATATTGTCGTGAAGTCAAAGATTCCATGTCCTTAGAATAAGAATGCAAATTTTGTTTAACATGGAAGACGCATTTCTCTAAAAAAAAGTTTTTTTCTTGTCCAAAAGGCAATAAACTTTTGAATGAAGTTGTAATGTCCTTATAATTAAGTGATTTTACTTAAAAATGTGTATCATAACATGAAAGATAAAATTTTTGAGGTAAGGTCAACGTGACTTTAATAATTAAGAAAAATTCTTTAAAATTAATAAAATTGTCTTTAAATTTGTTTCCTTTTTGCATCTTGCCTACAAAGCAAAAAATCGTTAAAAATAAGACATGTTTTTCAACACTTTATTTTAAAGACGCTTTTTACTTGAAACATAGCATAATTTCTACTGTAAGTCGAGTCTTAATATGGAAAAGGATTTTGATAACAACTGACGAAAAAAATCTAAAAAAATGAAAAATGAACATTTGCTTCCTAGAAGCAAGTACATAACCCCCAAATTTAAAAGAGAATTACGTCTTTAAAGTATCCTTACTTGTATTCTCCGCTTCTTTGGCTCGGAATTAATACCCAAACTGTTAAATTTAAGACAAAATCTTTGGAACCGGGCATGCTTTTTTTCAGTGTAAGGACATTCATATTGCTTTACTATTGTACTATATCCTAGCATTCTCTTATTTCTGATATTAGTTCTCGAAAATTTAATTAAAATTATGGATAGTTTAAATTTTGGTTGAAAAATGTGCGCATATACATTTATTATACAATAAAGGGGAAAAAAGCGAAATTCGGTAACACTAGATCTGAGTAAGAATATTCGTAGGTATACCACGGACTGATGTCGAAGGAGGTTGTTGCAAACATAAACATACACACACACATTACAAATATAACGAAACCTCTTCTCTACGTCTGTTGCAAAACAAAAAAAACTTTCGGAGAGTAGTTACTTCTACTCTGTGTATAGACTTTAAATTCCAATCAGCGTTGCCGTTTTGGTCCGATCGGACCAAAATTGGTCCAAAAGATTTCTAATTTTTAAATTTGGTCCGATGGTCAGACCAAACAGAATTTGGTCCATTTTGGTCCATTTTCATAAATTTGGTTTCCATCACATATTAAATAGTAGATGGTGCACCGCAAAGAATATTGTCGGGAGGCCAAATATTTCACATGCTTAAAATAAGAATACGAATTTTGCTTAGAATAGAAGACGTATTTGAAAAAAAGTTTTTCCTTGTCTAAGTGATTCGACATAAAAATGTGTATCCTAACATGAATGCAAATTTCGTTTTAATGAAGTCAAAATGGATTTAATATTTCTGAAAAAATCTTCAAAATTAATAAAATATTTCAACACATTGTTTTAAAGTCATTATACCCTAAACCACATAGTGGTTAGGGTATAATAAGTTTGATCTGCCAAAAAATGTGCCTACAAGAAATATTGATTTTAGACCCCATAAAATATATACCGATCGACTCAGAATCACCTACTGAGTCGATCTAGCGCTTGGTGTCCGTCCGTCCATCCGTCCGTCTGTCCATGTATTTGTTGTTCACAGGATTTCGGTCGCAATTATTAACCGATTTTGATGAAATTTGGTACAGGGAGTTTTTTTGGGCACAAGGACGAACGTTATTGAATTTGGAAGAAATCGGATCCAATTTAGATATAGCTCCCATATATATGTATTGCCCGATTTCGACAAATGGGGCCACGTTGCACTTTTTTACTAACCGATCGTCGTAAAATAATCTTCTGTATCACCCTTTAAGTCTGAAAATTTCATCGAAATCGGTTCAGATTTAGATATAGGTCCCATATATATATATCGCCCGATTTTGCCAAATTATGTCATAAAACCCTTATTTATCAACCGATCTTACTCAAAGTTGGCGAAATGTAACCTTCTATAGCACTAACTATATGTGCAAAAAATCATCGAAATCGGTTCAGATATAGTTATAGCTCCCATATATGTACCGCCCGATTTTTCAAAATAAAATAAAACTCAATTGAACAAATAATACAATGTTTGTACTATAATTTTCTCGAAGAGGAGCGGAGCGGAGCGTGGAGCGGAGCGGAGCGATTTTTTTTTCTCGGAGCGGAGCGTGGAGCGGAGCGGTTTTTTTTTCTCCGGAGCGGGAGCGGAGCGGAGCGAAAAAAATGGACCGCTCCGGATCCCTGGTTTATACTCGACTCCACATTCTTCTTTTGTTAGAGTTTTTGAATTCCTTCCAAATTTTAAAGTTTTGTACCAAAACAGTTTTTTGTTACAAAATTGTTATTTTTGCAATAAAAAATAATATTTTATCCAAAAATCAGTCAATTTCGTTTATATCAAGCACTGTTACTGACTATAAATCTTTAATAACCCACATTTCGAAGTTTCATTATAAAAATTTAATATAGTATAAATATGAATGCGTAAATTAAAAAAAAACCAATGGTGTTCGGTCGGAGCAGGGATTGAACCCACGATTCTTTGCATGCAAGGCAGACATGCTAACCACTGCTCCACGTGGCAAACAAATGTATGTTTCTGTTAAATAATATTATGTTTGCATGGGCTCGTGGGCGCTGCAAACTATGCTATATAAATGTAACTTATAACGATATTTATCTGCTGGTGACTATAACAGCTACGTAGCCCAGTGGATAGTGTGTTGGCTTACAAACTGTATGGTCCCCGGTTCGATTCTCCGTGCAGGCGAAAGGTAAAATTTAAATAATTTATAAAAGTGAATAATTTCTTCAACATTATTTGTATTACAGAAAAAGGTGCCAAGAACTAAAATATTTCGTGGAAGTGAGAATTACGAGTATGTTAGGGAATGAGCACAATCGTGTTTGGGAAAAATTCTTCCAAGCATATAATATTTTTGGGCTCAAAATGCTTCCAAACATATAATATGTTCACATAAACCAAATATGTTAATGTTTCGGCAGTATCCAATAATAAATGTGCTTCCTGCAAAATATGTTTGGAACATATGTTAAAGAGGCGATTTTTTTGAGGGTGTAGATATAGCTCCCATACAAATATACCCTCCGATTTTCACTTATATAACCTCAAAAGCCAGAGTTTTTCCCTAATTTGCTTCAAATTTTGCACAAAGGATACCTTTAAGTGTACTAAATTTAGTTTAAATCGGTTCAGATTTAGATATAGCTCCCATATATATCTTTCGTCCGATTTGGACTCAAAAGCCAAAGTTTTGCCCTGAGGAAGCCACAGTGGTGCAATGGTTATCATGCTCGCCTGGCATACACAAGGCCGTTGGTTGAATTCCTGCTTCGACCGAACACCAAAAAGATTTTCAGCGGTGGATTATCTCACCTCAGTAATGCTGGTGACATTTCTGAGTGTTTCAAAGCTTCTCTAAGTGCTTTCAATGCATTGTGGAACGCCGTTCGGACTCGGCTATAAAAAGGAGGTCCCTTGTCATTAAGCTTAACATGGAAATGGGCAGCACTATGTGATAAGCTCCCAGCAACAAATTTGAAGCAATTAAGATGTTATCAAAAATGTTGATATACTTCCCCAGCAAAAACTCCTATTACCAGGTATGAGTACAAGTATGCCTGCGCCAAATTGGTAACAACTTCCTCGTACATATATCAGTAGTACGATAATACTTTTACACGGGCATGACATTGGAGGAAAGTACTTCCGTGCCGGCTAAAGTGACCGCAAAAAATCAATGTCGAAATCTTGTTCGCCAAAACGAATACCTTTTCCAGATATTGGGATAGCCAAAATTTGAGCCCGATTAAACGACGTCAACACGTGCCGCTCGTCGCTCAGAATTAAAAACAAAACGAATTTTTTGGTCAAAAAGTTGCCGTATTGAGCCATAACTCTAGAACGGTAAATAATAAAAACACGGACGATATCACAAACGATAGTTTATTTTGTCCTTAAAAATGTATGTTATGAACAAAATTGTTGTAACTCTGAGTCAAACCGAGTTACGGCAGCCTTTAACTTCGAAAGCGTGACCTGGTGCCACTAGGACCATACTTCATATATTATGTTATTATGTGATAAATTTTTAATTTTAATTAATTAATTTAATTTTTATATTATTTTTAATTAATTTAGTTAATTTTTATTTCATTTTTATTTAAATATATAGAAATCAATTTACCTAGACTCTGAAATGGCATCCATATCAGGTGTACAAAGTCGGTCCAAGAATAAAATATTTCTTGTTGGCTTTCCCATTCACCAGATCATGGGTTGTAAACTACCCTCAAATCGACAAGTTTTTTGTGCTTTATTTTATAATTTACGTACTATAAAATTAACTCTAAGAGAACCAGCAAGACTTACTAGCTCGAATCCCGGCTAAAGATGAACAAAATGCAATAACAAAGCTTGAAAAACTTCACGTCAAGTGGAGAATTCTTCAAAAAGACAGGAAGAAAACATCGGATAAGATCAGAAACAAATTGAAACAGTTTGTTGAAAAGTTAGACGATCTTTTTGATATTGCTCATCAAGATGCCTTGACTCTGATGAAATCGGAAGTAGATAAGGCTATTCTCGTGAAACAGAGGCAGAAGGGCCGTCCAGGTTGCATGTCTGGAGTAGATCGTAAGTTATCTAGAGCTGAAGAAATCAAGGCGCAAAAGGAACTTGCAAGAATTAACCGACAAATCCAAGAATAATATTTTGATATTGGCGAGTTTTTTATATTGTTATTCCAATTTATTATTATTTTCGTGATGCTTCAAAAGATTTCTCCTTGCGTGGCCCAAGATAGACAAACAAAAATATGACACAGGTATTAGTGACAATCTAATATAAAAGAAGCTATCTCCAGAATTAATTGCACATGTTACTGCTGAATTAAAAAAAAAAATTAAATGAGAACCATCCAAGAGATGACTACAAGGAGTTGTTGCAGTTGGTTCTCGTTTTTGTAGGATCACTACACTGTTAGAAAAATATGTTTTTCATATGTTCCGATATAAACAAAAAGTTGTGTCGGGCACAATTTTAAAACACAATATATTTAAGTGCAAACATGTAATGTTCCTAAACTAACACTAAATGTTTGGGACATCTATGTTAATATGTTAGAATATATTATGTTTGTGGCATGAATGTTTCATAAAAATCATATGTGTGAATGCAAACATATATAAATTTACAAATTTCGACTAAACATACATATGTTGTGATATTTTATTCAAAGCGACAGAGAGAGTATAGAGAAAGAAATAGAGATGGAAACCGGGAGAGTTGACGAAAAATATCAACATAACAGCGAAAGAATCAAACGAGAACAATTTCTGTGAAACCGCTTGTATGTTGTTTCGGAAAATTGTTTTTGATAAAGCCAAAAATTTGATATGCTTAAGTCTAAATATTATTTAATTTGAATAAAGAGAATAGACATTCGGAACCAAGAGAATAGACATTTGAAAAACAAACAGCCATTTTATGTATGTGTGGACATGTGTTTTGTTTATCATTTTGGCATTATGGGCACAATTTTTTTCTTGGTTCATTAAAAGAAATCAGGGGTCTTCATAAAAATAACGAAAGGGCACTATACTCTTTTTAGAGTGGGACAGTAAAATGAAATAAGGAGGAAATAGTGAAAAATTACACAGTAAAATGTATAAAAACAAAGTTTAGTTCCTCTTTATTAATAAGTAGTCCACGAGGAGTTGACGGACACCTTCAAATATAAAAGCGGGCATTAAATTCGAGTTTTGCAGCTAAAACAATTTAAAAAGTTTATTTTCTTTCAAATGAATTATTAAAGAAAAATAAAAGGCATTTTAGAGCGACGGTGTTAAATGCTAGTAAAAAACTGTTCACGGCTAACTAAATTTATGTTTATATTATAAAATTATTTATGTATGTTTATATTCGACTCCACGTTCTTCTTTTGTTGGAGTTTTTGAATTCCTTACAAATTTTAAAGTTTTGTACCAAAAACAGTTTTTTGTTACAAAATTGTTATTTTTCCAATAAAAAATAATATTTTATCCAAAAATCAGTCAATTTCGTTTATATCAAGCACTGTTACTGACTATAAATCTTTAATAACACACATTTCGAAGTTTCATTTAAAAAAATTTAATATAGTATAAATATAAATGTGTAAATTAAAATAAAAAAAAATGTTCTGTCGGAGCAGGGATTGAACCCACGACCCTTTGTATGCAAGGCAGACATGCTAACCACTGCTCCACGTGGCAAACAAATGTATGTTTCTGTTAAATAATGTTATGTTTGCATGGGCTCGTGGGCGCTGCAAACTATGCTATATAAATGTAACTTAAAACGATAATTATCTACTGGTGACTATAACAGCTACGTAGCCCAGTGGGTCGTGTGTTGGCTTACAAACTGTATGGTCCTCGGTTCGATTCTCCGTGCAGGCGAAAGGTAAAATTTAAAAAAATTATAAAAGTGAATAATTTCTTCAACATTATTTGTATTACAGAAAAAGGTGCCAATAACTAAAAAATTTCGTGGAAGTGAAAATTACGAGTATGTTAGGGAATGAGCACAATCGTGTTTGGGAAAAATTCTTCCAAGCATATAATATTTTTGGCTCAAAATGCTTCCAAACATATAATATGTTCACATAAAACAAACATATTAATGTTTCGGCAGTATGCAATAATATATGTGCTTCCTGCAAAATATGTTTGGAACATATGTTAAAGAAGCTATTTTTTTTTGAGGGTGTAGACGGCAATGTTGTGGGTTTTAGAGCTCCAGGCGCCATTCATCATGCCAGATGGATGGCAAAGGCTATTTACTGCTTTAAAATATTTATTTTTCGGCGCCAATTTAAGATGTCTAGAGGAGAAGAAAGTTCTCTAAGTGCTATTGCTGTTTTTCTAGTAAAAATTTACTGTAAAGCTTGGTTCAATGCTCCAAAAGCTCATCTAGCGCCAAAGGAAGATTTCGAAATTTTCATAGTCTATTAGACTATAAAGAATGTGACAACGACATCGCAGAAATATCACTCACTAAATTTTCGAATCATTTGTGCTATTTGAATACAGAGTTGGTTGGATTGTCGTTCTTTGATCCCACCATTACAGACGATGAAAAGTTATTAATGGCTAATAAATTGCTCAGTAGCACAGATGAACCATCAGAGCAAGCTAGGGTTGCAAATCCAAATATTAGTAAAGAAAAGTTAAAAGAGTTGGTTGATGGAGGATTAATTAATTTACTTTCCAAAGAAACGTTTAATTTTTTTGACCGATTTAATATAAAAATAGATTTTCTTAGACAAAATCCAAACACCTGGACTCAAAATAATAACTTCCAAGAAGGTTTGAAAATTATCAAAACTTTAAAAGTAGTAAATGATATGGCTGAGCGTGGTATTAAATTAATAACTGACTTCAACAACCTTCTGACAAATGATGAAGAACAAAAGCAATATGTCCTGCAAGTTGTAAGCAAATGCCGAGCATTGTATCCCGACGTTTCAAAAAGTACTTTAACAAAAGATCTAGCATAAATTTAATAACTATATAATATCGAATATGTTCCTGATTTTTATATATTAAAATAAAAAATTTCTTGAATTTAACTGTATTACTTTGTTTTTTATTACATTTCTACTTTAAACTCAAAAATATAGTAAAAAAATAAAAATTTATTACATAACAACATAATATATGTTATGAAGTATGCTCCTAGTGGCACCAGGTCGCGTTTTCGAAGCTAAAGGCTGGCGTAACTCGGTTTGACTCAGAGTTACAACAATTTTGTTCATAACATAAAGGACAAAATAAGCTATCGTTTGTGATATCGTGCGTGTTTTTATTATTTACCGTTCTCGAGTAATGGTTCAATACGTCAACTTTTTGGCAAAAAAAAATCGTTTTTTTTTTTTTAATTTTGAGCGACGAGCGGCAAATTTTGGCTATCCCAATATCTGGAAAGGGGATTCGTTCTGTGGGGTTAAGGCGAACAATATTGCGACATTTTTTTGCCCCATATAAGTTGCGGTCACTCTAGTGCAGGCATACCAGGAGTCGAAAAATAAGTACTTCTTCGCAAGCATACCAGCTCTCCAAAAATAATATCTTTACCATAAAGATACCCAAAAATGCGAAGTCATCCCTGTTGTTTTGTAGTCCAACCCACTATACGTGATTTTGATTACCGGTACTACAGATATGATTTTGATTATCGGTAGTAATAGAAAGAATCACTTTTTGCCTACACAGGTAAGTTATTATTTTTAAATCCCAGGTAATAGTGCAAGTAGTAACTTTTTGATTACCGGTATTACTGAAAGAATGCTTACCCAGTTTTTGCTGGGTCTGTAAAATAAATATAGTCTCGGTGTTAATAATAATATAGATTGTTGGTGAGTTACATTTACGAGTATGTTTTTTTATGTATTCAGAAGAAATTTAGTGGAAGAACGCGGAATGGACTAGTTGGCAATTTGAGAAATTGCGTCGGCGACAAATCGACACAAGCAATGGTTGTGCTAAACGCAGTGGGCGTATTCCAACCGTTGACCAAAGGACAAAGTGACAAATTCGCCAACTTGTTGCCAATGAAAATATGAACTGCAGAGAAACAAGTATATACGGCCGTAAGTTCGGTTTGGCCGAAGCTTATGTACCCTCCACCATGGATTGCGTAGAAACTTCTACTAAAGACTGTCATCCAGAATCGAATTACTTGGGTTGCGGTAACACTTGCCGATGGCAAGGTATTGTAAAACTTCCTAACACCGTCTTCTAAATTGCAAGGAAGTCCATACGTGGGATATATTAAACAAAAAAGGCCGATTAAAATAAAATTAAGTTTGACAAAATTTTTTATAGAAATAAAATTTTGACAAAAGTTTCTATAGAAATAATATTTTGACAAAATAAATTTTTTACAACATCTTCTATAGAAATAAAATTTTGACAAAATTTTCTATAGAAATAAAATTTTGACAAAATTTTGTATAGAAATTCAATTTTGACAAAATTTTCTATAGAAATAAAATTTTGACAAAATTTTCTATAGAACAAAAATTTTGACAAAATTTTCTATAGAAATAAAATTTTGGTAGATTATTTTTTGCTCGAGTGGCAACCATGATTATTAACCGATATGGACCAATTTTAGTGTGATTGGGCATCGGCTATATAAAACTATAGACCGATATGGACTAATTTTGGCATGGTTATTAGCGGCCATATACTAACACCACGTTCCAAATTTCAACCGGATCGGACGAATTTTGCTTCTTCCAGAGCCTCCGGAGATTAAATCTGGGGAACGGTTTATATGGGTGCTATATATAGTTATGGACCGATATGGACCAATTTCTGCATGGTTGTTAGAGACCATATAATAACACCACGTACCAAATTTCAACCGGATCGGATGAATTTTGCTCCTCCAAAGGCTCCGGGGACAAATCTGGGGATCGGTTGGCTATATGTAATTATGGAGCGATATGGACCGATTCTTGCATGGTTGTTAGGGACCATATACTAACACCACGTACCAAATTTTAACTGGATCGGATGAATTTGGTTCCAGCAAGAGGCTCTGGAGGACAAATCTGGGGATCGGTTTATATGGGGGCTATATAAAATTATGGACCGATGTGGCCCAATTTTTGCATGGTTGTTAGAGACCATATACTAGCACTATGTACCAAATTTCAGCCGGATCGGATAAAATTTGCTTCTCTTAGAGGCTCCGCAAGCCAAATCTGGGTATCGGTTTATGGGGGCTATATAATTATGCACCGATGTGGACCAATTTTTGCATGTTTGTTAAAGACCATATACTAGCACTATGTACCATATTTCGGTTTATATGGAGGCTATACGTAAAAGTGATCCGATATGGCCCATTTGCAATACCATCCGACCTACATCAATAACAACTACTTGTGCCAAGTTTCAAGTCGATAGCTTGTTTCGTTCGGAAGTTAGCGTGATTTCAACAGACGGACAGACGGACGGACATGCTTAGATCGACTCAGAATTTCACCACGACCCAGAATAAATATACTTTATGGGGTCTTAGGGCAATATTTCGATGTGTTACAAACGGAATGACAAAGTTATATACCCCCCATCCTATGGTGGGGGGGTATAATAAAAGTATTATTGGGTCTGAATGTGACTAGACAACGACTTCAGCAAATTATCAAGCACAATATAGGACTAAAATACGAAAATAAAAATCCTAAACCGCAGTTAACACCGTAAAATTCTCGTATTTCTTTTGCTGAGAAATACAAGTTTTGGGACGAAGAGTTCAAAGCGGTTATATTTAGCGACGAAAAGAAGTTCAATTTGGATGGTCCTGATGACCATCACAAATATTGGCGGGATTCTCGGTACTCTCGTCAAACTTGCTATAAACGCACCCACGGGGTGGATCTCTTAAAAATCTAAAATATGTTTTGTCCCCACTAAAATGAACGCAGATATATATGTCGATTTATTGGAGAACAATTTAATAGATTTTGCAGATGAGTTATATGGTGAAGTTTGTACTTTCCAACTAGATAATGCTTCCATCCATGTTGCACGCTTCACAAAAATCTTTTTTAAGACCAGTGATATACTTTTACTGGACTGTGCATGGCTAAGTCCCGATCTAAATCCTATAGAAGATCTCTGCACCCTAAAAAAAATCGCTTCTGTAACATATACTCCCAAACACATTTTGCTTCAAGCATATACATTTTTGGGTATTTATTGCCCAAACATTTGTATATTTGATTTCTTCCAATATATAATATGTTTGAAAGCATATTGGTCTAAACAATATAATATGTTTGGGTAGTCTAAGTTCCAAACATTATGTATTTTTCCATCCAAATTCAATAATGTTGTCTTCCAAAAAACTATATGTTATTATGTGAACATATAATATGTTTGGAAACATTTTGAACCCAAAAATATTATATGCTTAGAAGAATTTTCTCCAAAAGAAGATTGTGCTCAAATTTTTTTTCTGCCTAATTGTATATTCCCTCACATTTTTCTCACTTCCATGAGTTTTTTAGTTCTTAGCACCTTTTTTCTGTAATACAAACATTGTAGAAGAAATTATTAAATTTTATAATTTTTTTAAATTTTACCTTTTGCCGGACGGAGATTCGAACAGCGGACCACACAGTTTGTAAGCCAGCACACTAACCACTGGGCTACGTAGCTGTTATGATCATCAAGAGATAATTATCGTTATAAGTCATATTTATATAGCATAGCTTGCGGCGCCCACGAGCCGATGCAAACATAACATTGTTAAACATACATTTGTTGGCGACGTGGAGCAGTGGTTGGTACGTAATTCAGAAAAAATCTTTAAAACTAATAAAATTGTCTTTAAATTTGTTGCATTTTTGCATCTTGAATACAAAGCAAAAATCGTTAAAAAATAGGACATGTTTTTCAACACTTTATTTTAAAGACGTTTTTACTTGAAACATAGCACAATTTCTACTGTCTTGTTTTTGACGGACTTTTTATAGCATATGAAAAAAACTGAAAAAGCGAAAAAATAAAATTTGCTTCATAGAGTCAAATACACAAAACCCACATTTAAAAGAGAATTGTGTCTTAAAAGTATCCTTACTTGAATTCTCGGCTTCATTGGCTCGGAATCAATACCAAAATTTTTAAAATAGAGACACCATCTTTGGAACCGGGCATGCTATTTTGCAGTGTATAGTGCCCTTTCGTTAGTTTTTATGAAGATCCCTTTAATTACCTTTGTTTGAATATTTTGACTTACTCGTTCTACACTCAAAAAAAGTGAACTCTCTATTTCACTAAAGCCAATTTAACTTTATTTTAGTTCATAGAAATATTATGTTTGGAGAAAGTTTTCTTTAGTCTAATACTTTTTTGTGTACGTTAGTTAAATTAACTAAACCCGAGGAAAAAAACATACTCAAATGAAGCATAACGTTTAACTAAATTCGTGTCTTCCATAAAATAGTTCAGAATTTCTTTAAATTTGTAAATTTTACCAAAAATGCGTCCATCGTGAACTTATTATGTCACTAAAGACATTCTTGCAATTTTGAACTCCAAGTTTTTTCTTCAAACTACAACATTTTCTTTAACAAGTGAAAAAACTTAGTTATGTCTAATAAATTTTCTTATATTTGTCGAAAAATATTTACTTATTTTTATGACATCGGCGTGATGCCAACGTTTGTAATACTGTTTAGTTAAAATTTTCTAAAAATATTCAACATTTTCTAAAATTAACCGAAAGTTTTCTTCCTGCTGGGTTCACTGTACGTTCCGATTTGTTTTGACGAAACAAAAAAGTGCCCGTAATGCGAAAATGATAAGCAAAACTCATACTTTTTTTAAATGTCTTTTCTCTTGGTTCCGAATGAATTTTCTCTCCGAATACTCATTTTAATCTTTTTACTTAAGCATATACAATTTTTGGCAGTCTTATATCACAACATATATATGTTTACTCCAAATTTGTAAATTTATACTTGTTTATATTCACATATAGTATTTTTCCAATCTTTAATGGAATTTTCTTTGTGTATATATATTTTTAAGGCGCCAATTGGTTACTTTCATTATTTTAATTCCAGCATAAAGGGTGATATGGTCAAAATTTGGTCAATATAAATTTGACGTATTCATTAGCGTAGCTAGACAATTTTCCTAGGGGGGGCTATAGCCCCCCGAGCAAAAACTTTATAGACTGAACTTATAGGTTCAACTAAGGTTTTATTTCATAAAATTGAATACAAAATAGACATCAAAATAACTCGAGAATCAATTTATAATAAAGCAACTAAAAGTACCCTGCGGGAAATTGGTGCAAATTGCCACTGACGGACCTATCACAGAACTGGTACCTGTGCTCCAGTTAGTTGCAATTTTCACATTTAGTGAAATAAAATTATCAGAATAACCTTTTGTTCGACATATTTCAAAAAATTTTTTTTTTTTCATTTCGGGTTCGATTAGGAGCCCATATTGAAAGAGATTTCTAAGAGTTTGTCCGAGACTGGTTCCAGAGGACCTGTTTATGGGTTGCTCCTGCTAAATTGTCCAAGGACGTGTCCTTTGGGGTGAGTCCAAGACGCGTCCTAAAATGTAAGTTTACTCCGTCAATGACAAACCCATGTTAAGGTGGACGTTCCCTTCCATACGTTTTGATCAGAACTGGGACTGGTCCATACACACCAGGGACTAGTCCTGTACCAGTTCTGTGATTGATCCATTTCCCGTAGGGTAGTTCCACACTTTTCCCAGCAAAAAATTGAGTTGAGTGCTTTTAAAGTTGTGCCTTTAGAACACAACTTTAAAAGCACTTCCAAAAATGTCCTCACAAAGAAGTTAACTATTTTAACTACACAGGAAGTTTTTTTTACTTAATTTTTTTTTATATTTTAACGCGTAATTTTTTGTTTTCTTTTTTCAAATAGTTTAAAAAAAGAGTAAGAATAAATAAAATGGCACAAATTATTCAAATTTTGCCTCAAAAATGCTAAATCCATTATAGAAAAATCGATAATATTTGAAAAAACGTTTCAAACAAACGTTAGAATGCATTAAAAATCATAAAAAAGTATAAAAATTATTTATTTGGGAAAATATCACAAAATTTTTAATTCACATTCAAAACACTGAATTCAGATCACACCTTAAGAAGTGATGCAAATTCATTGCAACGGTTGTTGAAACTGTGGACATTCGTTCTATGACAAGTTCATATTTCATTAATCGCTTCTCCGCCAATTTTGTACCACTTCCAGACCCAAAAAGAACATTTTCACTTCTTTTTTGGCGACGCTTTTTTGCAGCATTATTAAGATATTAATTTATGAATGAATAGTTTTAATATCAATTACTATTTGTTATTGAACTAAATCATAAGTTCAACCACAGCTTTATTTCATAAATATCAGACTTCTACCACAACCCAAGTAATTCGATTGTGCATGAAAGTCTTTAGTGGAACTTTGTGCGTTGTACGAGTATATACTTGTTTAATTGTTTATGAAAATGTAAAATCGTAAATAGGTTTTCAAATTCTGGGGGGGGGGGGGCTAAAATTTTTCTGGGGGGGTCTAAGCCCCCTCCCCAGAGGCCTTCCTACGCTTATGGACGTATTTCTTTCAATTTTGCATTTAAAAAACCTGAACACCCCTCATTTTGAAGGTGTGTGTGTGTAGAATGTTGCTCCTATTTTGATTTTGGAATTCACTCTTCAGTTGTCAAAATGCCGTCCAAGCAAGAAGAGCAGCGTATCAAAATTTTGCTCGCGCATCGCGAAAATCCGAGCTACTCGCACGCAAAGCTGGCAAAATCGCTAAAAGTTACCAAATCAACCATTACAAATGTAATTAAAGTGTTTGGGGAACGTTTGTCGACAGCCAGGAAGTCTGGATCGGGGGAAAATCTAAAACCGGAAGCCGCTGAGACGACAAAGAGAGTTGCCGTTAGTTTCAAGCGAAAACCTCCGAGATGCCGCAAATAAGCTGGGTATATCGTCTACAACCGTGCATCGAGCCAAAAAACGAGCCGGACTATCGACTTACAAGAAGGTAGTGATTCCAAATCGCGATGATAAACAAAATACGACGGCCAAAGCGCGATCCCGGAGGCTGTACACGACGATGCTGACGAAGTTTGACTGCGTGGTAATGGACGACGAAACCTACGTCAAAACCGACTACAAGCAGCTTCCGGGACAGGAGTTTTATACGGCAAAAGGAAGGGGAAAGGTAGCAGATATTTTCAAGCACATAAAACTGTCAAAGTTCGCAAAGAAATATCTGGTTTGGGAAGCCATCTGTACCTGTGGCTTGAAAAGCAACATTTTCATAGCTTCCGGGACTGTCAAGAAATTTACGTGAAAGAGTGTTTGAATAAACGTCTGCTGCCTTTCCCGAAGAAACACGGTTGTTCCGTACTGTTTTGGCCTGGTTTGGCATCTTACCATTACGGTAAAAAGGCCATGGAGTGGTACGCCGCCAACAACGTGCAGGTGGTTCCCAAGGACAAGAACCCTCCCAACACGCCAGAGCTCCACCCAATTGAGAAATACTGGGCTATTGTCAAGCGGAACCTAAAGTAGACCAAAAAAACTGCTAAGGACGAGCAGCAGTTCAAGGCAAACTGGCTTTTTGCCGCGAAGAAGGTGGACAAGGTGGCTGTACAAAATCTGATGGCAGGTGTCAAGCGTGAGGCCCGGCAATTCGGATTTGGAAAAGCGAAAGACTAACTGAATATTTTTCCTGAATTTTATACTAATTGAACTTGAAAAAGAAATTTAATTTGATTTTTATACCCTCCATCATAGGATGGGGGTATATTAACTTTGTCATTCCGTTTGTAACACATCGAAATATTGCTCTAAGACCCCATAAAGTATATATATTCTGGGTCGTGGTGAAATTCTGAGTCGATCTAAGCATGTCCGTCCGTCCGTCCGTCCGTCTGTTGAAATCACGCTAACTTCCGAACGAAACAAGCTATCGACTTGAAACTTGGCACAAGTAGTTGCTATCGATGTAGGTCAGACGGTATTGAAAATGGGCCAAAACGGTCCACTTTTACGTATAGCCCCCATATAAAGGGACCCTCAGATTTGGCTTGTGGAGCCTCTAACAGAAGCATATTTCATCCGATCCGGCTGAAATTTGGTATCTGGTATTGGTATATGGTATTTAACAACCATGCAAAAATTGGTCCACATCGGTCCATAATTATATATAGCCCCCATATAAACCGATCCCCAGATTTGGCTTGCGGAGCCTAAAAGAGAAGCAAATTTCATCCGATCCGGCTGAAATTTGGTACATGGTATTGGTATATGGTCTCCAACAACCATGCAGAACTTGGTTCACATCGGTCCATAATTATATATAGCCCCCATATAAACCGATCCCCAGATTTGGCTTGCGGAGCCTCAAAGAGAAGAAAATTTCATCCGATCCGGCTGAAATTTGGTACATGATGTTGGTATATGGTCTCTAACAACCATGCAAAAATTGGTACATATCGGTCCTTAATTATATATAGCCCCCATCATAAGCGTAGGAAGGCCTCTGGGGAGGGGGCTTAGACCCCCCCAGAAAAATTTTAGCCCCCCCCAGAATTTGAAACTGTTCTTTTTGGGTCTAGAAGTGGTGCAAAATTGGCGGAGAAGCAATGAATGTAATATGAGCTTGTCATAGGACAAATGTTCACGGTTTCAACAGGCGTTGCAATGAATTTGCATCACTTCTTAAGGTGAGATCCGAATTCAGTGTTTTGAATGTGAATTAAAAAATTTTGTGATATTTTCCCAAATAAATAATTTTCATATAGATTTTATTATTTTTAATGCATTCTGACGCTTGTTTGAAACGTTTTTCCTCGAATAATTTCCAAACTTATCGATTTTTCTATAATGGATTTAGCAGTTTTGTGGCAAAATTTGAATAATTTGTACCAATTTATTTATTCTTACTCTCTTTTTAAACTATTTAAAAAAAAAAGAAAACAAAAAATTACACATTAAAATATGAAAAAAAAATGAAGTAGTTAAAATAATTGAGGACATTTTTGGAAGTACTTTTAAAGTTGTGCCTTTAGAACAACTCACAATTTTCTTGCTGGGAAAAGTGTGGAACTACTTTTAGTTGCTTTATTATAAATTAATTGTCGAGTTATTTTGATGTCCAATTTTTTATTCAATTTTATGAAATAAAACATTAATTGAACCTATAAGTTCAGTCTATACATTTTTAGCTAGGGGGGGCTATAGACCCCCCCCCTAGGAAAATTGTCTAGCTACGCTAATGGCCCCCATATAAACCGATCCCCAGATTTGGCTTGTGGAGCCTCTAAGAGAAGCATATTTCATCCCATCCGGCTGAAATTTGGAACATGGTGTTGGTATATGGTCTGTAACAATCATGCAAAAATTGGTCCACATCGGTCCATAATTATATGTAGCCCCCATATAAACCGATCCCCAGATTTGGCTTGTGGAGCCTCTAAGAGAAGCATATTTCATCCCATCCGGCTGAAATTTGGTACATGATGTTGGTATATGGTCTCTAACAACCATGCACAAATTGGTCCACATCGGTCCATAATTATATATAGACCCCATATAAACCGATCACCAGATTTGGCTTGCGAAGCCTCAAAGAGAAGCAAATTGCATCCGATCCGGCTGAAATTTGGTACATGGTATTGGTATATGGTCTCTAACAACCATGCAAAAATTGGTGCACATCGGTTCATAATTATATATAGCCCCATATAAACCGATCCCCAGATTTGGCTTGCGAAGTCTCCAAGAGAAGCAAATTTCATCCAATCCGGTTGTAATTTGGAACATGGTGTTAGTATATGATCTTTAACAACCGTGCCAGAATTGGTCCATATCGGTCCATAATTATATATAGCCCCCATATAAAACATTCTCCAGATTTGACCTCCGGAGCCTCTTGGAGGAACAAAATTCATCCGATCCGGTTCAAATTAGGATCGTGGTGTTAGTATATGGTCGCTAACAACCATACCAAAATTGGTCCAATCACACAAAAATTGGTCCATATCGGTTCATATTCATGGTTGCCACTAGAGCCAAAAATAATCTACCAAAAAAATTGTATTTCTATAGAGAATTTTTTAAAAGTTTTATTTGTAAAGAAAATTTTGTTAAAATTTTATTCGGTTAAAATTTTATTTTCATCATTGTCAAAATTTTATTTCTATAAAAATTTTGTTCAAATTATATTCGGTTCATAATCATGGTTGCCACTCGAGCCAAAAATAATCTACCAAGATGTTATTTCTATAGAAAATTTTGTCAAAAGTTTATTTCTATAGAAAATTTTGTTAAAATTTTATTTCTGTAGAAATTTTTGTCAAAATTTTCTTTCTATAGAAAATTTTGTCAAAATTTTTATTTCTATAGAAAATTTTGTGAACATTTAATTTCTATAGAAAATTTTGTTAAAATTTTATTTCTGTAGAAAATTTTGTCAAAATTTTATTTCTGTAGAAAATTTTGTCAAAATTTTATGTCTACTTTGTCAAACTGAATTATATACGTATTGGATCGATCTTTTTTGATTTAATATATACCACGTATGGACTTACATACAATTTAGAAGGTGGTGTTAGGATTTTTGAAGATACCTTGCCATCGGCAAGCGTTACCGCAACTTAAGTAATTCGATTGTGGATGGCAGTGTTTAGATGAAGTTTCTACGCAATCCATGATGGAGGGTACATAAGCTTCGGCCTGGCCGAACTTACGGCCGTATGTACTTGTTTAAATAAACGATTTCACCGATTTTCACGCCTTCTCCCTTGACCAAATTTTGACCGTATCACCCTTTACACTTTATGTCTCTCTTTCTAAACACATATATGTTTATAGTCTATTTCTAAATTAATATATGTTTGCATCCAAGCATATTATATTTACAAACATTTTATGTCCCAAACATAATATGTTCTAACATATTAACATATATGTCCCAAACATATTATGCTAGTTTATGAAGATTATATGCTTGCACTTAAAAATATTGTGTTTAAAAATTTGAGTTCAAACATATAATTTTTACACCCAAAGATATGAAAAACAGTCTTTTTCGTCCGTGTGGGGCATATTATCCGCTAAGGTATTTGCGAAGTCCAAGCAATATACATACCCAAAGAACTGAAGTCTGCAATTACGGCAGAATGGAAAAAAATCGATATGGATACTCTGAAAAACTTGGTATGTTCTATACCTCACCGATTACAGCAAGTTCTAATAAAAAATGGCAATACTATATCAAACTATCTTAATTTTATTTTGATATATAGCTAAAATATAATTTTGCACATACGTATAAATATTTTCAATGACTAAAAATTTAAGTATGTATTTTCTGTCAAAGCAAACGTTAAGTATAGATTTAGTTTATGTATTTTAGTAACGTACAAAGTGTAAATAAAATAAAAAAATATGTTTTCAATAAAAGTTCTTTATAAGACTAGAACATAAATTTACACGTTGCACATAAAATTTTTTTACGGGGGTACATAGTGGTGAATATAATATAGTCGGCCCCGTCCGACTTTAGGCTTTACTTACTCGTTTTTTAAGGCATTCTGTTATGGTGCCAACACATCAAGGTTCAAACCCAGATGGAACTGAAAAAGTTTTTGAAATTGTAAATATTAGATAATAAATAAGTATATACAGCAGTAAGGTCGGCCGGCCGATTCATAAATACCCATCACCATGAATCCTTTGAAAACTCTTCGTCGCAGCGGGCTATTTGATAATATATAGAATCTCAGGGGGTTTTATGGGAGATATTCTCATATGCTGGTCAGTTCAACCAGTACGGTTCCAGAAGATAAATTTAAAGATTATACCTATGAAGACTTCAGATTCTGGATTTATAACAACCATTTTTTTTTTTTGAGTTTTAGAGGAATCATAAAAATCTGGTGTAAGTGTGCCAGAAACTGATGTAATAACGCCTTGATTTCAAATCTAAAATCTGATCAGAAGAAGTAAACTCTGGAATTTTTCTTTCAGTTTCAAGCAATTTTCACGATCAGTACGCCTTCTATACCCTTAAGAAGTGAAATCGGTCTATATAGAGGCCTTCCAAATGGACCGATAAAAACTAAATCCATAACAATTTCAGGTAAATCGGATAAAAACTGCGGCTTATATAAGCCCAAGGAGTTAAATCGGGAGATCGGTCTATATGGGTGCTATACCAAAAATATGCACCGATCCTCACCAAATTCAGCACACCTATTTGTGGCAGAGGTGTGCACGTGACACGAAATTGTCGTGACTCACGAAAATTTTCGTGACTCACGCGTGAGTCGTGAGTCACGCTGAGGGCAACGGCGTGAGTGTGCGTGAGCGTGATTCACGAAAATAATATCTTCGTGAGCGTGCGTGAGTGACGAATTTCGGGAAAACACGCTCACGCTTAGGAGTTGAATTAATTTATAATTTTAGTGACATCCTAGGTGTTAAGAGTTTTATAACGTTCTCGATTTTAATCATACTCACGTTTTCAGTCAGGTCAATAGGTAAATTACCATAAAATTGTTCGTGAGTCACGAGATTTTTCGTGAGTCACTATATTTTTCGTGAGTCACGACATTTAAAAAATTTTCGTGCGTGAGTATAAATTTTCTTTTCGTGAGCGTGAGTCCTACCAAAAAACATCGTGCGTGAGAGTGCGTGAATAAGATTTCTCTGACTCACGTGCACACCTCTAATTTGTGGTTCTGAAAAGCATATAGATTCTACAGCCAAATAGGAAGGGCAATATCGGTTCATTATTACGTATAGCCATAAGCGTAGGAAGGCCTCTGGGGAGGGGGCTTAGACCCCCCCAGAAAAATTTTAGCCCCCCCCCCCCCCAGAATTTGAAAACTTATTTACGATTTTACATTTTTATAAAAATTCAACAAGTATATACTCGTACAACGTACAAAGTTCCACTAAAGACTTTCATGCACAATCGAATTACTTGGGTTGTGGTAGAAGTCTGATATTTATGAAATAAAGCTGTGGTTGAACTTATGATTTAGTTGAATATAAAATAGTAATTGATATTAAAACTATTCTTTCATAAATTAATATCTTAATAATGCTGCAAAAAAGCGTCGCCAAAAAAGAAGTGAAAATGTTCTTTTTGGGTCTGGAAGTGGTACAAAATTGGCGGAGAAGCGATGAATGTAATATGAACTTATCATAGAACGAATGTCCACCGTTTCAACAACCGTTGCAATGAATTTGCATCACTTCTTAAGGTGTGATCCGAATTCAGTGTTTTAAATTTGAATTAAAAATTTTGTGATATTCTCCAAAATAAATAATTTTTATACTTTATTATGATTTTTAATGTATTCTAACGGTTGTTTGAAACATTTTTTCAAATATTATCGATTTTTCTATAATGGATTTAGCATTTTTGTGGCAAAATTTGAATAATTTGTACCATTTTATTTATTCTTACTCTTTTTTTAAATATTAAAAAAAAAGAAAACAAAAAATTACGCATTTAAATATAAAAACTGAAGTAAAAAAACTTCCTGTGTAGTTAAAATAGTTAACTTCTTTGTGAAGACATTTTTGGAAGTGCTTTTAAAGTTGTGCCTTTAGAACAACTCCCAATTTTTTGCTGGGAAAAGTGTGGAACTACCCTACGGGAAATGGATCAACCACAGAACTTGTACAGGACTAGTCCCTGGTGTGTATGGACCAGTCCCAATTCTGATCAAAACGTATGGGGTCCCTTCCACTTTAAAATGGGTTTGTCATTGACGGAGTAAACATACATTTTAGGACGCGTCTTGGACTCATCCCAAACGACACTTGAAATATGTCGAACAAAAGGTTATTCTGATAATTTTATTTCACTAAATGTGAAAATTGCAACTAACTGGAGCACAGGTACCAGTTCTGTGATAGGTCCGTCAGTGGCAATTTGCACCAATTTCCCGTAGGGTACTTTTAGTTGATTTATTATAAATTGATTGTTGAGCTATTTTGATGTCTATTTTTTTATTCAATTTTATGAAATAAAACATTAGTTGAACCTATAAGTTCAGTCTATAAAGTTTTAGCTAGGGGGGCTATAGCCCCCCCTAGGAAAATTGTCTAGCTACGCTAATTTCATCCGATCCGGCTGAAATTTAGTACATGGTGTTAGTATATGGTCTCTAACAACCACATCGGTCAATAATTATATATAGCCCCAAATATAAAGCGATCCCCAAATTTGACCTCCGGAGCCTCTTGGAGGAGCAAAATTCATCAGATCCACATCGGTCCATAATTACATATAGCCCCCATATAAAACGATCCCCAGATTTAGCTTGCGGAGTCTCAAAGAGAAGCAAATTTCATACGATCCGGCTGAAATTTGGTACATGATGTTGGTATATGGTCTCTAACAACCATGCAAAAATTGGTCAATATCGGTCCTTAATTATAAAGGGTGATTCTTTTGAGGTTAGGATTTTCATGCATTAGTATTTGACAGATCACGTGGGATTTCAGACATGGTGTCAAAGAGAAAGATGCTCAGTATGCTTTGACATTTCATCATGAATAGACTTACTAACGAGCAACGCTTGCAAATCATTGAATTTTATTACCAAAATCGAAATGTGTTTCGCGCTTTACGTCCGATTTATGGTCTACATAATCGACCAAGTGAGCAAACAATTAATGCGATTGTGACCAAGTTTCGCACTCAGTTTACTTTATTGGACATTAAACCAACCACACGAATGCGTACAGTGCGTACAGAAGAGAATATTGCGTCTGTTTCTGAGAGTGTTGCTGAGGACCGTGAAATGTCGATTCGTCGCCGTTCGCAGCAATTGGGTTTGTGTTATTCGACCACATGGAAGATTTTACGCAAAGATCTTGGTGTAAAACCGTATAAAATACAGCTCGTGCAAGAACTGAAGCCGAACGATCTGCCACAACGTCGAATTTTCAGTGAATGGGCCCTAGAAAAGTTGGCAGAAAATCCGCTTTTTTATCGACAAATTTTGTTCAGCGATGAGGCTCATTTCTGGTTGAATGGCTACGTAAATAAGCAAAATTGCCGCATTTGGAGTGAAGAGCAACCAGAAGCCGTTCAAGAACTGCCCATGCATCCCGAAAAATGCACTGTTTGGTGTGGTTTGTACGCTGGTGGAATCATTGGACCGTATTTTTTCAAAGATGCTGTTGGACGCAACGTTACGGTGAATGGCGATCGCTATCGTTCGATGCTAACAAACTTTTTGTTGCCAAAAATGGAAGAACTGTACTTGGTTGACATGTGGTTTCAACAAGATGGCGCTACATGCCACACAGCTCGCGATTCTATGGCCATTTTGAGGGAAAACTTCGGAGAACAATTCATCTCAAGAAATGGACCGGTAAGTTGGCCACCAAGATCATGCGATTTGACGCCTTTAGACTATTTTTTGTGGGGCTACGTCAAGTCTAAAGTCTACAGAAATAAGCCAGCAACTATTCCAGCTTTGGAAGACAACATTTCCGAAGAAATTCGGGCTATTCCGGCCGAAATGCTCGAAAAAGTTGCCCAAAATTGGACTTTCCGAATGGACCACCTAAGACGCAGCCGCGGTCAACATTTAAATGAAATTATCTTCAAAAAGTAAATGTCATGGACCAATCTAACGTTTCAAATAAAGAACCGATGAGATTTTGCAAATTTTATGCGTTTTTTTTTAAAAAAAAGTTATCAAGCTCTTAACAAATCACCCTTTATTTGCGCGTCGGTTGTTTTTTTAGTTGGAATCGCGTTGTTTTGGTATACGGAGAGATTGTTAAAAAATAATATGGTAAAATAATATAATAAATAACAAATAAAATCTATAAAATATTTGTTATTTTAAATTAGTGAGAAAAATTTTCGTTTTTTTAAATAAATCTATCAATGTTCGTGATAGTGTATAAAGAAAGAAAACACCAGCAGAATAACAACCCTTTCATTTGTCTTCATTTTGGAATCTTCAATTATCAGGTAATATTCAGTGACGCTAACCTTTTGCAACAAAAATGTTTTATGATTTTTTATATTTGTAAGTATTGAAATTGTAAAAGGAGGACAAAATCGTTAGGCAGCAACTTATTAAAAGTGAAAAGTACAAGAAGAAGAAAAAGTGCGTTTTACAGTTGATAATATCACACGGAAATTGGAAATAGTGGAATAATAAACTAATATTTCAAAGAGATTCGATGCTGTTGATTCTTAATAAATATATTCAATATATTAATAAAACATGTCTTTTATTGAAGATAAAATTGCTTATAGAAATAAATAAAATTGTATTTAAAAGCGAAGGTAAGCAGTTCTAATTATGAAGTAAAAGTTTTACCACAAATGTGTAAGATTTGTCGAAATGAATGAAAAAATTTCAATAAAATCATTCCATATATGAATTCAAATTAGTTAAATTTTTTCATTCTGTAGTATAGTGGTATATAAATATAGGAAAATGTTAACTAATATATGGAATGCATTATTCCTAATTTCTACGAAAATCACATCGTTCAAACAAATAAAAATGTCTTTGGCGCTATACGAAGTTCAACTTTCTTCACAATGAGTTCATTTTAACTTAAAGAAGGGGTCACTTTTTTCTGGGTGTACGCAATCCATGGTGGAGGGTACATAAGATTCGGCCTGGCTGAACTTATGGCTGTATATACTTGTTTTTATTTTTAGTTCATTTTTGCTTTTAGAGACGTTTGCATTTCGTAAATGGTAGTTAAAAAATTTTAGAAAATTTTTATTTATTAAATTAATCTCAAAATTTAGTTCAATTTTCGCATGAGATAATTCATTTTCACCTTAACATAGTTTACTTTTTCCCCTGTTAGTTAAATCCCGGTGAAGCTCAAAACACAATTCTTAAAGGAAGGTCAAACACTTTGGATCTAAGTAAACTTTTTTTTTGTATTCTTTATGTCAAGTGGTGGAATTTCCTTTTGTGAATGAATGTAATTTTTAATAATGATGCATTTCTTACTAATAGCAAGCAATCAAGAATCTTTCTGCCACAAACCTCCTACAACCCAATTAATTAAAATATGTTTATATAGAACATAATTTTATTTCTTCTATGACATTATAAATGCATCTGCTACGGAATGAGACAAATGACTGAAACCTTACTGTTAACGAAGACATGGTCGCATGGAAAAGTAAGCCAATGGTTGGAATTTACTCTGCCTCCATATGCTCTTGAGTTCATGAAGAGAAAATCAGTCTTCAACATCATCATTATAAACTTTAAATGCACTTAAAACTTCCGAGAAAATTCATATATTTTATTATATCAACTTGTTGAAAATGTGCGAAGAAATACTTGAAAAATTTACAACAAGAAAACATCACACACACACACACTCATACACTGATTATCACAAACACTCATGCACAGCAGCAGAAAAGTTTTTACTTTTGGGTGAAAAATTTTATCATAATTAAACCATCGGTACTTAAAATAAACTACTTGAAAATTAATAATAATTACTGTATGAAAATACTTGAGCCTTCCTTCCTTCCTTCTGTTCTCTGACAACACATATCATAAATGATGATGGTGATGATGATTTAAAAGTTTCGTAATAAAATTGCTGTCCTTATTATAAACACTTTTTGAGAGGACATACTTAACTATGGTTTGCTGGTATACGAGTTGACTTCATGATAAAGAAAATCGAGGTTAGTTCTCATGAAATATAAATCAGCAGATACACATATTAGAAATCGGAATGGACAAATGCCATTTTATTTTGATAACAAAATTTAAAATATAATTCTATGTAAGCCCGATATCAATGCAGGATTGTTTAGTGTACACATCATTTCCTACCCAGCAAAAAAAGCGTCGCCCAAAAATTTGTGAAAATTTTCTCTTTGTATCCGGAAATGGAAGAATGGCGCAGAAGCGATGAATTTAACATGGACTTGTTATAGGACGAATGTCCACCATTTCAGTAGCCGTTGCACTGAATTTGCATGCACTTCTTAAGGTGTTATTCGAATTCAGTGTTTTGGATGTGAATTAAAAAATTTTGTAATATTTTTCCAAATTAATAATTTGTATAATTTTTTAGGATTTTTAATGCTTTCTAAAGCTTGTCTGAATTCAAATATTTTCGAAAATTCGCAAATTTTCTAGACTGGATTTAGCATTTTTTGGGACAAAATTAATAATTTGTACCATTTTATTAATTCGTAATCTGTTTTTAACCTATTTGCGACAAAAAAGTTAAGACTACTTATTAGTTAAAACAAGTATATACGGCCGTAAGTTCGGCCAGGCCGAAGCTTATGTACCCTCCATCATGGATTGCGTAGAAACTTCTTCTAAACACTGCCATCCAGAATCGAATTACTTAAGATGCGGTAACGCTTGCCGATGGCAAGGTATCTTAAAACCTCCTAACACCATCTTCTAAATTGTATGTAAGTCCATACGTGGTATATATTAAATCAAAAAAGATCGATCCAATACGTATATAATTCAGTTTGACAAAGTAGACATAAAATTTTTACAAAATTTTCTACAGAAATAAAATTTTAACAAAATTTTCTATAGAAATAAAATTTTCACAACATTTTCTATAGAAATAAAAATTTTGACAAAAATTTCTACAGAAATAAAATTTTAACAAAATTTTCTATAGAAATAAACTTTTGACAAAATTTTCTATAGAAATAAAATCGTGGTAGATTATTTTTGGCTCGAGTGGAAACCATGATTATGAACCGAATAAAATTTGAACAAAATTTTCTATAGAAATAAAATTTTGACAAAATTTTCTATAGAAATAAAATTCTGACAATGATGAAAATTTTATTATGAACCGAATAAAATTTTGACAAAATTTTCTCTAGAAATAAAATTTTGACAAAATTTTCTATAGAAATAAAATTTTGGTAGATTATTTTTGGCTCTAGTGGCAACCATGATTATGAACCGATATGGACCAATTTTTGTGTGATTGGACCAATTTTGGTATGGTTGTTAGCGACCATATACTAACACCACGTTCTTAATTTGAACCGGATCGGATGAATTTTGCTCCACCAAGAGGCTCCGGAGGTCAAATCTGGAGAACGTTTTATATGGGGGCTATATATAATTATGGACCGATATGGACCAATTCTGCCACGGTTGTTAAAGATCATATACTAACACCATGTTCCAAATTACAACAGGATTGGATGAAATTTGCTTCTCTTGGAGACTTCGGCAAGTCAAATCTGGATATCGGTTTATATGGGCGCTATATATAATTATGGACCGATGTGGACCAATTTTTGCACGGTTGTTAGAGATCATATACCAATACCATGTACCAAATTTCAGCCGGATCGGATGCAATTTGCTTCTCTTTGAGGCTTCGCAAGCCAAATCTGGAGATCGGAGATTTTCTACCCGTTGAAAACGGTAGAAAATGTTTTCCCATATTTCCCCAAATTAGGCGTACATATGGGTGCTAAAATTATATTTCCAATTAAAAAGTTGATTGAAGCTGAAAACTTTTTCAATTTCATTTCAATCAAACTCGCAAGGCTAAGTCAGTTAAAAACATGTAAGGAAAGTCTAAAGTCGGGCGGGACCGACTATATTATACCCTTTACCAATATGAATACCAACATTTTTGATACCATCTTAACACCGTCAAATTTGTTAGGAGCTATAAAAGGGTTTATTTTCCCATATACAAATATTTAAATATGAACCGGTTTGGACACAATTTTTTTACAAGGAACATATGGGTATATTGGCCATATTTGCTAAAATCGAAAGAACATATATCGGGGGGTATTGTCTAATTCTGAGCCGATTTTGATGAAATTTGGCACACATTGCTAAAAGTTTAATTGAATTCTCAGTGCAAAACTTCAAAATTTTCGAAATGAAACGTTGGCCTCCGTGGTCATATGAATCTAAATCAGGCGACAGATATATATGGGAGTTATATCTGAACCGATTTTGGCATGTGTAGCAAGAATGTTGGTCCTACTCTCTGTGCAAAACTTCAAGTAACTCGGAGTGAAATTTTGACCTCTGGGGCCATATAAGTCCGTATTGGGCGAAAAATATATATGGCAGCCTAACATATATCTAAATCTGAACCAATTTCAACTAAGTTTGGCATGCATAGTAAAAATATTATTTACATTCCCTATGCACAATTTTAAGTAAATCAGAGGGAAATTTTGATCTCCGGTGTATGAAATTCTGGCTTCTGGAACCATTTAGGTGGAAATCGGTCCAAAGATATCTGTGGACGTATGACAAAACCCCATAAGTGGAGACAGCACAATTTCTCAAAAATGTTATATTGTGTGTAGTTTTTGAAGGCGGATCTTCCGGGAGATATGGAATCGTGAAAAACAACATAACTCTGGAATTTTTAAGTTTAATTTCGACAAAACAACATATTTCATCATATCTTGCAAAATACAATCGAAATACTTGTATGCTACATTTGACAAAATCACTAAGTCCACGTAAGGTTTGTGTACACTCAAAAAAAGTGTACTTGGATCCAGGGCTGTGGAGTCGGAGCCGGAGTCGGAGTCTTGGAGTCGGAGTCTGAAGATTTTGCTGGAGTCGGAGTCGGAGCCGGAGTCGTATAAATTTTGCTCGACTCCGACTCCACCGAAACAAAATTTGAAAAATACTTCATATCAATAAAATTGTAACAAAAGAAATATTTTGACATTTTAGATTCGATTGGTGTTTTTAATCGAACAACGAAAAACAAAGTACTGGATTTCAGGCCATTCAAATTGTATTTATACGGGAGAAATTTCACGGTGATTAATTTTTAACCCTATACATACTTTTGATAAAGGCACAATTTAAGGCAATTGTAGAACCTAACGTTCTGAATTTTTGGCAGGCATGTTGAGTTCAAAGATTGGTCATACTGAACAATTTTGTGATATAGCACCTACATAAAAACCCATCTCCGATTTGCTTTAAGAAATCTGATTAGCTCGACATTTTGATTTTTGTATATTTTTATACCCACCACCATAGAATGGTGACGGGGGTATAATAAGGTAGTCATTCCGTGTGTAACACATCGAAATATCGATTTCCGACTATATAAAGTATATATATTCTTGATCAGGGAGAAATTCTAAGACGATATAACCAAGTCCGTCTGTCTGTTGTAATCACGCTACAGCCTTCTATAATGAAGCAATCGTGCTGAAATTTTGCACAAACTCGTCTTTTCTCTGCAGGCAGGTCAAGTTCGAAGATGGGATATATCGGTCCAGATTTTGATATAGTCCCCATATAAACCGACCTCCCGATTTGGGGTCTTGGGCTTATAAAAACCGTAGTTTTTATCCAATTTGCCTGAAATTTGAAATTTAGAGGTATTTTAGAACCATAAAGAGGTGCGCCAAAAATGGTGAGTATCGGTCCATGTTTTCGTATAGCCCCCATATAGACCGATCTCTAGATTTTATTACATGGTCTTTTAGAATCCGTAGTTTTTATCCAATTTGAAATCTAGAGGTATTTTAGGACCATAAAGAGGTATACCAAAAATGGTGAGTATCGGTTCATGTTTTGGTATGGCACCCATATAGACCGATCTCCCGTTTTCACTTCTCGGGCTTCTAGAATCCCTAGTTTTTATCCAATTTGCACTAAATTTGAAATCTAGAATTATTTTACGAAGAGGTGCGCCGAAAATGGAGAGTATCGGTCAATGTTTTAGTATAGGCCCATATAGACCGATCTCCCGATTTTCCTTTTTGGACTTGTTCAATTTGCCTGAAATTGAAATGATTTTATTGTTTGGGATTTTTGAAACCGTAGCTTTTATCCAATTGCCCTGAAATTTTAAATCTAAAAATATTTTAGGACCGTAAAGAGGTGTGCCGAAAACGGTGATTATCGGTCCATGTTTGAGTATAGCACCCTTAAGACCGATCTATCGATTTAACTCCGTGGGTTTCTAGAAACCGTAGTTTTTATCGGATTTGCCTGAAATTGTATTGTAGACTCACAAAATCGTGTATCGGATATAGTTTTTATCGGCCTGTATGGTAAGGCCTCCATACACCCAGAAAAAAGTGCCTTCGAAACTAAAGGAAAAAATTTTCATCAATATAGTTTATCCATTTTATTTCCATTAAGGAAAATTTTTGTGAAAAATAATAAAATTTACTCGTTTCAGTAAAAAAATCCTAAACTGTAAGCAGTTAGGAATAGTTCATTAACTAGAATAAGGCATGGAATTTTACTCATACTATTTTCTTCGCTGGGTATAAGAATTTACTACTGAAAAAGAAAATTTTATTCACCGATAACAAAGCATTCGTAAAAATAAACAAAAACCGAACTAAAACCAAGTTTCCTCAAAATTAGTAAAATTTCTTATAAAATGATAATTGCAACTTCCTTTATAATAGAAAGTTTTTCATACATACGAACAACACTTGGCATAGAAAAATATTTTAGTTCATTCGTACTAAGAAGTATGCAATCCTTTCAAAACTTAAGGAAACACACTTGTTAGAATATAGGAAATTTTCCTAAATTTCTATTGTCTACCTGTAATCGATACCTGTCATCGTAATCGATGTGTTTGCGCGTGGGTGTAATCGATATATTTGCGCGTCGGTTGTTTTTTTAGTTGGAATCGCGTTGTTTTGGTATACGGCAGCGTTGCCAGAATTGTTTCACAAAAAACCGCTAGATTTGTCCAAAAAACTAGCCAAAAAAAGCTAAAAAAATGTTAAAAAAATAGCTAGAAAAAAAGCTAAATTTTTTTGTATCAAGAGTCACATTTTTGATTGAAATTTAACAAACTTAAAGGCTTTATTTCACCTAAAATGCATATTATTTTAATTGTATTCATTTTACTTCCATTTCTGTGAGACTGTAGGAAAATCTATGTCATATTAGCTCTGTGTGCGTACTCGATACATTTTGATTACTATCACAAATTTTTACTGGAATTCCTTCATTTATATTTCCTAGTAAAAACTTTTTTCCCGGTAAACTTGCAATTATCAGCTGGTTAATCATCAACAAGTCCAATGTCTCATAGAACTGCATTAGAAATATCAATATATTTCGTTTTAACTGAATTAATGATAAATGCGTGAACGTGTACACTTCTCCTAATATTACCCAAGAGAATAAAACCCATTCTGTCTTGCAAGTTTATACTGAATAACTTTTATTGGAAAACTTCCCATACAAACCTGTTGTTGTCCAATTTTCGTAAATGTAAATCCATTCCATTAATAAATAGCAGATTTGTTTTGATCCTATCACTACGATTTTTTTTTATTGCATTTTTTTTTTGATGCTAAAAAAATAATACCACATTCAAAACTTTATTTCTTTAATTATTTCTATGTTCGGATCCAAATATTTTGTACACTAATGATTTTGGTATTGATTCCGAATCAAATTTGAATTTATTCGTTTTTTTCAGCTTTTTATTCATGAGCTATCACAGTGCTTTAAAAACGTGCTAACGACAACTTAAATTTCCAAATTCCGACTCGACTTTAAGTAGAAATTATTCTGTGTATACGTTTTCAAAATAAAATGAAAAACCTCTTCTATTTGTGAACGCTATTTTGGTTTGTGGTCAACATACAAAAACTCCACAAATTTAAAGACTATTTAATTAATTTTAAGAATTTTGTAGAATTGACCCTAGCCTTCTTTCATGAAAAGATACCCATTTTTAAGTTGAACCACTTAACTATAAGGACAAAACAATTTTATCGGCTTATGGACAAGGAAAACAGTTTATATAAAAGAAATTCACAAATGCTATTATAACCAAAATTCGCGTCCGTATTTTAAAGACATGAACAAAGCAGTTTACAGACGGTGTAGAAAGCAATTCACATCTACTATTTTAATTTAGTAATATCAGAATAACTTTAGAATCCGTATTATAATAACATAAAAAGGATAAACGAGCCAAATGCTATTATTCCTAATAATTTACTGACAGTTTATATAAGGAATTTGTATGGTAATAGTAGATTTAAAGTTTACGATAACGAGGAAAAAACTTTACAAGAAGGTGTATTTGCTGGAAAAATGCCCGCATAATGGCTGGAATAATTATTAAGGCTTCAATTGAGCTTTGAAATATGTGGAAAACCTTATTATTATTGCAGCAAGACTTAGATAAAAAACGAAGTTTTATCCATATTTCTATAGGAACATGTCGAAAATAAAAAAAGCCAAAAATAGCTAAAAGGGTCATGAAAAAAGCCAGAAAAAAAGCTAAAAGCTAAATGCATTTTTTCCCCGCTAAACGTCTTCAAAAAAGCCAAATCTAGCGGGAAAAAAGCTAAATTGGCAACGCTGGTATACGGAGAGATTGTTAAAAAATAATATGGTAAATGTTATATTCGAAACGCACTGATTGGTGGTTGAAGTGAAACTAAAACTATTTATTTGAAATGATCTTAACATTACTATTTACATGTTGATATTTTTGGTACTAAAATTATAGTTGTAATTTATGGTATTGATGGTACGTAAAATCAAAGCTTATTAGATATTGGTTAATTATAAAGTATTTAGATAGCTTTCAATATATAACACTACTCCCCTCTGAAAATTGATAATACATACATAACATAAATTTCAGAAATTCATTTCTTTTTTAGAATTCATTAACATTTAGAAATTTTGAAAATATAAATCTTATTACAAAAGAACTATTTATTCCCTCTAAAATCAGTTGGTTCGTAGCGAGATACTTCTCGACGAATTCTGGATGATCTTCGAAGTTGTTGTTGTATATTGGAACTTTCTTGAGAGCTCGACAAATATACACCTGCGTCTGTAGAATTTGATTGCTGGTTGGAATGTGAAGGTGATAAAGTTAATGGATCGGAAAATTGCTGAGCTTGTATATCATCGTTATTTGATTGAGAGAGATCAGGATCGATGACGACTGTATTTCGTGGTTTTATTTGATTATAATGTCGCCTGAAATATCCCGTTTCTGTTTTTATTATGAAAATTATTCTGCCAATTTTTGCTGTTATAATTCCAGGAATCCACTTTTTCCCTTTTGCGTAATTTCTGATGAAAACAGTGTCATTTATTTGGTATTTTTGTCGTTTTGATAATTGCTCGTAATTTTTTTCAGGTGTTTCCAAAAGTTGAGACCAAACTGTACGAACTGGTCGGCCTCGCATCAATTCGGCTGGAGACTTGCCCTCGGCATTTGGTATGAAACGATACGTTGACAAAAATTTGTGTACCGCATCTTTGATAGAAAAATTATCATCGATATTCTTTTTGACAGATGTCTTAAATGTTCGGACGAATCGTTCCGCTAATCCATTGGAAGCCGGATGAAATGGAGTAGTTTTGATGTGTCGTATTCCAGTTGTTGTGCAAAATTTTTCAAATTTCTCAGAACTAAGTTGTGGTCCATTATCGCTTACGATGGTGTTTGGAACGCCTTCAATGGAGAAAATTGCTGAAAGCGCAGAAATTGTGTCTTCAGTTGTGATATTTCTCATTGCTGAAACATAAGGAAATTGCGAATACGAATCGACACAAATGAGCCACATATTGTTAAATATTGGTCCAGCAAAATCTACGTGTACACGTTCCCAGGGTTTTGTAGATTTTGGCCAGTTTTCGTATTCCTTGGCTGGACTTTGGTTATGAACTTTGCAAATTTCACATTCTGAGGCTGCCTTGGTAATGTCTGCATCTATGTTATTCCACCATACATGTTGTCGAGCTAGTTGTTTCATTTTAACAACTCCCCAATGTCCGTCATGCAAAAGCTTCAAAATCTTTTCTTTCAATGAGCTCGGTATAACAACCCGAATTTGATCTGTTTCTACGCAAAGCATATTGTTATGAATTGTTAGATTATGCTTTCGATTAAAAAATGGTTTTAGATTGGATTGGTTGGTGGGAATAAATTCTGGCCATCCATTTTTAACAAATTTGTAGACTGTGCGCAAAGTTTCGTCATTCTTCGAAAATTTTTCAATCTCTGCTTTCATTGGAAAATTTTCCAAAGTTATCTGAAAACAAGCTTCCTCCTTGTCGAAGTCTTCGTCAGTACCAATAGGAAGACGTGATAAAGCATCTGCGTTTCCATGATCGGTGGTCTTCCGATATCTTATCTCGAAATTATATGCCATAAGAGTTATGGCCCAGCGCTGTATTCTATGAGCAGTCATTGTCGGTAAATTTTTATTTGGATGAAATAGGCTTACCAGAGGTTTGTGATCTGTGATGAGGATGAACTTGCGGCCATACAAAAATTGATGAAATCGCTTGACGCCAAATATAATCGCAAGTCCTTCCTTTTCTATCTGACTATATTTTATCTGGTGTTTGTCCAGCGTCTTAGACGCGAAAGCAATTGGTCTCTCCACGCCGTCAGGATACAGATGAGAAATCACGGCTCCTATACCGAAAGAAGATGCATCGGTAGCTAGAATAATAGGTATATCATCTTGAAATTGTGCTAATTGCGTTGCGTTAGCGATGTAATTTTTGAGTTCGTCGAAAGATTTTTGTTGTTCCTTTCCCCATCGAAAAGTAACGTTTTGTCGACGCAACATATTTATTGGAGCTGCGACTTCTGCAAAATTCGGAACAAAGTTGTGATAATAATTCACTTTACCCATGAAAGCTTCAAGTTCTTTAATATTTTTCGGTGGCTTTAAGTTTTTAACTGCCAGTACACCAGACTCGTCCGGAAGAATTCCCTCGGAACTTATTTGACGGCCAAGATACGTGATTTTGTTTTGTAAAAATACACATTTCTCTCGTTTACACCGAATCCCATTTGTTGATAAAATTGATAGAACTTTTTCGAGGCGCTGGAAATGTTCAGATAATGTAGGAGCTGATATTATGATGTCATCAAGGTAATTAGCACAACCCCGTATTCCTTGCAACAATTGCTCGATGTATTTTTGGAAAATGGCTGGAGCGCTTGCGATACCGTAAGGTAGACGTTGGTATTGAAATAAACCCAGTGGTGTATTTATGACCATTATTGTTTTTGATGCATCATCAAGCTCCATTTGAAGATAGGCATCCTTCAAATCTATTTTAGAAAAATATTTTCCATCTCTTACCGCATGAAGCAAATTCTCCCTTGTTGGCAAAGGATACTGTTCGACTTCTATCTGTGAATTAACTGCCACTTTAAAATCGCAACATATCCGAATCATATTGTTTGGTTTTTTTGCTAAAACTATGGGAGAAGCCCAATCACTAAATCTTACAGGTTGGACTATTTTTGCGGCAATAAGTCTCTCCAATTCCTGCTTAAATTGATCCATTTGCGCGAATGGTATAGGACGACTTCTGAAAAATTTTGGTTGCGCGTCTGGTTTAAGGCGTATGCTAGCTTTAAAGTCCCTTATCGTTCCTAGACATGGCGAGAAAACATCGCGAAATTTTTCACAAAGTTCATTTACACGTATTTGTTCTTCATTAGCTATGGAATTTATTTTAACAATTTGAAAACCGAATATTTTAAATAAATCATGACCAAACAAATTGTCACCAGAGTCCGTGTTAACAACAATTAAAATTACGTCCTTTTCACAATTTCCGCATTTCATTTTCGTATGCAATTCGCCAAGTAATGGTATAATTTTTTTACCGAATCCGTACAATACTCTATTTGTTTTTAATAATTTAGGCTTATTTAACAAATTATATGTCTGTAAATTAATAATGGAAATCGACGCGCCAGAGTCCATTTGAAATCTTATTGATCTATTATTAATTATTACATCAATTACACTTTTAGAATTTTCCGAATTCACCTCAACATTAATATCAAAAATTGTATCGACCACATCTATGTTTCTTGTACGTTCTTTTGTGTCGATCACATCTATGTTGTTTCTGTATTTTGCATTACGCTGTATTTTTTTTTGTTCATTTTTGTTTTCATTCTTTGACATACATACAACCGCTATGTGTCCCTTTCGTCCACATTTATTGCATACAGCGTTTTTGAATTTACACTCGTCGCGTTTGTGCGAGCTAAAACACCCCGAACACGATTTATATTTTTGCGTTTTTTTGTTTACATACGGTTGTTTCTTTACGTTGTTGATGTCCATCAATTTTTCATTAGGAGTTTCTTTGATCGCTGCCACTGTTCTTGTTGTTGTTTCGAATGATTCTGCTATGAGTAATACATCGGAGAGTTTTGCATTCGGCTTTTGCAATGCTGCGGCGCGGACAGAATCGTGTGGTGTGTGTACGATGATATGATCTCGAATCATATCATCAACGTAGTTGCCTGCACATGCCTCTGCACTACACACAAACTTACATGCTCTCGCCAAACCACGAAGGTCTGCGACCCATTCCTTATATGTCTGCCCGCTCTTCATCTCTCGTCTGAAAAATGAATATCGCGCTGCTACTATGTGGTGAGTAACTGCGAAATGCTCTGTTAGCTTTTCAGTCAATTCTATGTATGTTTGATTCTCAAGACTAACTACACCAAACAAATTCTTGAGCAAATCAAACACCTCAGCACCACACCAGGAAAGAAAAAACGATTTTTGTTTGTCTGCCGACATCACTGCGTATGCCACAAAATGTTGTTCTAATTGCTGTATGTATGAGTCCCACTGCTGCTGCTCCTTATTAAATTTGTGAAACGCAGGTACCATTGGCTGTTGAGCTGAAGGTTTGGCTTCTTGTGCAATTTCTGTTTTGCCTTCCAAAATAGCTTTCATCCACTGTTGTTGTTGTAAAAGTATGTTCCTGGTAAACTCTTGCTGTTGCTGTAAAAGCAACTCAAATCCTCGTGTGTCTGTAGCCATTGTTGTCTTGTCTTCTTACAGTTGCCGTTTTTGTTGTTTTTTTTTTTTTTTTTGCTCGTCGCCACTTGTTATATTCGAAACGCACTGATTGGTGGTTGAAGTGAAACTAAAACTATTTATTTGAAATGATCTTAACATTACTTAACATTTCGAATATAACAGTAAAATAATATAATAAATAACAAATAAAATATATAAAATATTTGTTATTTTAAATTAGTGAGAAAAAATTTCGTTTTTTTAAATAAATATATCAATGTTCGTGATAGTGTATAAAGAAAGAAAACACCAGCAGAATAACAACCCTTTCATTTGTCTTCATTTTGGAATCTTCAATTATCAGGTAATATTCAGTGACGCTAACCTTTTGCAACAAAAATGTTTCATGATTTTTTATATTTGTAGGTATTGAAATTGTAAAAGGAGGACAAAATCGTTAGGCAGCAACTTATTAAAAGTGAAAAGTACAAGAAGAAGAAAAAGTGCGTTTTACAGTTGATAATATCACACGGAAATTGGAAATAGTGGATTAATAAACTAATATTTCAAAGAGATTCGATGCTGTTGATTCTTAATAAATATATTCAATATATTAATAAAACATGTCTTTTATTGAAGATAAAGTTGCTTATAGAAATAAATAAAATTGTATTTAAAAACGAAGGTAAGCAGTTCTAATTATGAAGTAAAAGTTTTACCACAAATGTGTAAGATTTGTCGAAATGAATGAAAAAATTTCAATAAAATCATTCCATATATGAATTCAAATTAGTTAAATTTTTTCATTCTGTAGTATAGTGGTATATAAATATAGAAAAATGGTAACTAATATATGGAATGCATTATTCCTAATTTCTACGAAAATCACATCGTTCAAACAAATAAAAATGTCTTTGGCGCTATACGAAGTTCAACTTTCTTCACAATGAGTTCATTTTAACTTAAAGAAGGGGTCACTTTTTTCTGGGTGTATAGACCAATTTCACTTCTTGAGTGTATAGAAGGCGCACTGATCATGAAAATTGCTTGAAACTAAATGTAAAATTTCCAGATTTTACTTCTCGTAATCATTTAAATAATGGGGGTGAAAATCTACAGATTTTAGATCTCCAATCAAGACGTTATTTCATCATTTGCTTGCACACTTACAAGATATGTTAATGATTCCTCTAAAACTCAAACAAAAATGGTTCTTACAAATCCAAAATCTGATATAGTCTTCAAAGGTAAAATCTTTAAATTTACTTTCGGGAAGTGTACTAATTGAACGGTTCTGCTTGGGAGAATATCTGTCATCTAACCCCCCTGAAATTTTAAAGGAAACTATAATATTTGATTCATGGTGGTGGGTATTTAAGATTCGGCCCGGCCGAACTTACTGCTGTAAATACTTGTTCTTTTTTATATAGATTTATTTTTTATAAAATACCTACATAGACCAATACCAAGATTTTTACTTCTTAAACATTTGGAAGCCTAATTATTTTTTGAAATTTTGTGTTTTTATAAATTCATGTTCTGCACTCAAAAAAAGTGAACTCTCTATTTCACTAAAGCCAATTTAACTTTGTTTTAGTTCATGGAATTATTATATATGGAAAAAGTTTCGTTTACAATAATATTTTTTTGCGTACGTTAGTTAAATGAATTAAAAAAAGGAAAAAATTATACACAAATGAAGTAAAAAGTTTAACTAAATTCGAACTTCTCACCAAATAGTTCATTATTTCTTAAAATTTGTAAATTTTACTACAAATTCGTCCCTCATGAACTTCGTATGTCACTAAAGACATTCTTGCAATTTTGAACTCCAATTTTTTCTTTCAAACTACAAAATTTTCTTTAACAAGTGGAAAAAAATAATTATGTCTAATAAATTTTCTTGAATTTGTCGAAAAATATTGACTTATTTTTTTGATATCGGCGTGATGTCAGCGTTTGTAATACTATTTAGTTAAAATTTTCTAAAAATATTAAAAATTTTCTAAAATTAACTAAATGTTTTCTTCCTGGTGGGTTCACTGTTTTTTCAGTGTGGAGATTGTTGTTATCTACCCATACTTTGATGTGGTCTCTATATAGTCTTGTGTCGTATTTTAATTTATTGGCCTGAAATTAAAATTTAGAGTTCTTTACATTCCTAAACCAGTAAGGAAAGTCTAAAGTCGGGCGGGGCCGACTATATTATACCTTGCACCACTTTGTAGATCTAAATTTTCGATACAATATCACATCCGTCAAATGTGTTGGGGCTATATATAAAGGTTTGTCCCAAATACATACATTTAAATATCACTCGATCTGGACAGAATTTGATAGACTTCTACAAAATCTATAGACTCAAAATTTAAGTCGGCTAATGCACTAGGGTGGAACACAATGTTAGTAAAAAAATATGGGAAACATTTAAATCTGGAGCAATTTTAAGAAAACTTCGCAAAAGTTTATTTATGATTTATCGCTCGATATATATGCATTAGAAGTTTAGGAAAATTAGAGTCATTTTTACAACTTTTCGACTAAGCAGTGGCGATTTTACAAGGAAAATGTTGGTATTTTGACCATTTTTGTCGAAATCAGAAAAACATATATATGGGAGCTATATCTAAATCTGAACCGATTTCAACCAAATTTGGCACGCATAGCAACAATGCTAATTCTACTCCCTGTGTAAAATTTCAACTAAATCGGAGTTAAAAATTGGCCTCTACGGTCATATGAGTGTAAATCGGGCGAATGCTATATATGAGAGATATATCTAAATCTGAACCGATTTCAACCAAATTTGGCACGCATAGCTACAATGCTAATTCTACTCCCTGTGCAAAATTTCAACTAAATCGGAGTAAAAAATTGGCCTCTGTGGTCATATGAGTGTAAATCGGGCGAAAGCTATATATGGGAGCTATATCTAAATCTGAACCGATTTCAACCAAATTTGGCACGCATAGCTACAATGCTAATTATACTCCCTGTGCAAAATTTCTACTAAATCGGAGTTAAAAATTGGCCTCTGTGGTCATTTGAGTGTAAATCGGGCGAAAGCTATATATGGGAGCTATATCTAAATCTGAACCGATTTCAACCAAATTTGACACGCATAGCTACAATGCTAATTCTACTTCCTGTGCAAAATTTCAACTAAATCGGAGCAAAAAATTGGCCTCTGTGGGCAAATGAGTGTAAATCGGGCGAAAGCTATATATGGGAGCTATATCTAAATCTGAACCGATTTGGCTGATATTCTGCAAGTTTTTCGAGACTCATAAAATATTTGGATGTACGGAATTTGAGGAAGATCGGTTGATATACACGCCAATTATTACCAGATCGGTGAAAAATATATATGGCAGCTATATCTAAATCTGAACCGATTTTTTCCAAAATCAATAGGGATCGTCTTTGAGCCGAAACAGGACCCTATACCAAATTTTAGGACAATCGGACTAAAACTGCGAGCTGTACTTTGCACACAAAAATACATCAACAGACAGACAGACAGACGGACAGACAGACAGACAGACGGACATCGCTAAATCGACTCAGAATTTAATTCTAAGACGATCGGTATACTAAACGATGGGTCTCAGACTTTTCCTTCTTGGCGTTACATACAAATGCACAAACTTATTATACCCTGTACCACAGTAGTGGTGAAGGGTATAAATATGGGAAACATTTAAATCTGGAGCAATTTTAAGAAAACTTCGCAAAAGTTTATTTATGATTTATCGCTCGATATATATGCATTAGAAGTTTAGGAAAATTAGAGTCATTTTTACAACTTTTCGACTAAGCAGTGGCGATTTTACAAGGAAAATGTTGGTATTTTGACCATTTTTGTCGAAATCAGAAAAACATATATATGGGAGCTATATCTAAATCTGAACGGATTTCAACCAAATTTGGCACGCATAGCAACAATGCTAATTCTACTCCCTGTGTAAAATTTCAACTAAATCGTAGTTAAAAATTGGCCTCTACGGTCATATGAGTGTAAATCGGGCGAAAGCTATATATGAGAGATATATCTAAATCTGAACCGATTTCAACCAAATTTGGCACGCATAGCTACAATGCTAATTCTACTCCCTGTGCAAAATTTCAACTAAATCGGAGTAAAAAATTGGCCTCTGTGGTCATATGAGTGTAAATCGGGCGAAAGCTATATATGGGAGCTATATCTAAATCTGATCCGATTTCAACCAAATTTGGCACGCATAGCTACAATGCTAATTATACTCCCTGTGCAAAATTTCAACTAAATCGGAGTTAAAAATTGGCCTCTGTGGCCATTTGAGTGTAAATCGGGCGAAAGCTATATATGGGAGCTATATCTAAATCTGAACCGATTTCAACCAAATTTGACACGCATAGCTACAATGCTAATTCTACTTCCTGTGCAAAATTTCAACTAAATCGGAGCAAAAAATTGGCCTCTGTGGACAAATGAGTGTAAATCGGGCGAAAGCTATATATGGGAGCTATATCTAAACCTGAACCGATTTGGCTGATATTTTGCAAGTTTTTCGAGACTCATAAAATATTTGGATGTACGGAATTTGAGGAAGATCGGTTGATATACACGCCAATTATGACCAGATCGGTGAAAAATATATATGGCAGCTATATCTAAATCTGAACCGATTTTTGCCAAAATCAATAGGGATCGTCTTTGAGCCGAAACAGGACCCTATACCAAATTTTAGGACAATCGGACTAAAACTGCGAGCTGTACTTTGCACACAAAAATACATCAACAGACAGACAGACAGACAGACAGACGGACAGACAGACAGACAGACAGACGGACATCGCTAAATCGACTCAGAATTTAATTCTAAGACGATCGGTATACTAAACGATGGGTCTCAGACTTTTCCTTCTTGGCGTTACATACAAATGCACAAACTTATTATACCCTGTACCACAGTAGTGGTGAAGGGTATAATAAAATGCTGAGATTTGTCGTCGAGTCATATCAAAAATTAAAATTAGAGTTCTTTTGGACATATAAACACATAGGGCAACATAGAATACTTATATTGGTCTATTTTTGGAACACTACACCTTAAAATTACAATTGGAATACTGTTAAAATGATATTTAGGTACACCACCTGGAGTCGACTCCGGAGTCGGAGTCGAGGCTTATAAGAAATGCTGGAGTCGGAGTCGGAGCCGGAGTCGAGCAAAATTGACTCGACTCCACAGCCCTGCTTGGATCCACACCCAAAGAAAAGTAGACTGCTAAAATCAAGTTTCAAATTCTTATTTGGATTTGGATCCGCACTTAAAATTTTAAGTACGCAAGTACTAAGTTATATTCATATTAAGTACAAAGTGTTTTGAATTAAAATAATAAAATTGGTACTTAATTCGTCTGTGAGAGTTAACTAATGAGAGCGCAAAATAAAGTTTGCTCTCCTCGATACCCTCACAGATTTTCAACCCCCCGAAATCTGTCTTTTCTCACATGTAGGGAGAATTTTCAATTTAATGTTTGTCTATTAGTATTGTTGGTTGGCTTGCATATTAAGCCGGCTATGCCGTAAAATAAGAAAACTTTTATTTGATATTCCTTTATGAGTCATAGCAAATCAGAAAGAAGAAATCTGTACTTAATATTTTCGGGATTAAATTTATAATTTTATACTTGGATTTAGAAAAACCTTACGTACCGTACTTTTGACACCGCTACGGCTTGAATCCAGTACTATTTTTTGGGTGCTAATTAAAATTTCTAATTTGCTGATGATCGGTTCAGACACACGTCAATTATGACCAAATCTGTTGTATATACATATATGGCAGCTATATCTAAATCGATAGCGCTTGTCTTTGAGCCAAGATAAGGCTCTATGTAAAATTTGAGTACAATCGGATATAAACTGTGAGCTGTACTTTGCTCACAAAAATACATGAACAGACCGAGAGACGCTCATAGCTAAATCGACGCAGAATTCTAAGATGACCGGTGTACTAAACGATGGGTCTCAGACTGGTACTTCTTGGCGTTACATACACTCAACTCTTATCCAAAGATTTTTGACATTCTTTTGGTATTGTTTCCGAGCTAAAGATGTGGCTTCTTTAAAATAAAGAAATTTTTAGCGACCTATCTGCACTGAAAAAAATATTGTCGTGGGGTCAAAGATTTCATGTCTTTAAAATACGAATGCAAATTTTGCTTAGCATAGAAGACGCATTTCTCTAATATAAAGTTTTTTTCCTTGTCCAAAAGTCGATAAACTTTTCAATGAAGTCGTATTATCCTTATAATTAAGTGATTTCACTTAAAAATGGGTATCATAACATGAAAGATAAAACGTTAGGGCTAAGGTCAACTTGACTTTAATAATTCAGAAAAATTTAATGAAATTGTCTTTAAATTTGTTGTCTTTTTGCATCTTGACTACAAAGCAAAAAATCGTTCAAATATAGGACATGTTTTTCAACACTTCATTTTAAAGACGCTTTTTACTAGAAACATAGCATAATTACTACTGGAAGTCGAGTCTTAATTTTGAAAATAAAGTTGTCGTTAACTAGTTTTTAAAGTACTTTGATAGCATATGAAGAAAACAAGCTGAAAAAGCGAAAAATTAAAATTTGCTTCCTAGAAGGAAATACACAAAACCCAAATTTAAAAGAGAATTGTGTCTTAAAAGTATCCTTACTTGTATTCTCCGCTTCTTTGGCTCGGAATCAATACCAAAATTTTTAAAGTAAAGACAAAATCTTTGGAACCGGGCATGCTTTTTTTCAGTGTGGCTGTAAGTCTAGGATCAATAAAATTAAAATTAGGTTACAGATCTCATTTGTCGAATTTTCATTATATTTTCCCATTATATTAGTAAATCTATTCAAGCACAAATAAATTCAGATTAAAAATCCAAATTACAACGGATACTTCAAACAAATGTTTATTTTTTATTCAAAAAAAATTAAACCAAAGATGCTAAATCATCAAAATAAATATTAGCATATATATGAAGCGTTTTCATCTTAAATATAAAGATTCAACATTTCGATTAATTTAAGGACGATTTCATTAAATCAAAAATGTGTTTCTAGTGCAAAATTTCCAATCTCTTCCATTCTGACCCAAGATATGTACTTTTGCCAAATTTTAAGTCGATTGGACTAAAACTCCTGTCGATACATTTTCCCTTAATATTTTGGAAACACTAAAAGCGGATTTGGCACCTGTTTGGCCAACCAAGCCTCATCAGAATGAAAATATGTCACCATTGTTCTTAGTTTTCGCAAAAAGCGAAAGCCTATTTCAAAATATATTTGTTGTCCTCAAAATGTCAAATTGTAGGATTTGTTCAACATTGTACTAAATTGAACTGTTGTCAATATACAAAATCCAGCCTATTCGGCATCATTACTTTCCTCTTGATAAATTACAAAATAATGATGGTATTAAAAAAATCTGACCACAATACCATTTATATTGTGGAGGCAGTAAATCGCATTTGTCTCCTAATCCAATCATTTGATAACAAAAACTATCATCTAGCACAAAGAACAGATGTAGCAGCATCATAAACAAAATGCCCAGCCGTAGGAAGATGCTTGTGTTGCCTTACTGTCATTGAGTCGTGGTCCGATGGCTCCGACATGGTGATGGTTTACTGATGTTGGTATTAAACAAAGGCCAATGAAATATACTCAATGCATTGGTTAATAATTTAAAAAGGTTGACATCGTTGTTTCATCATCCCTCCCAAAGGATTCACAGGATTTGTACTTGCTCAATGCTCAATGAGAACACATAAATCTCGGCCACTGATAAAGTTTTATGAAAATGTCATTGACATATGGTTATCATGTGGCAAAGGTTTATTAATATTTAAGCATTTGTTATAACCAAAAATCAATAAATTATCAACACGTTTTTGCTTTCTTTTGCTATTGCCGATTGAGTTTTTTCCCTCTTTCGGTGACTTTATGAGAGTCGATGAAACCTGTAATTTATTGTCATTTTGTTGGACTGAATCCAAGAAATGTGCTTTAATTTATTTAGCTTGTGGATTTGTTGAATAAAAAAGTATTGCTATTGAATTATTATGGTTAGATGCTTCTCAGTGTAAGCATTTACAAGGATTTACAACTAGGACAGCGTGTCAATATACACTATGAAAGGTTAATTATTGTGATTCTGAGAATATGCCCAAGATATAAGCCGTAAGAAAGAGTTGAAGTCGGTCCGAAAAGACTACACTATGCGCTAGAGCAACCGCTATAAAGTTAGAGTAGTCTGCACAATTCATAAAATTATTTAAAAATATATTATATATATAGGACATAATCGATTGAAATATATATAATATGTTAAAGATAATTTAAATCAATAATTTCAATAACAAACAGGTCGACAAAAAATCACAGAAAAAAACTGATAATTTAAATCTTATCTGTTATGGTTGACGTACAGCCCTTATGAGCGATGCTTACAATGTGAAGATGAGCGGTTACATTTTTTTTATAACGATATTTTTGAAAATGACAGTGCCCTTTTTCTGCAGATGTTCTTGGCCAAATTTCACTTTTTGTAGAAAAGTCGTTTGATCGCATTCGTGTAGATTTTGAACTAATAATGTAGGCTCAAAAATTTTAAATATTTTTTAATGCTAAAAAAATAAAAAATTTGAATTATTGGTACACCCTCAGAAAAAATCGCTTCTCTAACATATGTTCCAAACATATTTTGCAGGAAGCACATAGGTTAGGTTAGGTTAGGTTAAAGTGGCAGCCCGATTAAGATTCAGGCTCACTTAGACTATTCAGTCCATTGTGATACCACATTAACTAAAAGTACCTATTACATATGGGCACTTCTAGTTTTAGCCGCTGAACCTTCTTGATTATTTTTCTTTGTTGAACCAACCAGATTGTTCCAAAAATATTAGCAGACTGCTTAAGTTCACGTTTTCCAGATCCGCCAGTAATCTGAAGCTATATGCTCCTAAAAGTTGCTTGCGCTTTACACAAAATGCAGGACACTCACACAAGAGGTGTTTAATTGATTCTTTTTCCTCCGCATCATGACAGCTCATACAATAGTCATTATACTTCGCGCCAATAGTTTTTGCAAAATCTCCTATCAGGCAGCGACCCGTTATAGCAGATATCAGGAGTGATATCTGACGTCTCGAGAACATTAGCATATCTAGTGTGCGGTTTAAGTTGAAATGGGGCCATATTTGCTTGGTGTCGTTACAACCCTTGCAATTCTCCCATCGAACATTTGCCATCATAACAGCCTTCTCACGCAGCATGAGCTTGCAGGTAGCTAGGGGCATACCAACAAATTCTAGTTCCCCTGGAATATGTAAGGTAGTCCCTAGCCTTGCCAACTCATCGGCTTCGCAGTTCCCCGGTATGTTCCTATGGCCAGGCACCCATATTAGGTGAATATTGTACTGCTCAGCCATCTCATTGAGAGATTTGCGGCAATCGATGGCCGTTTTCGAGTTGAGGAACACAGAGTCCAAGGATTTTATTGCAGGTTGACTGTCTGAGTATATATTAATGCCCACATTTTTTGGAACATTACTTCTCAGCCAATTCGCCACCTCTCTTATTGCTAATATTTCAGCCTGAAAAACACTACAGTGATTAGGTAATCTTTTCGCTATTTGAAGTTCCAAATCATTAGAATATACTCCGAAACCCACTTGTCCATCCAATTTGGAGCCATCAGTGTAGAAATCTATATATTCTTTATTCCCCGGGGTCTGTGTGCACCACGCCTCACTGTTGGGGATTAGAGTCTCAATCTTTTTGTCGAAAAGTGGAGTCGCCAAAGTGTAATCCACTACGTTAGACACATCTGACATTGTTTTGAGGACAGAACTGTGACCGTAACCTTTTTCCGACCACAGCGATAGTTCGCGCAACCGCACAGCCGTTGTTGCAGCTGACTGTTTGGCCAAAATGTCTAAAGGCAATAGATGCAGCATGACATTAAGGGAATTTGTTCCTGTCTTGCTGAATGCGCCTGAAATACACAAACACGCCATACGATGAACTTTATCTAAACCAGTCGGTTTCTGAAGTGCCGGCCACCAGACTACAACACCATATAGCATTATAGGTCTAACCACTGCCGTGTATAGCCAATGCACAATTTTTGGTTTTAGTCCCCACTTTTTTCCTATTGCCTTTTTGCACGAGTACAAAGCTACAGTTGCCTTCCTCGCCCTTTCTTCAATATTAAGCTTAAAGTTCAGCTTCCTGTCCAAAATAACGCCAAGGTATTTTGCACAATCACCAAAGGGAATTTCAATACCCCCTAAGGAAATAGGCCTAACCGTGGGAGTTTTGCGATCTTTGCAGTACATGACTAATTCTGTCTTTGCGGGATTTACCCCAAGACCATTGTCTTTCGCCCATTTTTCAGTCATCCGGAGGGCCCTCTGAATAATATCTCTGATTGTGGATGGGAATTTTCCCCTGACTGCCAGAGCTACATCATCTGCGTATGCCACCACTTTTATCCTTTCTTTTTCTAGAGTAACCAGAAGGCTATTTATAGCAACATTCCAAAGAAGAGGTGATAGAACTCCTCCTTGGGGAGTGCCTCTGTTCACATACTTTTGTATGTTTGCTTGTCCTAGTGTGGCTGAAATACGTCTCTTCATTAGCAGTTCGTCTAACAGCCTGAGTATACATGGATCAACATTCAGAGTTGTCAGTCCATTTAATATCGAGCTCGGATGGACATTATTGAACGCCCCTTCGATGTCTAGAAACGCCACGATTGTGTATTCTTTGACAGATAGTGAGCTTTCAATAAAGCTGACTAGTTCATGTAGTGCGGTCTCAGTAGACCTGCCCTTCGAGTATGCATGCTGTCGTTTCGAGAACAAACTTGAATCGATGCTAGTTCTAAGATAAATATCTATCATCCTCTCCAGAGTCTTAAGTAGGAATGAGGATAAGCTGATTGGTCGGAAATCCTTCGCCCTCGAGTGAGAGGCTTTTCCCGCTTTAGGTAAGAAAACGACTTTTGTTTCCCTCCACTTTCCTGGGATATATGATAAGTTGATACATCCTTTATATATCACCGACAACCAGGGGATAATTTTGTCAGTTACAGCTTGTAACTCCGCCGGAGTAATTCCATCAGGTCCAGGGGATTTGAATGGTCCAAAGCTATTTAGCGCCCATCTTATTCTAGTTTCCGATACAATTTCCTCGACAGGAAACGACCGCTGAGCAACTGTGGCACCGCCAGTACATGGTTCAACCGTCTGATTTCCAGGAAAATGTGTGTCCAATAGTACCTCCAGCGTCTCCTCACTGGACGTTGTCCAATTGCCCTCCGATGTTTTAATGAAACCTGGAGCGGAGTTCGTGGATGCTAGAACCTTCCGTAGTCTGGAAGCCTCGGACGTATTCTCAATACTGCTGCAGTAATCATTCCAAGAGTTATGCTGAGCCTTTCTCAGTTCTCGCTTGTATCCTCTCAGAATCTTCTTGTAAGCGTCCCAGTCCTCAGAAGCTCTGGTGGACTTTGCCTTGTTAAAGAGCTTCCTGCAGGATTTCCTCATATTACTTAATTCCGTAGACCACCATGGTGGTCGATGTTTCCCCCTTGGCTTTCCTCTAGGGCATGCAGCTTTCAGTGAGATGTTGAAGGCCTTAGTAATCCGCTCCACTGCGTATTCGATATCTTGCACATTTCTCATATTTGTCTCTGTTATTTCCGGTATCATCATATTGAACGATTCCCTATACCTATTCCAGTCAGCTTTCCTAACATTTGGCGGAAATATGATCTTGGTGATATGAACATCAAATTTGAAACTGATGTAGCGATGATCTGAGAAGCTGTGTTCACTTAAAACCTGCCACTCAGATATCATTTCATTCAGTTCTTGCGAGGCCAAGGTGATGTCCAAAACCTCTTGCCTGTTTTTAGTGACAAAGGTTGGGACATCTCCCTTGTTGCAAACTACCAGATTAGTACGCAAAATAAACTCTATTAGCGACTCTCCCCTTGCATTAGTATCACTACTTCCCCATATACTATGATGTGCATTCGCATCGCATCCCATAATGAGTTTCGTCTTTGTTTTCAGTGACTCCTCCACTAAGGTCTTAACGGCATATGGAGGCATCTCCCTGTCATGTCCCATGTAGACCGAAGATACCCAATATTTGCATTTGGCTATTTCTAAACTTGCAACGACAGTGTCTGTATTGCACATTGAAGGAAGCAGAAACAAGTTGAGCTCGTTTTTAGCAATTATACAGGCTCGATTTACATCATTACCAGTATACTGCAATAGTTTGAACCCCGGAGTACTTAATTCACATATTTTGTTTTTATAAACATATGGTTCTTGAATAAGAACTATATCTATGTCCCCTTTCATCAGGAGAACTTTTAAGGCAGCACATGCAGCCTTACAATGATGAAGATTTATCTGGAGGATCCGTAGGACCATCGAGATTTTCAGCAACCGTCACATCAGCCGCTTCAATCGAGTCAGCAAGAATGTCCTCTTCAGAGATATCGGTGACTCTCGCAATAACCATAGGTTCAACTTTGGTGAGTTCTGAGGCAGTAGAAGCCTCCTCACGCATACGGTATCTATCCATGTCTTCAAATGTCTTGGTATCCCCCTCGACTTCGCAAGAGGATCCGCTTACTTCTGATTCAGACAGAGGCTTGTCCATTTCTGAATCCTTTAGCTGATCGTTTTTATACACCTTCATTTGGATATAATGAAAGCCATAACATACACGGCCCTGGGACTTTGCTAGATGTGGCAAAGACTGAGTGTTCAATATAAACACTGCATGCCGTCTTGGCCCATCCACTTCATCCAAACGGCCAACCTTCCAATCAGCTGTTGGAAGATCTGGATTGCATTGTTTCAGTCTATTTAAAATAGATTCAGGGTCAGGAGGGTTTGCAGGTATCCACGCATGTGCTCTTGGTCTAGCCGGTATGTCTTTCTTCTCGACTAACTCTAGAGCAGCTCCTTCCCAAACTTCACCAATTAGTATCAGAGCAGCTTTAAAACATTCTATAGACCTCTGGTCCTCAAATGCGACTAGCTTAAATCGTCCTTGATACCATCCAGCCTCTTGGTGTCGAGGATCTGGGCCGGGAAACTTTTCCAGCACCTGTGAGTAGACGCCAGACAAAGCATTCTCAATTTCCCCCCATTTTTGCTTTGGAACCATACCGTCCAATGCTCCTTTATTAATGATAGCCATCACAAGGCTGTCTTTAGCAACTGAGGCAAACGATCGTTGATCCCTTTTGGAGGATGGCAGCTCATCCGGTGATCGTTCCCTTTTTCCAGCCTCAAGAATTCCTTGAGCCCATTTTAAGGAATCGCTTTGTTAGCCGACAACGTGCTTGGGTCGACTGATCCTAATTTCTTTAGGATAAACAAAGCATTTCTGCGTTCTTTGAATCTCTTTCGTGAGGGATTACCTCCTTTTGATGCCGTTACCTTGGAAAAGGTCCGACTTGTCAAATTGTCGCCACCTGTCGACCCGTCTACAGGTCGACTAATTGGGCCTAACTCTTGGTCATTGCCCAAATCTATAACTCCAGTCGATACTCGTCCACTGGGCCCTGAAGTTAGCAACCCACTGGATGTCTTTGAATTTCTCTGCATGGTGGCCTAATATCCCACCACACTTGAAATTCGTAGTAGGTACTTATTACGATGATTTTATCCGCTATTAAAAAACACGTCCGTTCCGTTCGACGGTTGAAATAAGAAAAAAAAAGAAAAAAAAAAAAAAAAAAAACAAGTATATACGGCCGTAAGTTCGGCCAGGCCGAATCTTATGTACCCTCCACCATGGATTGCGTAGGAACTTCTACTAAAGGCTGTCATCCACAATCGAATTACTTGGGTTGCGATAACACTTGCCGATGGCAAGGTATCGTAAAACTTTTTAACACTGTCTTCTAAATTGTAAGTTAGTCCATAAGGGGTATATATTAAACAAAAAAAAGGCCGATTAAATACGTATATAATTCAGTTTGACAAAATTTTCTATAGAAATAAAATTTTGACAAAATTTTCTATAGAAATAAAAACTTGACAAAATTTTCTATAGAAATAAAATGTTGACAAAATTTTCTATGGAAGTAAAATGTTGACAAAATTTTCTATAGCAATAAAATTTTGACAAAATTTTCTATAGAAATAAAATGTTGACAAAATTTTCTATAGAAATAAAATGTTGACAAAATGTTCTATAGAAATAAAATGTTGACAAAATTGTCTATAGAAATAAAATGTTGACAAAATTTTCTACAGAAATAATTTTTTTACAAAATTTTCTATAGAAATAAAATTTTGACAAAATTTTCTATGGAAATAAAATGTTGACAAACATTGCTATAGAAATAAACTTTTTACAAAGCTTTCTATAGAAATGAAATTTTGACAAAACTTTCTATAGTAATAAAATTTGACAATTTTTACATGGCTGTTAGAGGCCATATACTAACGAAGTGTACCAAATTTCAACCGCATCGGATGACTTTTGCTCCTCCAAGAGGCTCCGGAGGTCAAATCTGGGGATCGGTTTATATGGGAGCTATATATAATTATGGACCGATATGGACCAATTTTTGCATGGTTGTTAGAGACCATATACTAACACCACGTACTAAATTTCAATTGGATCGGATGAATTTTGCTCATCCAAGAGGCTCCAGAGTTCAAATCTGGGGATCGGTTTATATGGGAGCTATATATAATTATGGACCGATATGGACCAATTTTTGCATGCTTGTTAGAGACCGTATACTAACATCAGGTACCCAATTTCAAACGGATCGGATGAATTTTGCCCCTCCAAGAGGCTCCGGAGGTCAAATCTGGGGATCGGTTTATATGGGAGCTATATATAATTATGGACCGATATGGACCAGTTTTTGCATGGTTGTTAGAGACCATATACTAACACCACGTACCAAATTTCAATCGGGTAGGATGAAGTTTGCTCCTCCAAGAGGCTCCGGAGGTCAAATCTGGGGATCGGTTTATATGGGAGCTATATATATTTATGGACCGATATGGACCAATTTTTGCATGGTTGTTAGAGACCGTATACTAACATCAGGTACCAAATTTCAACCGGATCGGATGAATTTTGCCCCTCCAAGAGGCTCCGGAGGTCAAATCTGGGGATCGGTTTATATGGGGGCTATATATAATTATGGACCGATATGGACCAATTTTTGCATGGTTGTTAGAGACCGTATACTTAGACCACGTACCAAATTTCAACCGGATCGGATGAATTTTGCTGCTCCGGAAGGCTCCGCAGGCCAAATTTGGGGATCGGTTTATATGGGGGCTATACGTAAACGTGGGCCGATATGGCCCATTTTCAATACCATCCGACCTACATCAATAACAACTACTTGTGCCAAGTTTCAAGTCGATAGCTAGTTTCGTTCGGAAGTTAGCGTGATTTCCACAGACGGACGGACAGCCGGACAGACGGACAGACGGACAGACGGACGGACGGACGGACATGCTTAGATCGACTCAGAATTTCACCACGACCCAGAATATATATACTTTATGGGGTCTTAGAGCAATATTTCGATGTGTTACAAACGGAATGACAAAGTTAATATACCCCCATCCTATGGTGGAGGGTATAAAAAGGAAGGAAGCACATATATTATTGGATACTGCCGAAACATTCATATGTTTGTTTTATGTGAACATATTATATGTTTCCAAGCATTTTGAGCCCAAAAATATTATATGCTTGAAGAATTTTCCCCAAAGAAGATTGTGCTCATTCCTTTACATGAATTTCACTTCCACGAAATTTTTTAGTTCTTGGCACCTTTTTCTGTAATACAAATAATGTTCAAGAAATTTTTCAATTTTATAATTTTTTTCAATTTTACCTTTCGCCTGGACTGAGAATCGAACCGGGAACCATGCAATTTGTAAGCCAACACACTACCACTGGGCTACGTAGCTGTTATAGTTACCAATAGACAATTATCGTTATATAGCATAGTTTGCAGCGCCCACGAGCCGATGCAAACAATACATTGTTCAACAGAAACATATATTTGTTGGCCACGTGGAGCAGTGGTTAGCATGTGCGCCTTGCATGCAAAGGGTTCTGGGTTCAATCTCTACTCCGACCGAACACCATTTTTTTTTTAATTTTTGTATTTATATTTTTATATTATTAAATTAAATTTTTACAATGAAACTTCGAAATGTGTGTTATTAAAGATTTACAGTCAGAAAAGAACAATGCTTGATATAAACGAAATGGACTGAGCTTTTGGATAAAATATTATTTTTTTATTGCAAAAATAACAATTTTGTAACAAAAAACTGTTTTTGGTATAAAAGCTTGAAATTTTGGAAGGAATTCAAAAACTCTAACAAAAGAAGAACGTGGAGTCGAGTATAAACATACATGACTACTTTTATAATATACACATAAATTTAGTTAGGCGTGAACAGTTTTTTACTAGCATTTAACACCATTTTAAATGCATTTAAAACTTATCGTGTTTTGTACTTAATTTCATTTTTAACCTTAAGGCCGGTATTAGGTTGGCATTATGTTTTGCCTTTTACTTTTCTTTAATAATTCATTTTAAAGAAAATAAACTTTTTAAATTTTTTTAGCAAAACTCGAACTTAATGCCCGCTTCCTAATGTCTATTCTCTTTACATGAGTATTAAAATTAAATAATATTTAGACTTAAGCATATCAAATTCTTGGCCTTATTATAAAACAGTTTTCCGAAACAAAATACAAGCAGTTTCACAGAAATTGCTCTCTTTTGATTCTCTCGCTGTGTTATGTTGATATCTTTCGTCAACCCTCCCGGTTTCCATCTCTATTTTTTTATACCCTCCACCATAGGATGGGGGTATATTAACTTTGTCATTCCGTTTGTAACACATCGAAATATTGCTTTAAGACCCCATAAAGTATATATATTCTGGGTCGTGGTGAAATTCTGAGTCGATCTGAGCATGTCCGTCCGTCCGTCCGTATGTCGAAATCACGTTAACTTCCGAACGAAACAAGCTATCGACTTGAAACTTGGCACAAGTAGTTGTTATTGATGTAGGTCGGACGGTATTGCAAATGGGCCATATCGGACCACTTTTACGTATAGCCCCCATATAAACCGACGCTCAGATTTGGCTTGCAGAGCCTCTTGGAGGAGCAAAATTCATCCGATCCGGTTGAAATTTGGTACATGGTGTTAGTATATGGTCTCTAGCAACCATGCAAAAATTGGTTCACATCGGTCCATAATTATATATAGCCCCCATATAAACCGACCCCCCGATTTGGCTTGCGAGGCCTCTATGAGAAGCAAATTTCATGCGATCCGGCTGAAATGTGGTATATTGTGTTAGTATATGGTCTCCAACAACCGTGGTTCACATCGGTCCATAATTATATATAGCCCCCATATAAACCGATCCCCCGATTTGGCTTGCGAGGCCTCTAAGAGAAGCAAGTTTCATCCGATCCGGCTGAAATTTGGTACATGGTGTTAGTATATGGTCTCTAATGACCATGCATAAATTGGTCCACATCGGTCCATAATTATATATAGCCCCCATATAAACCGATCCCCCGATTTGGCTTGCGAGGCCTCTAAGAGTAGCAAATTTCATCCGATCCGCCTGAAATTTGGTATATGGTGTTAGTATATGGTCTCTAATAACCACGCAAAAATTGGTCTAGATCGGTCCATAATTATGTATAGCCCCCATATAAACCGATCCCCCGATTTGGCTTGCGAGGCCTCTAAGAGAAGCAAGTTTCATCCGATCCGGCTGAAATTTGGTACATGGTGTTAGTATATAGTCTCTAACAACCGTGCAAAAATTGGTCCACATCGATCCATAATTATGTATAGCCCCCATATAAGCCGATCCCCAGATTTGACCTCCGGAGCCTCTTAGAGGAGCAAAATTAATCCGATCCGGTTGAAATTTGGTACTTGGTGCTAGTATATGGTATCCAACAACCATGCAGGAATTGGTCCATATCGGTCCATAATTATATATAGCCCCCATATAAATCGATCCCCAGTTTTGGCTTGCGGAGCCTCTAAGAGAAGCAAATTTCATCCGATCCGGTTGAAATTTGGTACGTGGTGTCAGCATATGATATCGGTTCATAGTCATGGTTGCCACTCTAGCCAAAAATAATCTACCAAAATTTTATTTCTATAGAAAATTTTGTTAAAATTTTATTTCTATAGAAAATTTTTGTTAAAATTTTATTACTAAAGAAATTTTTTTCCAAATTTTATTTCTATAGATTTTTTTCCAAATTTAACTTCTATAGAAAATGTTGTCAAAATTTTATTTCTATAGAAAATTTTTGTTAAAAATTTATTTCTATAGAAAATCTTGTCAAAATTTTATTTCTATAGAAAATTTAGTCAAAATTTTATTTCTATAGAAAATTTTGTTAAAATTTTAGTTCTATAGAAAAGTTTGTTAAAATTTTATTTGTGTAGAAAATTTTGTCAAAATTTTCTTTCTATAGAAAATTTTATGAAAATTTTATTTCTATAGAAAATTTTGTTAAAATTTGGTTTCTATAGAAAATTTTGTCAAAATTTTATGTCTATAGAACATTTTGTCAAACTGAATTATATACGTATTTGATCGATCTTTTTTGATTTAATATAACCACGTATGGTCTTACATACAATTTAGAAGACGGTGTTAGGAGGTGTTAAGATACCTTGCCATCGGCAAGGTATCTTAACATATTATTTTTATGAAACACACATATTATTTTTATGAAACATTCATGCCCCAAACATAATATATTCTAACATATTAATATATGTGTCCCAAACATTTAGTGTTAGTTTAGGAACGTTACATTTTTGAACTTAAATATATTGTGTTTAAAAATTGTGCCCGAAATACATTTTGTTTATATCGAAACATATTGTTACGAATTTGATAATTATAGATATAAGTTTATTTAAATTAGTTTCCGTTAATTTAAAATTTCAAATTGTAACGATAGAATTTCGCTATCACTTGTTGGAATCATCTATTCATTTTCTAGCATTTTCCTGAATTTCTTTTATGTTATTTTGTTTGCTTACCGAAATGTTAGTTCTTACTCTCTCATAGAATAGCAACCCCTTTGCTTTGTTATTCTGCATTCTCATTTCATCTCATTGTCTATTGTTATCAGTGCTGCCGCTAGTGAAAAATTGAGTGAAGTAGATTTTGGAAAAAGGTGGAGTAGATTGAATAAAATTGAAGTAGCATACATTTTTGAAAACAAAACAATAGAATTCATTTTATTATACCCTCCACCATAGGATGGGGGTATATTAGCTTTGTCATTCCGTTTGTAACACATCGAAATATTGCTCTATGACCCCATAAAGTATATATATTCTGGGTCGTGGTGAAATTCTGAGTCGATCTGAGCATGTCCGTCCGTCCGCTAACTTCCAAACGAAACAAGCTATCGACTTGAAACTTGGCACAAGTAGTTGTTATTGATGTAGGTCGGATGGTATTGCAAATGGGCCATATCGGTCCACTTTTACGTATAGCCCCCATATAAACGGACCCCCAAATTTGGCTTGCGGGGACTCTAAGAGAAGCAAATTTCATCCGATCCAGCTGAAATTTGGTACATGGTGTTAGTATATGGTCTCTAACAACCATGCAAAAATTGGTCCACATCGGTCCATAATTATATATAGCCCCCATATAAACTGATCCCCCGATTTGGTTTGCGGAGCCTCTAAGAGAACCAAATTTCATCCGATCCGGCTGAAATTTGGTACATGGTGTAAGTATATGGTCTCTAACAACTATGCCAAAATTGGTCCACATCGGTTAATAATTCAATGATTAAAACCGCTACACCCAAAAAAAAAGTGAACCCACCGTGGAAGAAAATGTAGGTTTATTTTAGAAAATTTTAACTAAAATAGTTTTCTAATTGCAACATGTTACAAATAAGTTAATACTTTTTGTCAAATTGAAGAAAATTTATTAAAAATAATTAATTTTTTTTGTCTTGTTTAAGAAAATTTCATATGTTGAAAGAAAAAATTGGATTTAAAAATTGCTAAAATGTCTTTAGCGCTATACGAAGTTCATAACAGGTACAATTTTAGTAAAATTTACTCATTTGAGAGACTTATGAACTCAATTTAAGCAAACTTCTGCCATTTTAGGAAAATATGTACTATTTTATTTTTTAGTAAAATTGTGCACTATATTTGTATACAACTTTTTTTCTTATTTTTAGTTCACGTCATTAAAGTTAGCAAAAAATTATTCAAATAAGGAACATTTACTCATATTGTGCAAAATTTAACTAAAATCAACTAATCTTCATGAACTAAACTAAAGTTCAGTTGGCATTAGAGCCCCTTTTTTCTGGGTGTATGTTCATCGTAATTAAAGGAATAGGAAAAACAATTAGGTAATATGGGGAAAAATTTAAAAATTTGAAGCAGAACAAAAAGTGAAGCAGATTTTTGGAAGAAGGAGTGACGAAGTAAATTTTGTGAAAATGAAGAAAAATACTTCGATTGAAGTAGTAGCGGCAGCACTGATTGTTATTGTTGTTGTAGTAATGCGAGCATATATCTATGTGAGTGTGTATGTGTTTGGCAGCCACCAGATGAACAACTTAATGGTCGTAGATCCTTCTAGCATTGTCTAAGAATGTTCTGGCGTTGCCAGAATATTGTAGTGCTACCAGAATGTTCTCGTATTGCCACACCGTCATATATAAAATCGCTCGCATGCTGCTAACGAGTCAGTCTTAATTAAAGCGTCAAACGAATAACTTCAGTGTGAACGAATTGTAAAGTGTGAAGTCATAGTAAATAAATTGTAGATTGTCGTTATTTAAAAGAACTGTGTTTTAATTGTCGGGTAATTAAAAACGCCTAAATATAAAAACGTAACAATATGAAAAACATATTATTCTAACAGTGTAGTAGATTTAACTCGAAAGCCAAAAGGTTTAAAGATGACCAATAGAAACTCTTGAATTAATAGATGGATCATAAAAAAATGATCCTAGGAACCTACACTAAAAAAAAAATACTCGGATCTAACGATTTTTGCCTTCCAATAAAGATTTTGGTATTGATTCCAACTAAAGATGCGGCTCTTTAATATAAAGACATTTTTTAGTGACTTATCGGGTTTTAAATTAAAATTAGGATACAGATCCCATTTATCGAGTTTTCATTTTCTTTTCGCGGTATATTAATAAAGCTATTCACGAACAAACAAATGACAGTTTAAAAATCCAAATTATGACACACCCTCAAAAAAAATCGCTTCTCTAACATATGTTCCAAACATATTTTGCAGGAAGCACATTGGATACTGCCGAAACATTAATATGTTTGTTTTATGTGAACATATTATATGTTTGGAAGCATTTTGGGCCCAAAAATATTATATGCTTGGAAGAATTTTCCCCAAAGAAGATTGTGCTCATTCCCTCACAAAATTTTCACTTCCACGAAATTTTTTAGTTCTTGGCACCGTTTTCTGTAATACAAATAATGTTGAAAAAATTATTCAATTTTATAAGTTTTTAAAATTTTACCTTTCGCCTGAACGTAGAATACAGTTTGTAAGCCAACATACTATCCTCTGGTCTACGTAGCTGTTATAGTCACCAGTAGACAATTATCGTTATAAGTTACATTTATAAAGGGTGATTCTTTTGAGGTTAGGATTTTCATGCATTAGTATTTGACAGATCACGTGGGATTTCAGACATGGTGTCAAAGAGAAAGATGCTCAGTATGCTTTGACATTTCATCATGAATAGACTTACTAACGAGCAACGCTTGCAAATCATTGAATTTTATTACCAAAATCAGTGGCAGAAAATCCGCTTTTTTATCGACAAATTTTGTTCAGCGATGAGGCTCATTTCTGGTTGAATGGCTACGTAAATAAGCAAAATTGCCGCATTTGGAGTGAAGAGCAACCAGAAGCCGTTCAAGAACTGCCCATGCATCCCGAAAAATGCACTGTTTGGTGTGGTTTGTACGCTGGTGGAATCATTGGACCGTATTTTTTCAAAGATGCTGTTGGACGCAACGTTACGGTGAATGGCGATCGCTATCGTTCGATGCTAACAAACTTTTTGTTGCCAAAAATGGAAGAACTGAACTTGGTTGACATGTGGTTTCAACAAGATGGCGCTACATGCCACACAGCTCGCGATTCTATGGCCATTTTGAGGGAAAACTTCGGAGAACAATTCATCTCAAGAAATGGACCGGTAAGTTGGCCACCAAGATCATGCGATTTGACGCCTTTAGACTATTTTTTGTGGGGCTACGTCAAGTCTAAAGTCTACAGAAATAAGCCAGCAACTATTCCAGCTTTGGAAGACAACATTTCCGAAGAAATTCGGGCTATTCCGGCCGAAATGCTCGAAAAAGTTGCCCAAAATTGGACTTTCCGAATGGACCACCTAAGACGCAGCCGCGGTCAACATTTAAATGAAATTATCTTCAAAAAGTAAATGTCATGGACCAATCTAACGTTTCAAATAAAGAACCGATGAGATTTTGCAAATTTTATGCGTTTTTTAAAAAAAAAAAAGTTATCAAGCTCTTAACAAATCACCCTTTATAATTATGGACCGATGTGAACCAATTTTTGCACGGTTGTTAGATGCCATATACCAACACCATGTACCAAATTTCAGCCGGATCGGATGAAATTTGCTTCTCTTTTAGGCTCCGCAAGCCAAATCTGGGGATCGGTTTATATGGGGGCTATATATAATTATAGACCGATGTGGACCAATTTTTGCATGGTTGTTAGAGACCATATACCAACACCATATACCAAATATCAGCCGGATCGGATGAAATATGCTTCTGTTAGAAGCTCCACAAGCCAAATCTGAGGGTCCCTTTATATGGGGGCTATACGTAAAAGTGGACCGATATGGCCCATTTTCAATACCATCCGACCTACATCGATAACAACTACTTGTGGCAAGTTTCAAGTCGATAGCTTGTTTCGTTCGGAAGTTAGCGTGATTTCAACAGACGGACGGACGGACGGACGGACGGACATGCTTAGATCGACTCAGAATTTCACCACGACCCAGAATATATATACTTTATGGGGTCTTAGATCAATATTTCGATGTGTTACAAACGGAATGACAAAGTTAATATACCCCCATCCTATGATGGAGGGTATAAAAAATACAAAACAAAAATGGTTCTAAGTACTTTATTATCTTAAAACATGAATTTGCAACGTATATAACTTAGAATATAAATTTGTATTACCACCACGGTTGCCACAGTTGGTAGAATTCTACCCAAATTAGTAACCTTTTTTGTTAAATCTCTATAAAAATAAAATTTTGGAAAAAGTTTCTATAAACAAATTTTTGTGAGAAATTTTTCTATAGAAATAAAATTTTGGCAATAAATTCTATAGAAATAAAATTTTGAGAAAAAATTCCACAGAAATAAAATTTTGAGAAAATCTATATATATAAAATTCAAATTATGTTTGTTTATTTATTTGATTGTTTATTTGTATGTTCCGGGTTGGCGCGAAAACGGCTGAGCCGATTTACTTGAAACTTTCAGAGATCGTGGGGGGCACTCATGTGCTGAAAATAGGGTACCTCATTTTTTGACATATGGTCGCGGAGAGGAACCTCCCCTTTGTCCGACTTTTTGAAAATTAGACCAAAGTTGACCGATTTGCTTGAAATTTTCATTGAAGGTTGGGGTTGGCATCTAGACAAAGATCCGCTACTTTATATTTCGATATTTGGTGGCGGAGGGGGACCTCCCCTTTGTTCGACTTTTTTTAAAGTACAGTGAAAAAACTAAAATTCTCTAAATTATCTGAGATTTACAGAGAACATGCGGTGAGGTTATGGAATTAATATGGTGTACCTGATGATTTCATATGTGGACTGGGAGGGGGACCTCCCCCTTGCCCTACTTTTTGAAACTTGGAATAAAATTATGCGATTTGCTTGAAATTTTCATTGAATGTTGGGGTTGGCATTTAGACAAAAATCAGCTACATTATTTTTCGATATTTGGTCGGGGAGGAGGACCACCCATTTGCCCGACTTTTTTGTTAAAGTACAGTGAAAACAAAACTAAACTCCCCCGACTGAAATTTTACGGAAAAAATGGGTGAGGTTATGAAATTTATATCAGGTTCTTAATTTTTTAATATTTGGTCGGGGAAAAATAAAAGGGCATAGGGAGACATCCGCTTCTCTTAAGTATGTTACATACAGAGAAACCATTAAACTTTACCAAATTTACAGAGGACTGGGGAGAGGTTACGATATTAATAGTTGATACCTGATATAGTGATATTTGGACGGCTTATAATTTGCCTTTAGGCTTATAATTTGCTTGACATTTTCTGGGACTTTTACAAAAGATACGCTACATCACTTTTCGATATTTGGTCGGGGAGGAGGTCCTCCTCTAAAACTGCAAAAAAACAAAGATTCTTAAGTTTTCTTGAAATTTACAAAAGCAGTGGGGGAAGGTTATGGACGAAGAGGCACCTTCCTTGCCCCACACTTGAAGGAAAGTTTCACGAATTTTCAGGGAAGGTTAGGGGTGCTATTCACTACGATGTTTGTCGATATTGTATCGGGGAAAGTGACGTCCCCTTAAAACAATAGAGCAAAATTTAAACATCTCCGATCTACTTGAAATTTACAGGGAACGTGGGAGGAGGTGATTAAATTTATACATGATTTTTAAATTAGTATACGATTTTTCGATATCTGGTTGGGGAAGGGGAAAATTGAAATAAACTTTGTCGATTTACTTCGATAGAATTTATAGGGACCATTGAGTAGTTGTGAAATTAATATAGGGTACGTGGTAGTCCGATATCAGGTGGGAGTGGAGCGAAGGTGGTTTCCCTTTTGTCCGTTTTTTTTTTTTTTCTTAAATTGAAAGTAGAGGGTTGTCCGTAAATGGGAACTCGGTACATAATTTTATTATTTTTGCACAAGCTTCTGCCAGACTTCTTTTTAGTAAAGAACTTAAATTTACATGAAATTGACAGCCAACGTAGAGGGTGCATTATTTTCCAACATTTTAGCGAATATTAATGTGGTAACATTTTTTACTACTTTTGCTTTTTCCGATTTATTGGATGGGAAACAGTAATTCTTTGTATGTTATTATAATATAGTGCTTAATATTCAGATATGTTGAGGAGAAGGATACCTTTCATTGACAAACCACTTAAAATTCACAAGAAATATAGAAGATTGTCCAACTACTTGAATACAGAACATTATTAAAAAAATTTGGAGGAAAGGGTACACCCTCTCCCCGACATTTTTTAAGACGAACCGTTTTACATATGCAAGTAGTCCGATTTTACGAAAAAGCAAGTAGTCCGATTTGTTTGAAAGAATTCAAATCTTTTCGAATTTGTTTTCAGCACGAAGGATATGGTTGACTAAGTTCACGCAAAATGTTCCTACAAATACGCTTCGGAAGGCGCAGCGAAGCGGGCCGGGTTACGCTAGTATTTTATAGAAATAATATTTTGAAAAAAATTTCTATAGAAATACAATTTTGACAAAATGTTCTATAGAAATAAAATGTTGACAAAATTTTCTACAGGAATAAAGTTTACCACACATTATTAAAGATCAAGCCTTGCCGGCTTCTAATTTCCTCCTCTAGAGCCACCAAAATGTAAAAATTATTACAAATTATGTTGAGTGAAAATGTCCTACATTGTGGCCCTACGTCCCTACAAGACGCTAAATATTAGAAAAACCCTACATATAGGGAATTTCCCCTACTTCTAGCAACACTGGCTGTGTTGATATTGCACCTACGGAGTTAGTATGCCACTAATATTGAGCCCATTATTAAAAAAGAGAAAATCGTTAAATTAGTGTGGGTAATGAATCAAAATTTGTAAAAATCGATCAATATTCCTATGTAAAAGCTACAAGTACGTATAAATACGATCGGCTAGTACATCAAAATTAGAAATTTGAGTAACATTGGTTAATAAATAAGAGTATTATGGCCAAATTTGGGAAAATAGAGCGATGCATATATATGGAAGCTATATGTAAATCTGAACCAAATTGCATAATATTTTGCGGGTTTGATTAATACCACAAAAGGTTACCTTGTGCAAGATTTGAGTAAGATCAGTTAAGAAATGAGGCTTGTATGGTCAAACATAAGGTTATTAGGGGCGAATTTTTCAAAATCGGGTGATACATATATGGGAGCTATATCTACATCTGAACCGATTTCGGTTTTGTGGCCAAATTTGCGAAAATCGGGCGATACATATATATGGGAGCTATATCTAAATCTGCACCGATTTGAATGAAATTTTGCAGACTTGAAGGGCGATGGAAAAGATTACCTTTTGCCAAATTTGGTGACGATGCGGTTGCAAAAACGCGCAACGTGACGAAATCGGGCGATACATATATATGGGAGATATATCTAAATTTGATCCGATTTCATCCAAATTCAATAGCGTTCGTCCTTGTGCCCAAAAAACTCCCTGTACCAAATTTCATCAAAATCGGTTAATAATTGCGACCGGAATCCTGTGAACAACAAATACATGGACGGACGGACGGACACCAAGCGCTAGATCGACTTAGGAGGTGATTCTGAGTCGATCGGTATATATTTTATGGGGTCTAAAATCAATATTTCTGGTAGGCACATTTTTTGGCCGATCAAACTTATTATACCCAAACCACTATATGGTTTAGGGTATAAAAATCATAGAAATCGGAGTTCATGAGTGATAGAGGTTTAAAGAAATTTGTCCTTAATATTTTGAGCATCCTCAAATTTAGGTTGCTTAATCTTTAATATTACGTACATTTTTTTTTCAGCGTAATACGATCAATCAAACGTTTTTCAATTTTTAAAAGTTGCCTCTTGCGATTGTTGAGAAGCAACTTTAGACATCGCTACCTTCAAATTTTTTGATCAGTGGTGAGCATACAAAATCGATTTTTATTGTTAAATGTAGATTCTTTGATTTTAGCTAACATAAAAGTATCGATGGCAAAGAATTTAAAAACAATGGCCGGAAAGCGAAAAATGGGATCCATTTTCATTTGAACATCTTATAAACGACCTTCACGCGTAGGTCGCTTTTTTTCATTTCATTTTCGGGCTTAGTTAAGAAAGTTCATCGTGCGTTTCTTGTGTTCAGCGACGATAAGAAGAATTGTCAATTTTGGAGTCAGAATTAGTCAGGATCATTGTAAAAACTACCTATTCATCCAGAAAAAGTTACAGTTTGGTGCGGTTATTGGGCTGGTTGCATCATTGGACCGTACTTTTTCAAAGATTATACGAATCGTAGTGTAACTGTGAACAGTGAGCGCCACCGTGATAATATCCATCTTTTCTTTCTCCAAAATACAACAGCTTGACTTGCGTGACATCCGTGAGATCATATCCATCCATTCTTCCTCCAAAATGCAACAGCTCTACTTGCATGACATTCAAAAAGACGCACAGTGAGGTATTTGACCTCCAAATTGTGTATTAATTCAAGGGAGCAAGTGATATACATGAAATTTTGCAAAAAGTTTGCTCTTGTTAATATTAGAGTTTCCAAGAGATTGGTTTATATTTATATATAGCGACCGTATATATACTCACCCAATTTGAGTATATATCGCATATTACTCATCCAATGTATCTGAAAATTTTAACAACCGTTTTTTTTTTTTTGGAGTGACAAGCACTGCTACTATGTTTTGTTGAAAGCTGATCAGAGTTATATATACCTCTCCTATATATACAGGGTGGCTGATATGTAATGCAACAAAGTAAAGTGCTATATTTTTAAATTTTATTGGTCAAATATGGAACAAACTCTAGCAACCATGTAAAGACCAAACTGAATATACACTGAAAAAAATATTGAATTGAATTAGTATGAACAATTATACAAACTTAATTTTAGGATACACAATTTACTTAATATTAAGGACTAATTTCTATAACATACATTTAATACAGGAATTTTGAAGTAAAGCCAATTTTCCTTAATATAACGAAGGAAATGATTTAAAGCAATAATTTTTTAGCTAACTGTGATATTGGCCCTTTGGATTAAAGATAAAAAAGATAAAGCTTTGAATTCAAGTAAACTTTTCCTGAGTGTATGTGTAGAAAACAAATAGAAATATCACGATCACAACAAACGGATAAAATAAAATCAATGAATAATATGTGGATAAATTTATAGTTTTTATACCCTTAACACACTACTGTGCTTGATAAATTTGGTTGAAATCGGTTCATATTTAGATATATATCCCATGTATATCTTTCGCCCGATTTAGATTCGTATACACCGAAAGAAAAAGCGTTCGTCACATTGACGACTCAGTTTCATCAACGTTTTCGTCTATGCGATGAAAAGTTTCGTTCATGTGAGTATATCGGTAGTCCACGTGACGCAATCAATCATCAAAGTCAATTTTTGTTCTTTTCACAGTTCGTCACATTGACGATCTAGTTTCGTCTATGAGACGAAATTATTTTCTTCCCGATTCTGGGAAAGTTAACAAAAATTAACATTTGATTTAAATTAATTTCGTTTATATGAAGTCCCATTATATGAATTCCACATTTTAAGATAAGTTGGACAAATGTTTTAAGTGTTTTATTTTCATGATGTATTGGATGCTGGTTTTCGTCAATGCGATGAAAGAATCTTCAAATTGATGAAACACACTTTTCTCTGAAATGTGTGTCAAAAAATTTCAATACTTAATAAAACATAAAACGATATACGATATATATAGTATATGGGAATAAAACTGTACAGAAAACCTTCGAAACCGAAATGCTATCGAACTCGAAAACGGATTCGAAATAGATTCGTTAACGATCCATTATAGACATCGCGAAACCTTCTTTAACGAATCAGTAGGAAGCCTTCGAAAACGAAGATTTTGCTGGCAGTAAGAGCACGACAGATGAACGTTTTTCGCAAAATTTTTCGAACCGTTGTCGATATCGTTTCCGATAGTTTTCTTCAAGAAAAAACCGAAAATATTTTTATATCGAATACGATAACGAACGTTGTGGTCTGGTGGGATGAGAAAAAATAAAGTCGGCAAATTGACGAAAAAACAAGTGTATACGGTCCAGGCCGAAGCTTATGTACCCTTCACAATGGATTACGTAGAAACTTCTTCTAAACACTGCCATCCACAATCGAATTACTTGGGTTGCGGTAAAGCTTGCCGATGGCAAGGTGTCTTAAAACCTCCTAACACCGTCTTCTAAATTGTAAGTAAGTCCATACGTGGTATATATAAAATTAACAAAATTTTCTATAGAAATACAATTTTAACAGAAATAAAATTTTAACGAAATTTTCCATAGACATAAAATTTTGACAAAATTTTCTATAGAAATAAAGTTTTGACAAAATTTTCTATAGAAATACAATTTTGACAAAATTTTCTATAGAAATAAAATTTTGACAAAATTTTCTATAGAAATAAAATTTTGGTAGATTACTTTTGGCTCGAGTGGCAACCATGATTATGAACCAATATGGACCAATTTTTGTGTGATTGGGGATCGGCTATATATAACTATAGACCGATATGGACCAATTTTGGTATGGTTGTTAGCGGCCATATACTAACACCACGTTCCAAATTTGATCGGATCGGATGAATTTTGCTCCTCCAAGAGGCTCCGGAGGTCAAATCTGGAGAACGGTTTATATGGGGGCTATGTATAATTATGGACCGATATGGACCAATTCTGGCACGGTTGTTAGAGACCATATACTAAAACCACGTTCCAAATTTCAATCGGATCGCATGAATTTGCTTCTCTTAGAGGTTCCGCATGTCAGAGATTCCATTTTTAAATTCTAAAAATTTAGTTTAGAACGGAAAAACAAGAATTGTAAAAATTGCGGAATATAAACTACTTTGTTCGGATGATAAATTGACCAAATATGTATAATGATTTTTTTACTAGGCACTGGTATCATGTTCGCGTTTTTTGGGAAAATGAAAATTTAGATTATAAATCAATATATCAGGTAATATATGTCTAATTATATTTTATTTTATCATAATTGAGGCTTGGAGCATTCCCTTTAAACTTTTGGAAAATAAAGTCTAAATTCAGTAAATTTCCTGGCTGGGAAAAGTATTATTAACGAAATGTACATATGTTGTTTTCCATAAAAATGCAATAATACAGCTGCTCAAACGCACATCTTAAAAAAAAAACTGATTTCATGCCAACATATCCACCTCTGATGTGAGTAAGTTTTTTCTCTCATGAACTCTCACAAAATAAACGTTTGATCATAGAGGGTTTAATTTTAATGTGGAATTTGTAAATCCTGCTAACGTATTTAGGAATTAATTACTCACTTTTCTTTATTTTAAAAATGTTATAGCCTATTGCGAAGTATACGGAGAGATGTTTTCTTATCCTTTTAATATTTCATAAATTGTAATATTGTTTTGGTAGTGACTTCGTCATTTCTCAACCAATTTCATTTTGATTTTTTTTAATTCTTATAAAATTTCTAGTAGTAAAATCGTGTATTTAGAGATGATTCTACCCTCCGATTTTTTATGTATTTAACTCCGTTTTATAATCTAGTTTTAAAAGAACACATCGAAATATGTTTGTTGGACGTCTGGTCTGAGTACAATCGTTTTAAAAAGATATTGTTCTTAAAAGTTTTACTAAAATTTGAAAAAAATGTAATTTTTTTAAACGGTTAAACATGAATAAGTTACTAGCTTTACAATAAGGGTCAATTTATTAATTCGCTCATTAATATCCAAAATATACACTCAAAAAAGTGAACTCTCTATTTCACTAAAGATAATTTAACTTTATTTTAGTTCATGTAATTATTATGCTTGGAGAAAGTTTCATTTACTGTAATAATTTTCTGCGTACACGCAGAGAAGAAACATGATTGTCACAATCATATTTGAAGAGCAAAATAATATGATAGGAGCTATTTTTGCGGCGACCATGTAACATTTTCAGTTGCAACCATGTTGGTTCAGTGAACATGGTTGTAAGAAAAATATAATTGTCCTCATCTAAAATGTTATTATATTGACAAAAGAAATTTTGTTTGAATGAAAAGACAATGGTCACGATTTAAAATGTTATGGTATTCATTCAAAATGATTTTCTTCTAGTTAAAAGAACATGGTCACAACCTAAAATGTTTTGATCTTTATGAAAAAACTTTTTTCAACGTCGAAAAAGGACGCCACATGAGAAAAGAAAACAAAAAAATTAACTAATGCCCATCAAATGTACAAACGCAGACATCATGTAACTGCAAATAAAAATAAATGATCCATATAGCAAAATGCAGAACAGGTACATTTTTCAATTACACTTTCCTTTTTTGTGTTCACATAAAACCACGTGCCACTTCTGAATAAATAAATTAACACAAAACACAGTAAATCCGTATTCTCCGTTCATTCCAAGAAACAATCAACACACGACTGACGCGCAAAATGAAAATCGTGTGTACCTGCTCAATGTTTTTATAAAATTATTTTCCCTGCAAAAAAGTTAAAAAATTAAATGGTAACGAAAAAATGTAAATGGTCTTTATGGCCATGTAGTGGTTCTAGACATGTATATACTAAACCTATAAAAATACTTTTTTCCCAGTAAAAAGTAAAAAAAATGAATTATCAGGTACATGATTTTCCCGACCATTTAGTGGTCTCAAATTCTATCATTCAAATTATAGAACATGTTTGCGGTATTTGAGAACCATTCAAATGCTTATTGCCACCGTACATTTTTCTCCGCTCGAAAACTATTTTTACAAAGACAAAATACATGGTTTTCGCGGCAATTACATGCTCTAGATAAGCATTAAATGGATGCGGCAACCATGTACAAGCATGGTTTTTCTGTGCGTGTACGTTAGTTAAATGAACTAAAACATGGGAAAAATTATATACAAACTAAGCATAAAAATGTACTAAATTCGTTCTTCTCACAAAATAGTTTATTTCATTCAATTTGTAAATGTTACTACAAATGCGTCCATCATGAACTTCGTATGTCACTAAAGACATTCTTGCAATTTTGAACTCCAATTTTTTCCTTCAAGCTACAAAATTTTCTTTAACATGTGAAAAAAAATCTTTATGTCTAATAAGTTTTGTTGAATTTGTGGAAAAATATTAACATTTGTCCAAAATATTAACGAAAAATAAGTGATATCGGCGTGATGTCAGCGTTTGTAATACTGTATTATTAATAAAGGAGCATTGGACGGTATGATTCCAAGGCAAAAATGGGGGGAAATTGAGAACGCGATGTCTGGTGTCTACTCAGAGGTGCGAAAAAAGTTTCCCGGACCAAGTCCTCGACGGCAAGATGCTGGATGGTATCAAGGATGATATAAGTTAATAGCTTTTGCGGACCAGAGGTCTATGGATTGCTTTAAAGCTGCATTGATGCTAATTGGTGAAGTTTGGGAAGGAGCCGCTTTGGAGTTAGTCGATAAAAAAGACATACCGGCTAAACCTAGAGCACATGCATGGATACCGGCAAACCCTCCTGATCCTGAGTCAATACTAGAGAGACTAAAAGAATGTAACCCAGATCTTCCAACCGCCGATTGGAAGGTTGGTCGTTTGGATGAGGTGGATGGACCAAGACGGCATGCGGTATTTATATTAAACATAGAGTCGCTGCCACATCTAGCCCAGACCCAAGGACGCGTAAGTTATGGCTTTCATGATATCCATATGAAGGTATACAAAAGCGATCAGCCAAAGGATTCCGAAACGGACAAGCCTCCGGTAGAGTCAGCAGTGGAAAAATCTCCTAGCGAAGCCGAAGGAGACATAAAACCTACAGACTATGGCGAAAATCATATGCGGGAAGTTTCTACAGGCTCAAGCCTCACCAAAACTGAACCGCGGATTGTTGCGAGAGTCACCGAGATCTGTGAAGAGGAAGCCCTTGATGACTCAATTGAAGCGGCTGATGTGACGGTGGTTGAAAATTTGGATGGTTCTACGGTTCCTCCAGATAAATCTTCACCATTGTAAGGCCGCTTGTGCTGCCTTAAAAGTTCTCCTGATGAAAGGAGACATAGATATAGTTCTTATTCAAGAACCATACATATATATGAACAAGATCTGTGAATTAAGCACTCCGGGTTTCAAACTTTTGCATAATACCGGTACCGATATAAATCGAGCATGTATAATTGCTAAAAACGAACTAAACTTGTTTCTGCTTCCTTCATTGAGCAATGCAGACACTGTCGTAGCCAGTCTAGAGATATCCACATGCAAATATTGGGTATCTTCGGTCTACATGGGACATGATAGGGAGATGCCACCCTGTGCCGTTAAGACCTTAGTTGAGGAGTCACTAAAAACAAAGACAAAACTCATTATGGGATGCGATGCAAATGCACATCATAGTATTTGGGGAAGTAGTGATACTAATGCAAGGGGAGAGTCGCTAATAGAGTTTATTTTGCGTACTAACCTGGTAGTTTGCAATAAGGGAGATGCACCAACCTTCGTCACCAGGAACAGACAAGAGGTTTTGGACGTAACGTTGACCTCTCCGGAACTGAATGATAAGATATCTGAGTGGCAAGTTTTGAGGGAACATAGCTTCTCAGATCATCGCTACATCAGTTTCAGATTGGCTGTTCGTACTTCAAAGACCATATTTCCGCCAAATGTCAGGAAAGCTGATTGGAATAGGTATAGGGAATCGTTCAATTCGATGATACCGGAAATGCCGGAGACAAATATGAGCACTGTGCAAGATATCGAACACGCAGTGGAGCGGATTACTAAGGCCTTCAACATTTCACTGAAAGCTGCTTGCCCTAGAGGAAAGCCAAGGGGAAAAAATCGACCGCCATGGTGGACTACGGACTTAAGTAATATGAGGAAATCCTGCAGGAAGCTCTTTAACAAAGCAAAGTCCACAAGAGCTCCGGAGGATTGGGACACTTACAAGATGAATCTGAGAGAATATAAACGAGAACTGAGAAGGTCTCAAAAAAACTCTTGGGATGATTACTGTAGCAGTATTGAGAATACGTCAGAGGCTTCCAGACTACGGAAGGTACTAGCATCCACTAACACCGCTCCAGGTTTCATTAAAACATCGGAGGGAAATTGGACAACGTCCACTGAGGAGACGTTGGAGGTACTTTTGGACACACACATCCCTGGAAATCAGACGGTTGAACCATGTTCCGGCGGTGTAACAGAGGCTCAGCGATCATTTCCTATCGAGGAAATTGTGTCGGAATCTAGAATAAAATGGGCTTTAAATAGCTTTGGACCATTCAAATCCCCCGGACCTGATGGAATTACTCCGGCGGAGTTACAGGCAGTGGCTGAAAGAATTATACCCTGGTTGACGGTGATATATAAACGATGCTTAAACTTAGCATATATTCCAGAAATGTGGAGGGAAACAAAAGTCGTCTTCATACCTAAAGCAGGAAAAGCCTCTCACTCGAGTGCGAAGGATTTCCGACCAATCAGCTTATCCTCATTCCTACTTAAGACCCTGGAGAGGATGATAGACATGTATCTTAGAACTAGCGTGGATTCAAGTTTACTCTCGAAACGACAGCATGCATACTCGAAGGGCAGGTCTACTGAGACGCATTGCATGAACTAGTCAGCTTTATTGAAAGCTCACTATCTGTCAAAGAATACACAATCGTGGCGTTTATAGACATCGAAGGGGCGTTCAATAATGTCCACCCGAGCTCGATATTAAATGGACTGACAACTCTGAATGTTGATCCAGGTATACTTAGGCTGTTAGACAAACTTCTAATAAAGAGACGTATTTCAGCCACCTCTTCTTTGGAATGTTGCTATAAACAACCTTCTGGTTTCCCTAGAAAAAGAAAGGATAAAAGTGGTGGCATACGCAGATGATGTGGCGCTAGCAGTCAGGGGAAAATTCCCATCCACAATCAGAGATATTATACAGAGAGCTCTCCGGATGACTGAGAAATGGGCGAAAGATGATGGTCTTGGTGTAAATCCAGCAAAGACAGAACTAGTCATGTACTGCAAAGATCGCAAAACTACCACGGTTAGGCCCATTTCCTTAGGGGGTACTGAAATTCCCTTTGGTGAGTGTGCAAAATACCTTGGCGTTATTTTGGACAGGAAGCTGAATTTTAGGCTTAATATTGAAGAGAGGGCGAGAAAAGCCACGGTAGCTTTGTACTCGTGCAAAAAGGCAATAGGGGAAAAGTGGGGACTAAGACCAAAAATTGTGCATTGGCTATACACGGCAGTAGTTAGACCTATAATGCTATATGGTGTTGTAGTCTGGTGGCCCGCACTTCAGAAACCGACTGCCGCAAATCTCTCAACGAGATGGCTGAGCAGTACAATATTCACCTAATATGGGTGCCTGGCCATAGGAACATACCGGGGAACTGCGAAGCAGATGTGTTAGCAAGGCTAGGAACTACCTTACATATTCCAGGGGAACTAGAATCTGTTGGTATGCCTCTGGCCACATGCAAGCTCTTACTGCGTGAGAAGGCTGTTATGATGGCCAATATTCGATGGGAAAATTGCAAGGGTTGTAACGACACCAAGCAAATATGGCGCATTTAAACTTAAACCGCACACTAGATATGCTAGTGTTCTCAAGTGCCTATATGTAATAGGTACTTTTAGTTAAATGTGGTATCACAATGGACTGAATAGTCTAAGTGAGCCTGAAATTTAATCGGGCTGCCACTTTAACCTAACCTAACCTAATACTGTCTAGTTAAAATTTTCTAAAAATATTCAAAATTTTCTAAAATTAACTAAAAGTTTTACTGTGGTGGGTTTACTGTTTTTTCAGAGTATCCAAACTATAAACGTATCTAATTATTTTTTTAACCATCCGTCCTATTTGTCATTGCCTGAAACGAAAAGTTATTTTAGTGCCGTGACAACTCTAAAGTTTCTCTCTCTCTCATAAAAAATATGTTTGGGGGTAAGTTACAATCTCAAATAGTTCTCACTTGTTGAGTTTAGTTCATAGAGTGAAGGCGCATGTCCTAAAGTGTTAATTATAATAAAGTGTGAAAGAAAAACAACCAAGTGAGTAAATATTTCAACCGAAATGAAGAATATTTTAAACATTTAAAATGTTATCATTTTCTAAAACATGGCAAAATAATTTGATTTAGATGTTTATGGAGTTATTTCTAAATTTACAGATAACTGCCGCATAATTTTTCAATCACTGAAAAGCGAATATCGTTTAAAAGAAGTTAAAGGAGAAATACCTACTTTGTGAATTGAATGAACAAAAAATTAAAATGGATGGCAGATTCGGTCCAAGATGGGTGAGTTACATTTTGTTCAAAATACTACTAAGATCGCATATATGCCGTTAAAATTTTGTTTTAAAAAAATAATGGAGAGGGGTGATGCGTCATTAGAAATGATATCTGTTATGGAAAATGTTGAGGGTAGTTCAACTTTATAACATATTGTGCAAGCAAAAATGTACCCTGGTAAATTATTGACTCCTTATATGGTTTATTCAGATGATTTTGAAATGAATAATCTCTTAGGAAGTCTTTCTTCGACTTCAATTTCTACTGTAGTTTTCCATGTTTCGAAAATAACACAAAATTAGACGACACTAAAATAACGTATTTTTTATAGCCGCAAACAAATCCGAAGATTTAAAAGAATTTGGGATGGAAAAATGTTTGAACCCCATTATTGAGGAAATGTGTATTTTGGAAAAAGAAGGTATTTCTGTAGAAATGACAAATGGTAAACAATTCCATCCCTGTTTTATCCCTATTTTGTTTTTGGGAGATAACCCAGGACTAAATGGCCTAATGGGTTTTTCAAAATCATTTAATGAAGTTTTCTGCCGTTTTTGCTCAATTAGCAAAAAGCAAAGCTTAAATACTTGTTCTGATATCCCTGAATTAAGATGCACACGTACAAACTATGAAATAGATTTAAATAAAAAAGACCAAACTGCTACAGGCATTGTGGAAAAATGTTCAATAAAATACCTTCTTTTCACGTTATAGATAATTTGAGTGTTGCGCAATGCACGTGTCTTTGAAGGCATTTGTCATTATAACATCTACAATTCAATTTTGTATTTCATATACGAAAAAAAAATACTTCAAATATGGCGAGTTGGAAATTGGCAACATATGCAAGGATATATCTGCAGATCATTTAAAGAACAAAAACCCTAAAATGTCTGCTCGCGAAATGATGACCTTTATTCTTTACTTTCCAATTATGATAGGTGACATGGTCCCAGAAAATGATGATGTTTGGGCATTTATTTTTCTGTTAATAGACATAATTGACTGCTTACTTTTATTTGAAATTTCGCAATCTTCCATAAATATACTAAAACGTAATATTAAAAAACACAACGAAGCCTTTCTGAAACTATTTTCAGAAAATTTGAAACTATTTTCATCTGAGCAACTTACAGGAAGTCTTTCGTCGTCTTCGAACCGCCAAGCTACGTATTAATCCAGACAAGTGTGAATTCTTCAAACAGGAGACTAAATACCTCGGTCATGTTGTTAGCGGCCAAGGAATTCATACGGACCCCGATAAGATCTCGGCCATCCAGGAGATGAAAGCGCCGACAAACGTCAAGAGCTGCGCCGTTTCCTGGGTGTCGTCTCCTGGTATAGACGGTTCGTGCCAGATTTTGCTACCCTAGCCCATTCGCTCACCAGCATGCTTCAAAAGGGCAAACACTGGAATTGGACGGAGGAGCAACAGACGGTCTACGAAATTTTAAAAGCAAGGCTGACACAAGCACCCGTATTAGCATGTCCCGACTTTGGGCGCTTGTTTCTCCTCCAAACGAATACCAGTGATTACGGCATCCGTTTGGAACGAGTCATCGCATACGCCAGTCGCACCCTGAATGGCACTGAAAGAAACTACTCGCCCACCGAGAAGGAATGCTTGGCTGTTGTGTGGGGAGTACGGAAAATGAGACCGTACCTCGAAGGATTTCAATTCCAAGTCCTCACAGATCACCTCGCCCTGAAATGGCTAAACTCAATAGATAACCCGACGGGTCGTTTGGCGAGATGGGCCCTCGAACTCCAGCAGTATTCCTATACGATCAAATATAGGAAAGGAGGACTGAACGTCGTGGCAGTTGCCCTATCCCGCCTACCACCGGAGAGCTTAAATCGGGATATTGCTGAGACACCGGAGAACTGCCCGTGGATTCGAAGAGATTCACAAGGACCCTGAGAAATTTCCCGATTATGCAATTATTGGGGATCAGCTTTATCGACACATAACGCGACACCCAACTGGCATCGATTGTACACCATGGAAGTTGTGCGTTCCCGCCACCAAAGACAAAGGCATATTTCAAAAAGGCATATTCCAGTGGCAAGAACGGCATCTTAACCGCCGCCCAGAGGTACCCGATTCCGCACCGACCACCAACGATGGACCGACGTCAGAAGCTCTACCACAGGCAGTAATACGGCCCTGCTTCGTGCAGGTACCACGACTGGGTGCTTCTCAGTATTTCAGTACAACTTTGCAAATTTTTCGCATGTTACAAGCTCAAAAGTAAACCCTGGGGTTTAGTTTGTAACGACGGGTTTTCCCTCGTATGCTAGGGTATAACTCGCGGGGAAAGGGTTCGTCACAGAAATTTATATTTGTAGTGCCCCGAGTAGAGAAAAGACCTTAGTTCGATTTGAAAGTTAACAATCGGTTTTGTTGTTGGAATAGCTACACCTAAAATACAATTTAATGTAATTGTTCCTATTCTTTTCAGTCCTCGATGTGATCTGGACCGGCACTTCGTCGTTAACAACACGGCTTCGTGGGAACAGCTCGATCCCTCAATATTGAATGGCGGTGATGTACTGACGTGGCCTGGAACGACACTACGTCTGCAGTATCCTACTTAGTCCTCGGGAATAACAATTTTCGCCGAGACGTGGCCTGGTACGACACTTCGTCTGTTAGTGTGATGAGTCGGTGGTGTTTAGCTGTCGGGTCTTGGGTCGGGGTCTATAGGCGTGGCACAGCGGGTAGTCTAACTGACTGGGAATTTCGACAATCTAGTGGACTGGTGTAACGTGGACGTCCGCGGTCCTCGTTCGTACGGAATGTATAAAGGCTAAACGGTCGCGGCGTTTTATTAGTTGTGGCTTACGACATCACACTTGGCAGAATGGAACCACGACAAGTGGCTTGCGACAACACACTTGAAGAAAACGGTTTAGCGACGTTCACGAAAGTGAAACAAGTGGCTTGCGACAACACACTTGGCTAATGGGGTAATAGTATAGAATGGAATCACGGCAAGTGGCATACGACAACACACTTGGAAAAAGGGGTTTTAGCTAGGTGCACGTAACGAGGTCACGGCAAGTGGCTTGCGGCAACACACTTGAATAACGGTATTACGTAACGGGGTCACGACAAGTGGCTTACGACAACACACTTGACAGAATGGTATCACGGCAAGTGGCTTGTGACAACACGCTTGGAAGGCGGTTTAGCAACGATCACGAAAGTGAAGCAAGTGGCTTGCGACAACACACTTGGAAGGGGTTTAGCAACGATCACGAAAGTGACGCAAGTGGCTTGCGACAACACACTTGGCTAATGGGGTAATAGTATACAAAGGAATCACGGCAAGTGGCATACGAGAACACACTTGGCAGAATGGAATCAAGAGAAGTGGCTTGTGACAACACACCTTAGAACACGGTTTAGCAACGTTCACGAAAGTGTAACAAGTGGCTTGCGACAACACACTTGGCAGAATGGAATCACGACAAGTGGCTTGCGACAACACACTTGACTAAATCTCTATTCTCGGATGATGGTATTTGAAGCGGCAAGTGGCTTGCGACAACACACTTGGTTAATGGGAATCTCTAGTCACGGGTAATGATATTTGAACGCGGCAAGCGTCTTGCGACAACACACCTGCAGTACGACAGTCTATATAGCGTCATTACGGCAAGTGGCATACGACACCACACTTGATAAGACCAAAATTATATTTAGTCACGGGTGATGATACTTAGTCACGGGTTTTGGGGTTTGAACGTGGCAAGTGGCATGCGACAACACACTTGATTTCAAAGAGGTTATGTAACGCGATAAATGCAAGTGGCATATGACAACACACTTGATTTTTAAAGAGGTTATGTAACGCGACAAATGCAAGTGGCATACGACAACACACTTGGTATTATAAAACGTTATGTAACGCGGTCACTGCAAGTGGCATGCGACAACACACTTGCTTTTATAAATAAGTTTTACACGTAATCACTTTACGAACCGATTTTATGTCCACTTCCACACTATTATCGAAATCCGGCTGGGTCACAAAACACTTTATTCGATAGTATCACAGTTGATTGTACTCACCCGCTGTGTCTGGCTCTTTCGTTGAGCAAATGGTTTGGATCACTTGGTTTAGCTACTTTGTTGGTAACCGCGCACTGCACTTTGATGCCGATGGTAGCCACGCACTTCACTGACTGACCCAGATTCAAGTTTTGCAACTCTTTTATTGTCATCTGTGGCTGTGATATTCACCACGGCAGAGCAGCCTCTCTCTGGCTTGGCAGTATCAGAGATCTCAGCAGTGATGCTTCTGTTCGGTTATTTTGTATGTACCGAACGATGGTCTTCCATACTTACATTCCATTGCCACTGCTCGTTGTTGTTGTTGTTAGTGATCATCACCACAGCCTGTTGTGATATTTGTTGGTGCTGTATAACGGCGAGGTATTTGGTAAAGTTGAAACATGCGAAGTTTAACACATGTTGCAATGGACATTGTTAGTGTTATATAACGGCGAGTTATTTTGCAAAGTTGAAAATATTCTATTTTGCAAAGTTTAACACCTGTTGCAATGGACATTGTTGGTGATAAATAACGGCGGGTTGTTTTTGAATATTTTGAAATGTTGTAAACAAGTATGCGGGTCGCAAGATATGTTAGGGAAATATCTAGCCTTCTCAAAACGGATGGGAAAATTTTATATATATTTTATAGTATATTAAATTTATATTATTTATATTATATTATTTCATATTATATTATATACTTATACTGTATATATACTTATACTATACTATACATTATTATTAGATTAACCTAAGGAATTCATTTAGAAAGAAAGGAAAAATAAAAGAAATTCATTTGTTTTTACATTAGAAAAATAGAAAAAGGAAATTAAACAAAATGTAAAGAATAAAAATAGAAAAGGAAATTAAACAAAAACAAGTATATACGGCCGTAAGTTCGGCCAGGCCGAATCTTATGTACCCTCCACCATGGATTGCGTAGGAACTTCTACTAAAGGCTGTCATCCACAATCGAATTACTTGGGTTGCGATAACACTTGCCGATGGCAAGGTATCGTAAAACTTTTTAACACTGTCTTCTAAATTGTACGTTAGTCCATAAGGGGTATATATTAAACAAAAAAAAGGCCGATTAAATACGTATATAATTCAGTTTGACAAAATTTTCTATAGAAATAAAATTTTGACAAAATTTTCTATAGAAATAAAAACTTGACAAAATTTTCTATAGAAATAAAATGTTGACAAAATTTTCTATGGAAGTAAAATGTTGACAAAATTTTCTATAGCAATAAAATTTTGACAAAATTTTCTATAGAAATAAAATGTTGACAAAATTTTCTATAGAAATAAAATGTTGACAAAATGTTCTATAGAAATAAAATGTTGACAAAATTGTCTATAGAAATAAAATGTTGACAAAATTTTCTACAGAAATAATTTTTTTACAAAATTTTCTATAGAAATAAAATTTTGACAAAATTTTCTATGGAAATAAAATGTTAACAAACATTGCTATAGAAATAAACTTTTTACAAAGCTTTCTATAGAAATGAAATTTTGACAAAACTTTCTATAGTAATAAAATTTGACAATTTTTACATGGCTGTTAGAGGCCATATACTAACGAAGTGTACCAAATTTCAACCGCATCGGATGACTTTTGCTCCTCCAAGAGGCTCCGGAGGTCAAATCTGGGGATCGGTTTATATGGGAGCTATATATAATTATGGACCGATATGGACCAATTTTTGCATGCTTGTTAGAGACCGTATACTAACATCAGGTACCCAATTTCAAACGGATCGGATGAATTTTGCCCCTCCAAGAGGCTCCGGAGGTCAAATATGGGGATCGGTTTATATGGGAGCTATATATAATTATGGACCGATATGGACCAGTTTTTGCATGGTTGTTAGAGACCATATACTAACACCACGTACCAAATTTCAATCGGGTAGGATGAAGTTTGCTCCTCCAAGAGGCTCCGGAGGTCAAATCTGGGGATCGGTTTATATGGGAGCTATATATATTTATGGACCGATATGGACCAATTTTTGCATGGTTGTTAGAGACCGTATACTAACATCAGGTACCAAATTTCAACCGGATCGGATGAATTTTGCCCCTCCAAGAGGCTCCGGAGGTCAAATCTGGGGATCGGTTTATATGGGGGCTATATATAATTATGGACCGATATGAACCAATTTTTGCATGGTTGTTAGAGACCGTATACTTAGACCACGTACCAAATTTCAACCGGATCGGATGAATTTTGCTGCTCCGGAAGGCTCCGCAGGCCAAATTTGGGGATCGGTTTATATGGGGGCTATACGTAAACGTGGGCCGATATGGCCCATTTTCAATACCATCCGACCTACATCAATAACAACTACTTGTGCCAAGTTTCAAGTCGATAGCTAGTTTCGTTCGGAAGTTAGCGTGATTTCCACAGACGGACGGACAGACGGACAGACGGACGGACGGACGGACATGCTTAGATCGACTCAGAATTTCACCACGACCCAGAATATATATACTTTATGGGGTCTTAGAGCAATATTTCGATGTGTTACAAACGGAATGACAAAGTTAATATACCCCCATCCTATGGTGGAGGGTATAACAAAAGAGTTAAAATTGTGTGGCCGAAAACGAGGACCGACTTTCGGTCGTCACACGGCTCCCCCTCCTTCGAGTTACGGGTCATCCTTCGGTTGCACGATGATCTGCCCCTGGCGATTGATTATTATGCGGAGTCGCTGTCCGCAAACGGTTACTACCCGCTTCCGGCGGCGGTGCTGATGGTGGAAGGCCATGGCTATGCGGAAGTGCCGCTGGAGTCCACGGCGAACCTCTGATGGCAGCTCCCGTTCACATTGGAATACGTATTCCGGCTCGAGAGCTGGATGTTCCGGGACCACGACCGCGCTGGCCATGGGGCGGGTTGTCGACAGACGGGCATTCTCCCACCGATAGTTGTCCTCGGACTCCGAGGAGGTAGTGACACGTGCCTGGGAATCTTCCGACTCGGATGCAGTAGTGTCATGCCGTTGTGCTGGGGTCGATTCCTGCGGTGCGGTGGACGGGCCTGCGATGACTGCTCCGGAGTGTGCGGGACCTGGCATCTCATCCTCGGATGTATCGCGCACATCAGGTATTCTGCGCTGGATCGGTGGCAGATTTGCATTCTCGACGTCATCCACGATCTCTATTATGGAGACTGTCGGCGAGGGCGTTGGAGGAGTTGGTGGCGGTCTCCGTGGTGGGGTCACGGGTTCATCAGAATCCGATGACAGTTCGACCGTTGCCACTATGACCGGTGGGATGGGACGAGGCATGGGTCGCACGGGGTCGATATAGCGGGCTGGTATCCCGGGGTATGGCAATGGCCGTACGCGCTGGCGGGGCAACCGGTTTGTCAGTGCCCGGGGAATAGCCTCTGGTCGAGGGTGGTGAGAAGCACCCAGTCGTGGTACCTGCACGACGCAGGGCCGTATTACTGCCTGTGGTAGAGCTTCTGACGTCGGTCCATCGTTGGTGGTCGGTACGGAATCGGGTACCTCTGGGCGGCGGTTAAGATGCCGTTCTTGCTACTGGAATATGCCTTTTTGAAATATGCCTTTGTCTTTGGTGGACTTTTTCCCGGGTCCATATCAGTCGTTTTTGCTAGAAGAACAAAAATATTGTGATGATTAGTAGAGTTATCAACTGTTTCTACCCGTTTAGTATCATTATTGGTTAGTAGCATTCTGTCGTCTGTAGTAAACGATTTCAGTTCGCTTGGATGTGCGGTACGAATGTCTACTTTTTCACGTCCACGGAGCTTGGCTATCACTGGTGACGGGAAATCAACAACTTCGTAAGGTCGTTTTTTTGGAGCGAGTTTTGCAGCGAATTGATCGATTGCTCTTGATAGAGGGTGCTGGCGCACTAGTACCAATTCTCCAATAGCGGGTTTCCACTTCCTGCGTCTCAGATTGTAGTATCTCCTTTGGTCTTCTCCAGCTCTTGCCAAGCGTGTCCTGACCATCGTAAACACATCCCGTAGCTCCGCCGCTTTGTCCACCGGACTTTGCTTCGTTTGCCCGGTACCTACGGTGACCTCGTTGTATAAAGCATTGGGTAGACGGGGTTCGCGCCCCTGAACAATGAAGGCAAGCGAATGCCCAATGGACTCCGAAATACTAGTATTGATGGCGAAGCTGATCTCCGGGAGATGTTCATCCCACTTGTTGTGTTGATTCTGGCATATTTGAGAGATCATTGTCTTAACGGTCCTATTCGCTCGTTCCGTGGGATTTTCCTGTGGACAGTATGGTGCTGTCAATTGGTTTCGAACGCCTATTTGTTTTAGATACCTTTCCAGCTCCCGGCTGGTAAATTGACTGCCGTTGTCGGTGATGATAACTTTGGGCGTCCCGAACCTCGAGAGTATTCGTTCTCGGAAAGCTTTAACTACTCCGTCAGCAGTTGCTTTCCGTTGTGGAACTAACTCTACCCACTACGAGAACCGGTCGATGAATACCAACATCATAATGTTCCCATGTTTTGTACGTGGCAGAGGTCCAACATAGTCTGAGCAGATCGTGGACCAAGGTTCTTCCGGAATAGACAGCAACATCTGCCCTGCTGGTGCCGTTTGGTTTACCTTGTACCGTTGACACGATTCACAAGCTCTCACAAACTTGTCGATATCCCGCGATATCCCTGGCCAAAAATAACGGCTACACACTCGGTTTATAGTCTTCTTTACCTCTAGATGACCGGCTGATGGTTGGCTATGATTTTCGTGCAGTACTCTCGGACGCTGGGTCGTGGGAACGCACAACTTCCATGGTGTACAATCGATGTCAGTTGGGTGTCGCGTTATGTGTCGATAAAGCTGATCCCCAATAATTGCATAATCGGGAAATTTCTCAGGGTCCTTGTGAATCTCTTTGATCTTTTTCCGAATCCACGGGAAGTTCTCCGGTGTCTCAGCAATATCCCGATTTAAGCTCTCCGTTGGCAGTCGGGATAGGGCATCTGCCTCGACGGTCCTCCTTTCCTATATTTGATCGTATAGGAATACTGCTGGAGTTCGAGGGCCCATCTCGCCAAACGACCCGTCGGGTTATCTATTGAGTTTAGCCATTTCAGGGCGAGGTGATCTGTGAGGACTTGGAATTGATATCCTTCGAGGTACGGTCTCATTTTCCGTACTCCCCACACAACAGCCAAGCATTCCTTCTCGGTGGCCGAGTAGTTTCTTTCAGTGACATTCAGGGTCCGACTGGCGTATGCGATGACTCGTTCCAAACGGATGACGTAATCACTGGTATTCGTTTGGAGGAGAAACATGCGCCCAAAGTCGGGACATGCTAATACGGGTGCTTGTGTCAGCCTTGCTTTTAAAATTTCGAAGACCATCTGTTGCTCCTCCGTCCAATTCCAGTGTCTGCCCTTTTTAAGCATGCTGGTGAGCGAATGGGCTAGGGTAGCAAAATCTGGCACGAACCGTCTATACCAGGAGACGACACCCAGGAAACGGCGCAGCTCCTTGACGTTTGTCGGCGCTTTCATCTCCTGGATGGCCGAGATCTTATCGGGGTCCGTATGAATTCCTTGGCCGCTAACAACATGACCGAGATATTTAGTCTCCTGTTTGAAGAATTCACACTTGTCTGGATTAATACGTAGCTTGGCGGATCGAAGACGACGAAAAACTTCCTGTAAGTTGCTCAGATGATCGTCCAGTATAGACTGGAACCACGGCAAGTGGCATACGACAACACACTTGGAAAAAGGGGTTTTAGCTAGGTGCACGTAACGAAGTCACGGCAAGTGGCTTGCGGCAACACACTTGAATAACGGTATTACGTAACGGGGTCACGACAAGTGGCTTACGACAACACACTTGACAGAATGGTATCACGGCAAGTGGCTTGTGACAACACACTTGGAAGGCGGTTTAGCAACGACCACGAAAGTGAAGCAAGTGGCTTGCGACAACACACTTGGAAGGCGGTTTAGCAACGATCACGAAAGTGACGCAAGTGGCTTGCGACAACACACTTGGCTAATGGGAATCTCTAGTCACGGGTAATGATATTTGAACGCGGCAAGCGTCTTGCGACAACACACCTGCAGTAGGACAGTCTATATAGCGCCATTAAGTGGCATACGACAACACACTTGATAAGACCAAAATTATATTTAGTCACGGGTTTTGGGGTTTGAACGTGGCAAGTGGCATGCGACAACACACTTGATTTCAAAGAGGTTATGTAACACGATAAATGAAAGTGGCATACGACAACACACTTGATTTTTAAAAAGGTTATGTAACGCGATAAATGCAAGTGACATACGATAACACACTTGGTATTATAAAACGTTATGTAACGCGGTCACTGCAAGTGGCATGCGACAACACATTTGCTTTTATAAATAAGTTTTACACGTAATCACTTTACGAACCGATTCTATGTCCACTTCCACACTATTATCGAAATCCGGCTGGGTCACAAAACACTTTATTCGATAGTATCACAGTTGATTGTACTCACCCGCTGTCTCTGGCTCTTTCGTTGAGCAAATGGTTTGTATCACTTGGTTTAGCTACTTTGTTGGTAACCGCGCACTGCACTTTGTTGCCGGTGGTAGGCACGCACTTCACTGACTGACCCAGATTCAAGTTTTGCAACTCTTTTATTGTCATCTGTGGCTGTGATATTCACCACGGCAGAGCAGCCTCTCTCTGGCCTGGCAGTAGCAGAGATCTCAGCAGTGATGCTTCTGTTCGGTTATTTTGTATGTACATTACCACCGAACGATGGTCTTCCATACTTACATTCCATTGCCACTGCTCGTTGTTGTTGTTGTTGTTAGTGATCATCACCACAGCCTGTTGTGATATTTGTTGGTGCTGTATAACGGCGAGGTATTTGGAAAAGTTGAAACATGCGAAGTTTAACACATGTTGCAATGGACATTGTTAGTGTTAAATAACGGCGAGTTATTTTGCAAAGTTGAAAATATTCTATTTTGCAAAGTTTAACACCTGTTGCAGTGGACATTGTTGGTGATAAATAACGGCGAGTTGTTTTTGAATATTTTGAAATGTTGTAAACAAGTATGAGGGTCGCAAGATATGTTAGGGAAATAGCTAGCCTTCTCAAAACGGATGGGAAAATTTTATATATATTTTATAGTATATTAAATTTATATTATTTATATTATATTATTTCATATTATATTATATACTTATACTATATATACTTATACTATACTATACATTAGATTAACCTAAGGAATTCATTTATAAAGAAAGGAAAAATAAAAGAAATTAATTTGTTTTTACATTAGAAATATAGAAAAAGGAAATTAAACAAAATATAAAGAATAAAAATAGAAAATTAAACAAAAACAAAAGAGTTAAAATTGTGTGGCCGAAAACGAGGTCCGACTTTCGGTCGTCACAAGTTCAAATTGCGATTTTCTGGAAATTATAGAACAATTAATTGGAAAATCTAAAGTGTTATTTGCAATTTATGACAAAATTATACATCATAATATTTTATACAAAAATGGATTTATAGTTGCCACGAAAACAGATGATTATCATATTTATATTATAAGAAATATAATCGTTTTGGATCAACAAGTTTTTCTATTTGTTCAAAAATTTGAAGACTTTGTGTATGTCAAACATTACACATCATTTCAAGTTGATACGAACTAGGGATCTATAAATCGAAAATCGATTAATCGATTATTCGAATATTGGCATGAAAATCTAAAAAATCGAAATCGATTATCAACTTAAAAATAATCGCAAAATCGATTTTAGATTTTCGACTAATTTTTAATTTTGACGATCAAATAAAGATTTTAGATTTTCAACTATTTTTTTAATGTTGACTTTCACAAATCAATTTAAATGTTTTATTCATTGGTTTAAATTAAATTGAAATGTGCCTAGATGTGAGGAATTCTATTACCAATAAGAATAAAAATTCTGATTTGATTAAATAAAATATCAAAGTGGTGGAAATGAATCCTTTGTGATTTCAATTTCCTTCAATTCATACCGTTTGCAATAGGGCCCCAGGAATGAAACAAGGCCACAATTTTGGGGCGACACTTCATTATTTTGGGAAATAATGATAAATGATTTGTACATGTTAAAAATTTTATATTGAACCTTTTAAAAATATAATAAACAAATTAAAAAAATTAACACGTTTGACCGGAACACTAATTTTTGTCATTTCATACCAACTATTGTTGATAACACTCGAAAAAAGACAAATAGATTTCATAAAATTGATTATTTTGTATAGTCATTATTTTTATGAAATTCGATTATGAAAAATCGAAAAATGGTAAAAATAATCGAAAATCGATTTTCGATTAAAAGTCAATAATCGAAAAGTCGAAAAATCGATTATTGGTTTCTACTATAGATCCCTAATACAAACGATTTCGGAGAATTTCGCATTTTGAGCGTTCTTGATTTCATAGGCCCTCCAACAACCATTATTAAAACATGATGAGGAAAACTAATGATTTGATTGAAAGAATCAGTGTCATGAATTTAAATTTTTATTTATTTTATTTCGTTTATAAATATTTTTAGTTGAAACGGATGAATCAACCACCCTCAAAGAACTGTTAAGTAACTGGGAACTTTCTCATCTGTATGAGTTATTTAAAGGTATAACAAAAGTGAAAATTCTTTATTTGTTAGATTTAATATACCGGTTTTTACCAGCAGTCAAAAATTAGATCAAAATAATTCATTGAATATTAACACAAATTCTTATTTTTATTGTTCAATAAAATTTTCAATAGCAATAGCAATTGTAAAACGTTTTTTTTTCTGCTAACAGCCAGTAAAACACTATTTGAATTAATTGTTGATCGAATTCGTATTTAATACTTTTTAGCCGAAGCTATAACAGTAAATGTATTGAAATTATTGACCAAAGAAGATCTACAGGAGTTATTAGAAAAGCTTAAATTTGGCGAAAATATTGTATTCAAACATAAATTCATAGCATGCACGGTTGAAAAAGACTGTTTTTCATATGTTTGGCTATAAACATTATATGTTTGGAACACAAATTTTTAAACACAATATTTTTGAGTGCAAGCATATAATGTTCATAAACTAGCATAACATGTTTGGGACATATATGTTAATATGTTAGAACATATTATGTTTGGGACATAAAATGTTTGTAAATATAATATGCTTGAATGCAAACATATATTAATTTAGAAATAGCCTATTAACATATATGTGTTTAGTAGCTTGGAGCGCTATTTAACAGGGAGCGATATTGAATTAAGTTGGTGGTTGTTGCTTGTTATTACAAAATTAACTTTTTTTTTTTCCTTGGGCAATTGATCAGCTACTTCTTTGATCCTTACAAACTGTGTGGTCCGCTGTTCGAGTCCCCGTCCGGCAAAAGGTAAAATTAAAATAAAAAAAATCATAAAATTGAATAATTTCTTCTACAATGTTTGTATTACAGCAAAAGGTGCTAAGAACTAAAAAATCTCGTGGAAGTGAGAAAGATGTCGGGGAATATACAATTGGGCAGAAACAAAATTTTGAGCATTCAGGTCGAAAACCTATGTTGTTAGCACCTATATTACCTGTTTATTTTCATAATTCATTATGATTGTAAATATATAAATAAATAAATAAAATTTTGAGCACAATATTGTTTGGGAGAATTTTTTTTAAGCATATAATATTTTTGGGTGCAAAATGCTTCCAAACATATTATATGGTCACATAATAACATATTGTTTTTTGGAAGACAACATTATTGAATTTGGATGCAAAAATACAAAATGTTTGGAACTTAGACTACCCAAACATATATTGTTTAGACCAATGTGCTTTCAAACATATTATATATTGGAAGAGATCAAACATATAAATGTTTGGGCAATACCCAAAAATGTATATGCTTGAAGCAAAATATGTTTGGGAGTATATGTTACAGAAGCGATTTTTTGTGAGCGTGTGGAGGACTTATCTGGAAATTCCTCTTACTCAAGAAAGTACTTCGAATGTTTTACTTCCTCAACTTTCACTTTCATCGTCGCAACCATCAAGCAGCGAATCTGAAGTATTACAGACGAACTTAATTGACATTAAAAAAAAAAAAAAACATAAAGTTGGATGTCGCAGAACTACCACAATAATAAACAAGTATATACAGCAGTATGTTCGGCGGTCGAATCTTAAATTCCCACCACCATGAATCAAATATAATAGTTTACTTAGAAAACTCATCGTCGTAGCGGGTTACTTGATAATATATTGCATTTTAGGGGGTTTGATGACAAATCTTCTCCCAAGCAAATCAGTTCAACCAGTACGCTTCCCGAAGAAACAAATTAAAGATTCTACCTATGAAGACCAGCTCAGATTCTGGATTTATGAGAACCAATTTTGTTTGAGTTTTAGAGAAATCATAAACATATCGTCTATGTTATATGATGAAATAACGCCTTGATTTGAAGTCCTAGAAATAAATTCGGGTGTTAGGTCTATATGGGGCCTATACCAAAACATGGACCAATACTCACCACCTCTTTATGTTCCTCAAATACCTCTAGAATTCCACTTTCAGACTAATTGGTGAAAACTACGAATTCTAGAAGCCCAAGAAGTAAAATCGAGAGATCAGTCTATATAGGGGCTATACCAAAACATGGACCGATACGGACCATTTTGGACACACCTCTTTATGGTCCTAAGATACGTCTATATTTCTAATTTCCGGCAATTTGGATAAAAACTACGGATTCTAGAAGCCCAAGAAATATAGTCGGGAGATCGGTCTATATGGGGGCTATACCAAAATATGGACCAATAGGCACCATTTGCGACACACCTATTTGTGATCTTAAAATACCTGTAGATTTTCAATTTCAAGCAAATCGGCTGGAAAATATAGTCTCTAGACGCCCAAGAAGTAAAACCGAAAGATCGGTCTATATGGGATTTATACCAATTTCGGCACACATATTTGGGGTCCCAAAATAACTCTAGATTTGCAATTTCAGGCAAATCGGGTAATAAATACAGTTTATAGAAGCCAAAGAATAAAAATCGGGAGATCGGTCTATATGGCGACTATACCAAAACATGGACCGATACGGACCATTTTCGACACACCTTTTTATGGCCCAAAGTACCTCTAGATTTTCAATTTGAGGAAAATCGTATAGAAAATACAGTTTCTAGACGCCAAGAACCAAAATCGGGAGATCGGTCTATATGTGTGCTATACCAAAACATGGACCGATACGGACCATTTTCGACAAACCTCTTTAAGGTCCCCAAATACCTCTAAATTTCCAATTTCAGGCAAATCGGATAGTAAATACAGTTTCTAGAAGCCCAAGAAGCAAAATCGGGAGATCGGTCTATTTTTGTGCTATACCAAAACATGGACCGATACGGACCATTTTCGACATACCTCTTTATGGCTCTAAAATACCTCTAGATTTTCAATTTCAGGCAAAACGGATAGAAAATACAGTTTCTAGACGCCCAAGAAGCAAAATCGGGAGATCGGTCTATATGTGGCTATACCAAAACATGGTCCGATGGGCACCATTTTCGGCACACCTCTTTATGGTCCGCAAGTACCTCTAGATTTTCAATTTCAGGCTAATTGGACAAAAACTACGTTTTTTATAAGCCCAATACCCCAAATCGAGAAATCGGTTTATATGGGGACTATATCAAAACTTGGACCGATATAGCCCATCTTCGAACTTGACCTGCACGCAACCAAAAAACGAATCTGTACCAAATTTCAGGACGATAGCGCAATTATTGAAGGCTGTATAGTGATTACAACAGACAGACAGACGGACATGCTTATATCGTCTTAGAATTTCTCCCTGATCAAGAATATATATATACTTTATATAGTCGGAAGTCGATATTTCGATGTGTTACACACGGAATGACAAACTTATTATACCCCCATCACCATTCTTTGGTGGTGGGTATAAAAATTAACGGAAGAGCGACGAAATAAAATTGTAAACATTGTTGTTGAATATTTGGACGCGAGTGAAATGCCTTTAACCCTCTAAACAAGTCACCGCATAGAAAATGAAATTATATACATATTTCCATCGGAAAAATAGAATTCTACAGAACAGGTAAAAAAGGGAAACTTTATGTTAAGTTCCATAACAAGAAAAGAGAACTTAAAAAATTCGAAAAACTAACAAAGATTCTTCTACATAGCCCACGAAAGATGGAGATATTTTTGGTAGCTAAATAATAAAATTACTACAAATTGTTAGAAATTACTAATTAAAATTTTAATTTTAGAACCCGAGTCAAATGGCGAACTTCTTACGCAATCCTTAAAGTTCTACAATTTATCTGCGGGGCTTTTTTAGATACTTGGGGAAAGTGTTCAAAATATCGCTTTAATCAGATTGTCAATGAAGCGAAAAACATTGCTCATGCTCTAAAATTGTGGCCGCACTACAAAGCTTCCAATGGGCTCACATTGGTAAGTATTTATCGACTCTTCCAACTAAAAATAGCACTAACAAAAATTATCAAAAAAAAAAAAAAAACTTGCAGATTGACCACGATTTCAGCACATTACACAAAAATGCATCAAAAATTTTAGAGTGGGACGACAAATTTGAAAAACTTTTCATTTATCTAAAAGCTCGCAAAAAGGATATTCGTGATGGTTGCATTAAATCAGTTGTCAACGATTTAGAGGAAAATAGAAATGAAGAAGATAATAATTTAAGATAATATTTTTAATTTTTTTTTAAATATTTTTTACTCCACAGGTGGCGAAAACACTTCCCTAAAAATTTTATGGTCCTTGCATTTTACTCTATTTCCTACAAAGAAATATATGAGGCGAACTATTGACGGAAAAAAGGAAATTGCGAGGTACCCATTGTGAGACTCTCAAGAGTGTTTCATATTTATTGCAAAAACTATCCAATCGTTAGAAGACCACATCGAATTTCGGAAGAATAAGACTGAATCGTACATCCCTTCATACTTGCCGTTGGAGACCCAAACGCTATTATAGTAGAAGAATGCTTTGTGTATTTAGAAGGTGAGTTGATAAAAATAAAACAAGTACATACGGCCGTAAGTTCGGCCAGGCCGAAGCTTAAGTACCCTCCATCATGGATTGCGTAGAAACTTCATCTAAACACTGCCATCCACAATCGAATTACTTAAGTTGCGGTAACGCTTGCCGATGGCAAGGTATCTTAAAACCTCCTAACACCATCTTCTAAATTGTATGTAAGTCCATACGTGGTATATATTAAATCAAAAAAGATCGATCCAATACGTATATAATTCAGTTTAACAAAGTAGACATAAAATTTTGACAAAATTTTCTACAGAAATAAAATTTTAACAAAATTTTCTATAGAAATAAAATTTTCGCAAAATTTTCTATAGAAATAAAAATTTTTACAAAATTTTCTATAGAAAGAAAATTTTGCCAAAAATTTCTACAGAAATAAAATTTTAACAAAATTTTCTATAGAAATAAACTTTTGACAAAATTTTCTATAGAAATAAAATCTTGGTAGATTATTTTTGGCTCGAGTGGCAACCATGATTATGAACCGAATAAAAATTGAACAAAATTTTCTCTAGAAATAAAATTTTGACAAAATTTTCTATAGAAATAAAATTTTGGTAGATTATTTTTGGCTCTAGTGGCAACCATGATTATGAACCGACATGGACCAATTTTTGTGTGATTGGACCAATTTTGGTATGGTTGTTAGCGACCATATACTAACACCACGTGCCTAATTTGAACCGGATCGGATGAATTTTGCTCCTCCAAGAGGCTCCGGAGGTCAAATCTGGAGAATGTTTTATATGGGGGCTATATATAATTATGGACCGATATGGACCAATTCTGGCACGGTTGTTAAAGATCATATACTAACACCATGTTTTAAATTACACCCGGATCGGATGAAATTTGCTTCTCTTAGAGGCCTCGCAAGCCATTCGGGGGATCGGTTTATATGGGGGCTATATATAATTATGAACCGATGTGGACCAATTTCTGCATGGTTGTTAGAGACCATATACTAACACCATGTACCAAATTTCAGCCGTATCGGATGAAATTTGCTTCTCTTAGAGGCCTCGCAAGCCATGGACCGATATGGCCCATTTTCAATACCATCCGACCTACATCGATAACAACTACTTGTGCCAAGTTTCAAGTCGATAGCTTGTTTCGTTCGGAAGTTAGCGTGATTTCAACAGACGGACGGACGGATGGACGGACATGCTTAGATCGACTCAGAATTTCACCACGACCCAGAATATATATACTTTATGGGGTCTTAGAGCAATATTTCGATGTGTTACAAACGGAATGACAATGTTAATATACCCCCATCCTATGATGGAGGGTATAAAAATAGTTTTCGGAGAGCAGTTGATATTTGCTTTAAGTGCAACCATATTTTTAATGTTCAATACCCGGAGGCTTCACACCCGTTTTGGATGTTTCTAGAAAATTTTTTTTTTATATTAATAAAGATGGACCAAATAATGGTAATGTTGAAATTCTAATTGATCAAATTAAGTCACAATAGTATTAATATTTTAGATTTGTGGTAGTTGTCTTTAATATAAAAAATGTGTGTCGTCAAAAAATAATGATTTAATCACAACAAGTACATACGGCCGTAAGTTCGGCCAGGCCGAAGCTTATGTACCCTCCATCATGGATTGCGTAGAAACTTCTTCTAAACATTGCCATCCACAATCGAATTACTTAAGTTGTGGTAACGCTTGCCGATGGCAAGGTATCTTAAAACCTCCTAACACCATCTTCTAAATTGTATGTAAGTCCATACGTGGTATACATTAAATCAAAAAAGATCGATCCAATACGTATATAATTCAGTTTGACAAAGTAGACATAAAATTTGGCAACATTTTCTACAGAAATAAAATTTTGACAAAATTTTCTATAGAAATAAAATTTTGGTAGATTATTTTTGGCTCTAGTGGCAACCATGATTATGAACCGACATGGACCAATTTTTGTGTGATTGGACCAATTTTGGTATGGTTGTTAGCGACCATATACTAACACCACGTGCCTAATTTGAACCGGATCGGATGAATTTTGCTCCTCCAAGAGGCTCCGGAGGTCAAATCTGGAGAATGTTTTATATGGGGGCTATATATAATTATGGACCGATATGGACCAATTCTGGCACGGTTGTTAAAGATCATATACTAACACCATGTTTTAAATTACACCCGGATCGGATGAAATTTGCTTCTCTTAGAGGCCTCGCAAGCCAAATCTGGGGATCGGTTTATATGGGGGCTATATATAATTATGGACCGATGTGGACCAATTTTTGTATGGTTGTTAGAGACCATATACCAACACCATGTACCAAATTTCAGCCGGATCGGATGAAATATGCTGCTGTTAGAGGCTCCACAAGCCAAATCTGAGGGTCCCTTTATATGGGGGCTATACGTAAAAGTGGACCGATATGGCACATTTTCAATACCATCCGACCTACATCGATAACAACTACTTGTGCCAAGTTTCAAGTCGATAGCTTGTTTCGTTCGGAAGTTAGCGTGATTTCAACAGACGGACGGACGGACGGACGGACGGACATGCTTAGTTCGACTCAGAATTTCACCACGACCCAGAATATATATACTTTATGGGGTCTTAGAGCAATACTTCGATGTGTTACAAACGGAATGACAAAGTTAATATACCCCCATCCTATGATGGAGGGTATAAAAATGTGAATTTTAATCTATTTTATAACTAACATGCAAGAATGAGCTAAATATTTTGTTTTTTACCTTATATTAAAATTACTTATTATACCAAAATAATAAAATAACCAAAAATACAACTCTACTATGAATTAAATTTATATTTGTTTTAACAAAATCAAAAATTTTCTATAAATTTTCAATTACATTATAAATCTCAAATAAATTAAGATTTCAAATAAGTCACAATAGTGTTAATATTTCAGCTTTGTGGTAGTTGTCTTTAATATAAAAAATGTGTGCCGTCGTTACAAAAAGTAATGTATTAAATATTTAAAATGATTTAATCATAAAAATGTGAATTTTAATTTATTTTATAACTAGCGTGAAAGAATGATCTAATATTTTCATTTTTTACTTTATATTAAATATACTTAATATGACAAAATAATAAAATAACCAAAACTACAACTCTACTATGTATTAAATTTATATTTAGTTTTAGAATTTAAAACTTGTCAATTACATTGTAAATCCCAATGAAATTGAAATGTCTGTTCATTTGGATCAAAACATTCTCATTATACATTGAATAATTTTCTTTTATAATATCTATAACATTGGTATGACCAATTTTATATACGTACTTATTTTTTTACTGTACCTTATTTCAAGTAAATAAAAAATGTCAAAACAAGAAACAATGTAGTTATTTATTAAAAGTGTCAGTTCATCAATTTGATGTAATCTATATACAGGTATAGATTACATCACATTGATGAATATTTTGCATCAAATAGATGAATCGATTACATCAAATTGGTGAATCGATGACATCAAATTGATGAATCGATTACATGAAATTGATGAATCGATTACATCAAATTAATGAAATGATTTCATCAAATTGATGAATTGCTTACGTCACATTGATGAATGTATTACATCGAATTTATGGAAAACGTTCATCCCTGCGACGACCACGATTGTAGCGATGATGAAGGAGAATCGTAATATTGAAATCATACCAGGGATGAAAGAGAATACTCACAGATACGAAAAAAGTAATCGCATAGATGACATTTTTTCATAACCTGGACGAAATATAGTTATCTATGGGATGTAAATATGTTCATCGCAGCGATGAATTTTAATTCATCGACATGCCGAAAAATTGTCGATGGAATGAAATGTTACGTTAGCTCATTTTTGACGAAAAATTCATCACCGTGACGTAAAGATTCATCCTCATGACGTATATTTTCCTTTCAGTGTATAACAACCGGAAACCAAATTTTCATTTCGATTTACTTGAAAACTTGCCCTGAGAGTAGAATTAAGATTTTAGCATTGTGTATGACACATGAGTTAAAAAGAAATAATTTTTAATACGAAATAAAAAGCATAAGTAAAAGAGCAAACTTGAATGTTAATTTAAACAGGCTCAATTTATAAACGTTTCCAGAGATTATATGAAACTTATTGCCAATTAAAATACAATATAATTATGATAATTTATTATGATGATTACAATAAAAAGAAGTGATAGGATAGTGTAGTTTACTTATTATTGCTGAAGATGTCAATATTAAAGGAAATAGATAAAAAGTTTGCTTTTGAAGTGTGCTCTGCTTGTAATTGTTATTATATTTAGTGGTAACATGTTCCAGAGACGAATCGCATAGATGAAGAATTGCCCAAATTACCAGTTCTACTCGATGCACTAAAGCGATAATAAGGCACGCATTTTCAGGTAGTTCTCAAAATTGACCCCTAATATCTTGGTTGAGAACGGAGTCAGATGGGCATACCTGTTGAGGCCAAAAACGTACCTTACAATTGCATTAAAAGAAACATTCAATTTCCGTTTGCTCCTGGCATCACACACAGAGAATACAGATTGGTTGTGACAATCGAATTTATTGCCAACCTCCTTTTGGCAGTTGTAGCAATTACCTGGTGGCAGTTGTGTCACCCGACTGATTCGGTCGACACAATCAATACCACATATGGTGTTGGTTGGGTCTGCCGACGATATTGGTTGTGACTACCTTCATCATTCGGTTGTGTTGCCCAACCTAAATAATACTCATAACCGAATTAAAAATATATTTAAAATCAATTACTTCACAGTGAAATATTATATTTTATTTACATATAGGTATAGTGGTACAAATAAATCTAAATACGCTAAATGTAACATATGTAGATACAAATTTTAGTCTAGAATCTCTACTTATTGCCTCAAAATGTATCCACACCCAGATTCTTAGAGCAAAAAAAAAATTTTTTTTGACGGTGAACATGTAGTATGGTTTCCGCAACCTTCTTATTTTCTCGGACATTATGTACCTGACTTCGACAGCATCCAAAATATATTGTCCTTTTTTATGGATAAATATATTGTCCTTTTTTATGGATTGAATATTCGTGGTGTGAAAAAATTGATAAAATTGTGCAGATTTAGTAAGATTTTCCACATCCAAATGCTTTCGTACCTGAAATGTAGCTTCTTAAAATCCAGGACTATATCGCTGGTTAACCAGAGTTGATTTTTCTGCCCAAGATGGCGTCCAGAGTACATAGTGCTGCATTGCTTAAAAATGGGTCACTATCGTAGGGAAATTAAGAAATAATATTAGAAAGTTACGGGGTATAAGTATTACTGCTAGAGTTTATAAAACTAATTCCAAAACTTACCCACAATATCATATCACATCAAAAATGGTCCACAGCTATTACCAGATATAAAACGGCAGGTTCAATGAAAAGTTAAAAACCATAGCTAATATTGTCATTCCTATCCTACATACAATATATATGCGTATCTTTTTCAAAACAAGTTGAAGCCTTCCTTTGATAATAAATAATTTGTTAAAATAAAAATGACATTTGAGAATTCATCAACCGGCATTCGGCTGAGAATACCAAATATCAGTTAGAACTACTAAATGACAGTTAGGAAATTTATTTAAGGTAGGCCATATCTATCGAATTCAAATATTTTTTTTCAAAAGAGAGGCAATTAGTTGCTACAACCATTTGTTTGCAATTACAAATTAAATGATATTAAAGACAGACAAATGCTTGAGATTGAAGGAAATAGATCAGCACAACTGATATTTAATGCTGAGTGTACAATTTTCGTTAGTACAACTGATTTCCAAACAATTTGTTTTCTGTGTGCAACTGGAGAAGATTTCACACCCATATGTAAAGTAGGTATTCGCCAAGAGTAGTTTGATTCTCAGTGGTAGATATTTTTGTGTCTTCCAAAGAGATCTGAGAGTGGCAAATGTCCTACCACAGATCATGGTTATATGGTCTGACCACGTTAAAGAATCATTAAACATAACACAAAGATTCCTATACCTTCTAACGATATCAATAGGTTCGTCATTAATATTAATATAGGGAATTAGTGACACGATTTTGGATTACCAGACACTTGGACTTCGTCGCATTGTGGGACAAGCCATTCCTCTGCGCCCATAGGTTTACTCTTCGCAAATCCTCATTAAATCTCTCTACACATCTATCAAACACTTCTGGGCTACTGCTCACGTAGATTTGAAGATCATCCGCATACATCCGAGATTTGGAATGAATTAAGACACCCGGTAAGTCATTCGCATAGATATAAAATAGTAAAGGTCCTAAGATAGAACCTTGTGGAACACCAGTGCCATAGATCTATTCCGACCAACCTGAACATACTGCGATCTGTCACTGACATTGGATGCTATTAGGCGTGAAGAGAACACCGAGAAGTGCATAAATCCTGACAGTTTCTGTCGCAGGACGTGATGATTAACCGATTCGAAAGCTTTCGAATGATCACGCAGGGCAAGTAGTGCGATATCACCATTGTCTACACTAATAAATAAAATTATGTTTCATAGTCGTGAACGGATGGTGACAAAATGAAACGGAAACGTTCACAAAAAATCAAAGCGGAATGTTCACAATTTCGTCCACGGGCGTTCACGATTTCATGAACGGCATTCGTTTTTCTTTGCCCATGAAAAGTTTTAAAATAATCGTTAGACATTATTATGGCAACTTCCTCGGTGGTGCAATGTGCTAAGGCGACGCGTATGGTACAGAAAACACAGGTTCGAGTCACGGTAGCGGAAATATTTTTTAATTTTGTTTATAAATTCGTAACCATAAGGTTTTCAGGTCATGAACGCTGGTTGTTGTTTTGACAGCGCATGGTGTCATTTTATCGTTGTCAGATTGACACCGCCTGTTCTCCGTTTGACACCACATGTGTGTTGATTCACTTTCATGAACGAATCGTTTTGAAATGAGCACGCCGTGCATGATTTTTTCTATGAGTGTATACACTCTCTGATGTTCTCAGCCACGCCCGTTAATGCTGAAGTACAGCTATGATGAGCCCTAAAACCAGATTGTCGATCCGATAGAAGATTATTGCGGCTGACGTGTGATGTGATTTGTCCATGCAATATGTGTTCGAACACTTTCGATAAATATGGCAGAATAACAATTGGTCTATAATCAGAGTTCTTCTCCGGAATCGGTATTACCCTGACGATTTTCCAGCGATCAGGAAAAATACCTCTAGTAGTAAATTGATTAAATACGTATGTCAAGTAAGGCATCAGTTCCGGCAGAAGAATCTTAATAAATCTCGGATCAATATTGTCCGCGCCAACTGCATTGGACTTCATAGATAGGAAGCTGCCGAGGACATTAAAACGATTTACACATTCAAAATTGAAAGATGATTCCATTGGAGTATTCGGTGTATCATATTATGATAGATCCGCAGAAGAAATTGGAAAGGTGGAAAACGTTTAGTTAAGGGGATCAAGATCGATAGATGGATCAACCATTCCACCACATTTGCCAATACCAATATCCCTTAGATTCTTCCATGTCCTACCTGAACCTAGAGCATTCCCAAACTTTCTCTCGAAGTGCCTAAGTTTCTCCCGAGAGATCTCTCTATTCACTTCCCTTCGAGCAACACGAAACTCGTCATAGGCCTCAGTAGACCTGAAGATTTTCCATTGGGCGAACCTCAAATCCCTTTGTTTGATCAGCTCCCTGATACGAGAGGTGAACCAGCCATTACATTTTCGCCATACTGTCTTGGTAATCATCGGTACGGTTATATCAAAGAGAGATGTTATATTATCCTCCAGAAAAGCCAACTGATCATAAGGGGATTCGATGCAGTATATAGATAACCAGTCTATAAAAAAAAGCCGCCTCAGGGCTGAATAGTCAATGTATAGTCAATGTACAATGTAAAATTCCTGTAAGTATAAGAGTCAGTTCCATATGGAACACGTATCCTATAGGTCAAAAAGATCAAATCATGCTTGCTAAATTTTGTTTAAATCGGTTCAGATTTAGATATAGCTCCCGTATATACCGTTCGACCGTTTTAGAGCCCAAAGTTTTACCCCGATTTACTTGAAACTTCGCGCAGGGAATAGAATAAAGGTTCTGATTATGCATGCTAATTTAATAATACCTTTCGCCCAATTTTCCGTCATTTGACCGCAGAGGTCAAAGTTTGCACATGGAGTAGAATTAACATAGTAACTATGCATGTGAAATTTGATTGAAATCGGTTAGGCAAAAATACCCACATTTTCCTTATAAAATCGCCACTGCTAAGCCGAAAACTTGTAAAAATGACTCAAATTTTCCTAATAATCTAATACATATATATCGACCGATAATCATAAATAGACTTTTGCAAAGTTGCCTCAAAATGGGTTCTGATTTAAATGTTTCCCATATTTTTTTAGTAACGTTGTGCTTTATCCCAGGGCATTAGCCGATTTAAATTTTAATTCTAAAGATTTTGTAGATGTACAAAAAACGGTTAAGATATAAATATTTGTATATGGGAATATAAACCTTCATGAAGGAGTTGAGATGGTAACATAAATTGTGGTCTACAAAGTGGTGAAGGGTATTATATAGTCGGCCCCGCCCGATTTTAGACTTTACTTACTTGTTTTTACTTCAAATATATTCTGAAAAGAATTTTAAAAATTCTCCCATTAGTCCATGGATATGATTCCACTAATGTACCTACTGGATGGATTATTTTTTCCAATGTGGTACGTTTTTCTAGAAACGTTGTTTCGTACGTTTGTAACAAAACCAAGATTTCAATTTACTAAAACTAATTATTTTCATTTATTTCAGTTGGTATATTCTTACTGTTTAATGCAAACTAAGTTGATATCTTTATTGGCTTTAAGAAAATTCTCTTGAAAACCGTAAGTTAAAAATCAATATGTACGAGAGAATTTGGTAATATTTTTTTATATTTTGTATAACTTTGCAATTTCAGATGCTTACACCCTCAAAAAAATCGCTTCTGTAACATATACTCCCAAACACATTTTGCTTCAAGTATGGAAATTTTTGGGTATTGCCCAAACATTTATATATTTGATTTCTTCCAATATATAATATGTTTGAAAGCATTTTGGTCTAAACAATATAATATGTTTGGGTAGTCTAAGTTTCAAAAATTTTGTATTTTTCCATCCAAAGTCAATAATGTTGTCTTCCAAAAAACTATATGTTATTATGTGAACATATGCATAGAAGAATTTTCTCCCAAAGAAGATTTTATTTATTTATTTTTTTCTGCCTAATTGTATATTCCCTCACATCTTTCTAACTTCCACGATGTTTTTTTTTAGTTCGTCGAACCTTTTTCTCTAATACAAATAATGTAGAGGAAATTATTCGATTTTATAATTTTTTTACCATACAGTTTGTAAGCCAACACATTATCCACTGGGCTAAGTAGCTGTTATTGTCATCAAAAGTCAAACACTTATATTTATATAGCATAGTTTTCGGCGCCCACGAGCCGATTAAACAAACTTTATTTAACAGAAACATACATTTAGTTGGACACCGTGGAGCAATGGTTAGTACGTACGCCTTGCATACAAGGGTCGACCGAACATCAAAAAGTTTTTTTTTACATATCGATGTCTTCATTCCAAAGTACGCTAAGTCTAAAAACTGAATTTTACAGGAAATAAGTTCAAAGTTTTTTTTTTTTTTGGAATTTCTCAAAAAACCGTATAAGATAGAAATTCCCTTTTTTCGGTCTTAAATTCATATTTATTACAGATTTTTTTAGTATGAATGAAGTCAAACTAGTGATAATAGAACATGGCTAAAAATGACCTAGACTACTTTAGACCTAACCATAAATTTTGATACAAGTGTCCAATAAATTCAAAATTTTGACAGGATGTAATTCACATCAACCCGAATACGGATTGAAAGACAACATTTAACCATTTATACGTGAGATACCGCCCGAAATGTTGCAAAGAGTGAACCAAAATTGCACTAAGCGGATGAACCATTTGAGGTGTGTCGCGGTCATCACTTGATGAAGTAATCTTCAAATATTAAATTAATTGGATTATATTACAGATTCAAATAATAATATACACTCATTTCGGTATTGGTAAACAGTTTACCGATCGCATCGCATTGAGACATTTTTGGCAGACGTCGATACAAATGCATAAATCCTTTAAACGCAAGTTTAGCTCAAAATAAAATCGCGGTAGCAGTGGAAACCACTTTTATATTAATTTTGTTAAAGGCAAAGATATTTCTTCTAAGATGTTTAGTTCAATAATTTGATGTTTTTTTTTGAAATGGATATACTCAGTGGGAGCATATGTAATGCATTTTTTTTTTTTGCTTATCAACCATTTTCTTCTCGGGTGTAAATTGTTGTTTTTTTTTAGCGTTATTTTACTGTCCAGGAAAAAAGATTATTTTTCGATTAAACTCATTTACCGTCCTAAAATTATTGTTTATACAGTACTTCAGTGTAAATTGATGGGGGCCATAAAAGAGTACCATGCACTATGTTAGTACGAATCGTACGCTTAATTGTCAATAACAATTTTTTTAAAGTTTGCTTTCGTTGTCAGCTAAGAGAGAAACAAGCTTCCTTCTTCAAAGAATCGTGAAGTAGAGTAGACACAAAGCAGAAAATTAATTTCTAAAGGAAAAGTCTTTGTTTTAAATCCCCAATATATTGTGCAATCTCCACATATTTATTGCCAAAAATAGTCAAGTATTGCCGACTAAGAACTCTAAATGACTCTAATCTAGGTATTTGTGTGCAAATTCAATGGTTTCGCGATAAAATAGCATTTAAGAAAATTTTCTTTTCATAGACCATAGAAGTCTGATCTCCGGAAAATATTTCAAAATTTTAAAATCGTCAATTTAAGACGAATTTGGTCATTTTAACGTCCTGATCTGTTCATTCAATTTGAAAATCAAATCTGAATTTTATTCACCTAAAATTTGTTCACTACGTTTTTAAGGTAAGTTGCAAGATTTAGCAAATTGAAATGAAAGAGTGCTGAAACCACTTTAAAAATCTTTATTAACAAACCTGGCGAGGTTCTGCCCTGGAGCACCCTCCAGACTCATACCAGATCCCAATAACTAACTTTTTGGGACTCCTAAGGAATTTGAAATTTTTAATATGCTTCCCAAGCAATAAAGTAAATAGCCAAAGAGATGTCTCTAGACGAGCATTAAAATCAAGCCCATTGCATTATTTGATGACCACATCAGTTCGCATAGCCTACAATTATCAAAATGACCAAACTTTAATAAACTTTTTCAAATACTACGGAGTGTTTCATGCTAATATACCAATAGCAATTTCGACCGTAATGATCCAACATCAATTTGCAAGGAAATACAGTTGTGATCTGAGAAGTTTTCCAAAAGTCTTCAATTATCATGTCTTCAGTCCAAAAAATTCTTCCATAAATCCAGCAAATATCCTGTCAAAACTCAACGTCGTAAACCACCGACAAAAATCTATTAAATCTACATTAAATCATCGTGACATGTCTCTAATTTAAAAATGTTAAATTTTCAACAAATCCAAATTTCGATTTCGTAACACCGTGCAGCATTTAACATGTACAGTCTAGAAGGGTCATACATTTTGCAAGCAAATGCATAATTATATTTTATTAACAGCAGCCACCATAGATATTATAATATATAGATGATCCACTATTCTCTTAAAAAAATGTGTCAGTTCCAAAAATTAATTCTCTGACATTTCGTTTTGATTTTTTCGTAAAGAGTCAGTCCCAATCATTCATTTTCGTGCATTTGCTTTTGTGTTGTTCGTAAAGAGCAATGTTGCAAGGGTTTCCATATGGATAATTTTCAAAAGAGAACTTTCGCTTTAAAAAAAGAGAACATTTTAACTAAAAAAGAGCTTACAATAAAAAAATTCTTTAGTAAATAATAACTAATTACTAATTTTATTGATGTTAAAATTAAAATAATAATAGTTTCTAATGATAGAAACAATGAAATAAATATACAATAAAACAATAAAAAAAAGAATCACATTTTCTTAAAAAATAAACAAAATAAATTCAAAAATCAAATTTTCTTAAAAAAAAAACACATAAACAAAATAAATTAAAATATTAAAATTAATTGAGATCAATATCTGATTCTGATGAATCGGAATTATACTTTTTTGAGCTACTTATTAAGGTTAAGTATTTTTATCGTTAATAATTAAATCTTTAAAAGATTTACATTTTAAATCCTTAAGATTGTATACAACCGTGATTGTATACGCCGTACGTTGAAACGTCGCAATTGTGTTCCGGCCTTTAATTTGTCAACAGATTTAACCCAGTGAACAATTAGTGGCGAACAATTGTAGCGAATTCCTATTAAATAAATAAAATTCCATCAATCTAGGATTTTTTTAAATAGAGTACATAAAGGACACTGTTGGACATAAAAATACGGCACCAAAAAAAGAGAGTGAACAAAAAGATACGAACACAAAAAGAGAACATGTTCTCTTAAAAGAGATGTAATGGACAGCCTAAATGCTGCTCAAAATTAAATTTCGTAAAAATTAAATTTCGGACAGCCTAAATGCTGCTCAAAATTAAATAGTAAAAATAATAAAAATTAAATGTATGGAGCAGACAAATGGAGATGAGAGATTAATTGTTCTCTAATGACAGTTTTTGTTGTGTTTGAGATCCCCAATTTGATTTCTACTACGCATATAAATATGTCACATCGATCACGTGTAGATATGTAATAATGTAATTCGTAAACATATGTTACTCTCTTTTTGCTCTCATATTTTTTTTCTTTTCTTCATTCATACTTTGGCCATGTGCATTTTTTCAATTTCATTCATGTGTTTTTTCATACCCCAATTTTTACCATTTCTTAAGTACCAATGTTTATTATTTTAATATAGTTATACAAATTCATAACATTGTTAAAATTTAACGAATGAAGTGAACATTGAACAGTGTAACTACTCCAACTTTTTTTTTTTTAAATTTAACGTAATTGAATTGAACAAATTTTTACATAAAAATAGTAATTATTACATTAACATATTAAGGGGATTTATGCTAAAAATGAATATTGTTGTGGTCTCTGAAAATTTCTTATTTTCACTACTTTTTTGGTTACATGTAAAAATATGAATATTTGTACGTCATTACTAGGTGATATTTTTACAAACATCAATATGAATTGTGTTTTGAAATAAAATTATGAATTTGTATGGCATAGAATGCTAGAGAATTTGGGTTCGTGGAAATTTCTATATTTCAATATCACTCCAGGAATATGGTAGGAGCAGGTTAATGTATATAATCATACCATAAAGTCAATTGCTTGCATTTATTCTTAATTCAATCTCATATTTTAACCATAGAGGGGCTTTCTTTTATTTTTGTTTTGTTTGATCTATGGTTATATAGGTCCATTTAATGTTTACTTTCATTTTGTTTGCTTGTCAGGGAGTCTATTATAATATGTGATATCGATAGTCGGAGATCGATACTTAGAAGACAAGAATCCCCCCAAAACCCGATTGTTAGCTAGTGCATTAATGCCCCCCCTCGTCTTCTAATATTGATTCTTAATTTTTAAAAAATATAGGGAGTTGCTGAAGGACAACGTTATCATTGAATATACAGGGTGGGTCAGAAGGTGTACACACTTTTCCATATATTCCATGTATTTCCATATATTCGTCCACTGTACATTACACATACCCTGCAAAAAAAATTGGAAGTTCTTCCAAAGGCACAACTTTAAAAGCACTTCCAGAAGATGCACTCCCAATGATGTTCTTTATTTTAACTACCCAGGAAGTTCTCTTAATTAAATTTTTTATAACTTGTTTTTTCATACTTTTAATGGGTAATTTTAACTTTTTTGTTTCAAATAGGTTACAAAACAGAGTAAGAATTCATAAAATGGTACAAATCATTTAAATTTTGTCGAAAAAATGCTAAATCCAATTTGAAAAAATTGTGAATTTTTGAACATTTTTGAGGTCAAACGTTTCCGACAAGCGTTAGAATCAATTAACAAGTAGGTTAGGTTAGGTTATGTGGCAGCCCGATGTATCAGGCTCACTTAGACTATTCAGTCCATTGTGATACCACAGTGGTGAACTTCTCTCTTATCACTGAGTGCTGCCCGATTCCATGTTAAGCTCAATGACAAGGGACCTCCTTTTTATAGCCGAGTCCGAACGGCGTTCCACATTCCAGTGAAACCACTTAGAGAAGCTTTGAAACCCTCAGAAATGTCACCAGCATTACTGAGGTGGGATAATCCACCGCTGAAAAACTTTTTGGTGTTCGGTCGTAGCAGGAATCGAACCCACGACCTTGTGTATGCAAGGCGGGCATGCTAACCATTGCACCACGGTGGCTCCCAATTAACAAGTATATACAGCACTAAGTTCGGCCGGGCCGAATCTTAAATACCCACCACCATGAACCAAATAGAAGGGTTTCCTTTGAAATTTCAGGAGGGCTTGAGGACTTGAGGACACTTCCCGAAGATAAATTTGAAGATTTCACCTATGAGGACTATATCAGATTCTGGATTTATAAGAACCATTTTTGTTTGAGTTTTAGACGAATCATTAACATCTCTTGTAAGTGTGCAAGAAAATTATAAAATAACGTCTTGATTTGAAATCTTAAATCTACAGAAGTAAAATCTGGAAATTTTACATTGAGTTTCAAGCAATTTTCATGATCAGTGCGCCTTCTACACCCTCAAGAAGTGAAGTCGGTCTATAAGGAGGCACTACCAAATGGACCGACAAAAACTTAATCCGATACACGTGTTTGTGAGCCTAAAATACCAGAATATTTACAATTTCAAATCAGATAAAAACTACGGTTTCTAGAAACCCAAGGAGTTAAATCGGGAGATCGTTCTTATGGGGGCTATACTAAAATATGGACCGATACTCACCGTTTTCGGCACACCTCTTTATGACCCGAAAATACCTCTAGATTTCCAATTTCAGGCAAATAGGATACAAACTTCGGATTCTAGAAGCCCACGAAGTAAAATCGGGAAATCGGTCTATATGGGAGCTATACCAAAATATGGACCGATACACACCATTTTCGGCACACCTCTTTATGGTCCTAAAATACCTCTAGATTTCCCATTTCAGACAAATTGGGTAAAAACTACGGTTTCTATAAGCCCAAGACCCCAAATCGGGAGGTCGTTTTATATGGGGACCATACCAAAACATGGACCGATACTCACAATTTTTGGCACACGTATTTGTGGTCCTACAATACCTCTAGATTTCCAATTTCTGACAAATTGAATAAAAACTACGGATTCTATAAGCCCAAGACCCCAAATCGGGAGGTCGTTTTATATGGGTACCATACCAAAACATTGACCGATACTCACAATTTTTGGCACACGTATTTGTGGTCATACAATACCTCTAGATTTCCAATTTCAGGTAAATTGAATAAAAACTGCGGATTCTATAAGCCCAAGAAGTAAAATCGGGAGGTCGGTCTATATGGGGGCTATACCAAAACATGGACCGATACTCACCATTTTTGGCACACCTCTTTATGGTCCCAAAAAACGTCTAGATTTCAAATTTCAGGCAAATTGGATAAAAACTACGATTTCTATAAGCCCAAGACCCCAAATAGGGAGGTCGGTTTATATGGGGACTATATCAAAACCTGGACCGATATAGCCCATCTTCGAACTTGACCTGCCTGCAGACAAAAGACGAGTTTGTGCAAAATATCAGCACGATTGCTTCATTATTGAAGACTGTAGCGTGATTACAACAGACAGACAGACAGACGGACATCGTTATATCGTCTTAGAATTTCTCCCTGATCAAGAATATATATACTTTATATAGTCGGAAATCGATATTTCGATGTGTTACAAACGGAATCACAAACTTATTATACCCCCGTCACCATTCTATAAAAACTATAAAAAAATTATAAAAAAAAAAATTATTTGACAAAATATCAAGAATTTTTTAATTTACATCCAAAACATTGAATTCGGATCACACCTAAAGAAGTGATGCAAATTCAGTGCAACAATGGAGGACTTCAGTCCTATGACAAGCCCATGTTAAATTCATCGCTTCTGCGTCAATTTTGCACCACTTCCGGATCCAAAAAGAATATTTTCATTACTTTTTTGGCGACGCTTTGTTTGCTGGGATAGTATTTATCCAAATGAATCAAATGAGGGTATATTAACTGCTCTATGCCCTTCCTACATATTATTCAATTTGAGATCATTAAAAGGCATCATAACAGGATTGGAAAACTCGTGGTAAGGATTGGTTTAATGACAACTGTAGTCTGAAGAATATACTTGCCTTCATCAAAGCTTCTATATGGAAGACCTAGAAAACTCGTTTAGAAATGCAAATATGAAGGGATTAATCCTGACAGAGGAAGATAGATGATGAGGAGGAGAGAAACAACTATGAGGAATCACAAAGGACAAATATGGTCTAAGTGGAAACCAGTTCCTTTTCTACGGATCGGTGTCATCCTCTATAACCTAACCTCACCTATTTTTCGATCCAATTATTGCACTGAAATCAAGTTGTCGTAGTGAATAAATGTAGCCTTCAACTTGTTTTTATATCCTATATCACATATATATAAATTGCAAGTTAAAATTAGCATAAACCTTTCCACTTTGTTATTCTTCATATGAACCTTAAAGTATCAAGTTTTACAGAAAGCTAGAAAGAGAAATAAATATTTGTCACTAAATAAAACGTACTTGAAGAAGATATTTAAATGAAAAATGGAATATGTTACCTCGCACAAGGGTTTGCTCCAAATAAACCAGTATAAAAATGTTAAGATGGGCAAGCAGCACAAAAGAGGAATGAGATATGATTTATCATAACCCTAAGTCAACATTACCATAACCAAAGAACAAAGAGAGAAAAAAGAATTTTTCGTATTAAAAATAAATCCAGCACACGAAATACAAAAATTCACCTACATAGACAAAGCAGGCGTTTATACAAAATTTTTGGCATGAGTAGATGACTATAAGTCTAACGAATATAAGTTTGAATGAATGTAATAAAAATAAAGTTCAAATAATAATAAAAAGAGCAAAACGAACATAACATGCAGAGCTTTCCATGTATGTCCTATGTACCATACGCGAACAATTGTGTGCATGTGTGTGTTCGTATAATAATTTTTACACATCATATGTGACTTCAAGTTAAAATCCCTTTTATGGCGTTGCAGTAAGTTTATGCACATTAAATAGGATTTCGTTGAGCCTATTTACAACTTTGCACATGACCATAGCCATTACCCAATGTCTGGTTTTCTCTTGATTTTTGGTACACACACACATCCAATGGTGAAGATAAAGTTAGGCGGGTAAACGCTATTTTCTTTTAGCGTATTTTGGTCATTGCTGCCAGACTTTTTTATTTTGCAATGTCCACCTTTTGATCAAATAGATAAATCCGATATAGTTAAATAGTATAACATATAAAGAACTAATGCGAAATCTCTACAGCGGATGCTCAAAAAGATTAAATCCGCCTTATAACACGCCCATGTAAAATTCATTGCTTCTGAGTCAATTTTGCACAACTGCCGGATTCAAAAAGAACATTCTCATAGTTTTTGTTTTTTGGCTACTCCGTTTTTCTAATAATAAGAATAAATACACATCCTCGCTCGGAATCAATACCAAATTCATTAGTGGAAGGACAACATTCTTTTAACCTTCTTCTCTGTGATTAGTATCCTCAATTTAATGACAATAGTTATGCCCTCCACCATATGATGGGGGGTATATTAACTTTGTCATTCCGTTTGTAACACATCGAAATATTGCTCGATGTGTTACAAACGGGTCGATGTATTCTGGGTCGTGGTGAAATTCTGAATCGATCTAAGTATGTCCGTCCGTCTGCTGAAATTACCCATATTAACCGATTCCCAGATTTGGATTGCGGAGCCTCAAAGAGAAGAGAATTTCATCCGATCCGGCTGAAATTTGGTACGTGGTGTTGGTATATGGTCTGTAACAACCATGCTAAAATTGGTTCATAATTATATATAGCCACCATATAAACCTATCCCCAGATTTGGCTTGCGGAGGCTCAAAGAGAAACAGATTTCATCGGATCCGGCTGAAATTTGGTGCATGATGTTGGTATATGGTCTCTAATAACCATGCAAAAATTGGTCGACGTCGGTACATAATTATATATAGCCCCCATATAAATAAACCGAGCCCCTAATAGAAGAAAATTCCAAGAATTTTGTCCATAATTACATATAGCCCCCATATAAACCGTTCTCCAGATTTGTCCTCCGGAGCCTCTTGGAGGGGCAAAATTCATCCGATCCGGTTGAAATTTGGTACCTGATGTTAGTTTACGGCCTCTAATAACCATGCAAAAATTGGTCCATATCGGTCCATAATTATATATAGCCCCCATATAAACCGATCCCCAGATATGACCACCGGAGCCTCTTGGAGGAGCAAAATTCATCCGATCCGGTTGAAATTTAGTACGTGGTCTTAGTATACGGTTTTTAACAACCATGCAAAAATTGGTCCATATCGGTCCATAATTATATATAGCCCCCATATAAACCGATCCCCAGATTTGACCTCCGGAGCCTCTTGGAGGGGCAAAATTCATCCGATCCGGTTGAAATTTGGTACCTGATGTTAGTTTACGGCCTCTAATAACCATGCAAAAATTGGTCCATATCGGTCCATAATTATATATAGCCCCCATATAAACCGATCCCCAGATTTGACGTCCGGAGCCTCTTGGAAGAGAAAAATTCATCCGATCCAGTTGAAATTTGGTACATGGTGTTAGTATATGGTCTCTAACAACCATGCAAAAATTGGTCCATATCGGTCCATAATTATATATAGTTCCCATATAAACCGTCCCCAGATTTGACCTCCGGAGACTTTTGGAGGAGCAAAATTCATCCGATCCGGTTGAAATTTGGTACGTGAGGTTAGTATATGGTTTCTAACAAGCATGCAAAAATTGGTCCATACCGGTTTTAATTATATATAACCCCCATTTAAACCGATCCCTAGATTTGACCTCTGGAGCTCTTGGAGGACCAAAATTCATCCGATCCGGTTGAAATTTGGTACGTGGTGAAATTTGGTACAATGCGCTAGTATATGGCCGCTAACAACCATGCCAAAATTGGCCCATATCAACCTATAGTTATATATAGCCGATCCCCAAAAATAATCTCCCAAAATTTTATTAATATAGAAAATTTTGTCAAAATTGTATTACTATAGAAAATTTTGTCAATATTTTATTTCTATAGAAAATGTTGTCAAAATTTTATTTCTATAGAAAATGTTGTCAAAATTTTATTACTATAGAAAATTTCGTCAAAATTTTATTACCATAGAACATTTTGTCAAGATTTTATTTCTATAGAAAATTGTTTGCAAAATGTTATTATTATAGAAAATTTTGTCAAAATTTTATTACTATAGAAAATTTTGTCAAAATTTTATTACTGTAGAAAATTTTGTCAAAATTTTATTTCTATAGAAAATTTTGTCAAAATTTTATTACTATAGAAAATTTTGTCAAAATTTTATTACTATAGAAAATGATGTCAAAATTTTATTATTATAGAAAATTTTGTCAAAATTTTATTTCTATAGAAAATTTTCTAAAGATTTTATTTCTATAGAAAAGTTTATCAAAATTTTATTGGTATAGAAAATTTTGTCACATTGAATTATATACGTATTTAATCGGCCTTATGGACTAACTTACAAACAAGTTTTAAGATACCTTGCCATTGGCAAGTGATACCGCAATCCAAATTATTCGATTGTGGATGACAGTCTTTAGAACAAGTTTCTATGCAAACCATGGTGGAGGGTACATAAGATTCGGATTGGCCGAACTTACGGCCGTATATACTTGTTTAATTTAATATATACCACGTATGGATTTACTTACAATTTAGAAGACGGTTTTAAGATAACTTGCCATCGGCAAGCGTTACCGCAACCCAAGTAATTCGATTGTGGATGGCAGTGTTTAGAAGGAGTTTATACGCAATCCATGGTGGAGGGTACATAAGCTTCGGCATGGCCGAACTTACGGCCATATATCCTTCTTTTGATTATTTTTTTTATTTTAACGAAATTATTATATTGCACCTAAGAATTGTGTAAACTGCGTAGCCCAAAACTTAAACTGCATAATCCTTCATATTGTGTAATAATTTTTCTGCGGGGCTTACAACTTCACTTCGCATAATTATTTATCTCATTGTATTTATTTTCGTTAATGGACTAATCTGAAGTTCATATTCCTACATATAATATAATAATTGGAATATATTGCACTTAAATCGTTTGGTAAAAATAGTTTATAGCGATCAATGTCCTCAGAATAGAATAAATAAAAATAGAATAAAAAAATAATTATTATTATATTTGAGCTTTAGGTAAAAATCAAGGATTTGATTAATTGTCCCATTGAAAAGAAAAGGCCACATAGCAATCTATACACGCCTAGCTATACACGTTTCGTATTTTCTTATACAATACTATAGATTTGCTAGAAGATATGGTTCATTTTTTGATCTTATATGCTATGTTTTTTCTTTCAAACAATTTGCACGTGAATCGCTTGGTTTCTTTATCAGACGATTATGATAAAATTAGGGTGAACATTTTTTAATGACTTCCAAATGATAGACGTTAAAATAAATACTTGTAATTCCTTTTAAAATCATTTAAGGACAATTAAATCAGATTAAAGACTAGGAATGATACATTTGCGTTAAACTCGAGTTTATTTCACCCTTAAAATTGCAGTTGTACCTCTCAGTAAAACTCGATATTAGTACAGTAAATCCGTTTTTCCTTAGATTGCAGACAGAGAAAAAATATGTTTTTTAAGATTGATCATTGCAGAAAATTTCTCCTGACTTGGAAGCAATACGGAAATATTTTACCATATTGATTAATCATATTTGTAATGCTTAACGCTTGGTAAAATTTTCAATGGCTCAAAAGCTGTAGTCGAAAGACAGAAAAAATGATAAAAGTGGTATTTTGTTTTTTTATGTTTTGAGCATTAAGATGAACTTTTTCTGAATTAATATAGTAAGCACTTTTATTGGCCAAGTCAAGAGCTACAACTTTGTTGAAGACTGCAAAAAAATCACATAATTTTTCGAGCTATGGCCATGCGAAAATTGCAAAAAGTGCTCAAAATCAAATTTGGGGAAAAAATTTTAGAGGCTCATAAAAAACGAACGGCGGCCAATCTATGAAAATCTAGAAATTACTTTTCTCCTTTCATCGAGTACTTTTGGCTGGGATAAGTGATTGTTTCCTTGGAGTCAAACAGTTGAATTTTGGGTCACAGTGTTAGTAAGCATGAAATTCTCATCAATTTAAAGCCCTTCTTTAAAACGTACACCCAAAAAAAAATCGGTTCTGTAACATATACACTGAAAAAACAGTGAACCCACCACCCATTTTGAATATTTTTAGAAAATTTTAACTAAACAGTATTACAAACGCTGGCATCACGCCGTTGTCATAAAAATAAGTAAATATTTTTCGACAAATTCAAGAAAATTTATTAGACATAATTAAATTTTTCAGTTTTTTTTCAGAATGTCTTTAGTAACATACGAAGTTCATGATGGACGCAGTAAAACTTACAAATTTAAAGAAATATTGAAATATTTTGTGAGAAATGCGAATTTAGTAAATCTTTATGCTTTATTTGTGTATAATTTTTTCCCGTTTTTTAGTTAATTTAACTAATGTACGCAAAAAATTATTATAGTAAAGGAAACTTTCTCCTCACGCAGAGAAGAAACATGATTGTCACAATCATATTCGAAGAGCAAAATAATATGATAGGAGCTATTTTTGCGGCGACCATGTAACATTTTCACCTGCAACCATATTGGCTCAGTGAACATGGTTCTAAGAAAAATAAAATTGTCCTCATCTAAAATGTTATTATATTGATAAAAAGAATTTTGTTTAAATCAAAATACAATTGTCACGATCCAAAATGGTATGGTATTCGTCAAAAATGTTTTTCTTCCAGTTAAAGGAACATGGTCACAACCTAAAATGTTTTGATCTTTATGAAAAACCTTTTTTCGTCGTCGAAAAAAGGACGTCACTTGAGAAAAGAAAACACAAAATTAATTTTATTTATTTGTTTTTATTTATTTATAAACAAATTCATTGTTTATTTGCGCAAAATGAAAGTCGTGTGTACCTCAATGTTTTTATAAAATTCTTTTCGCTGCAAAAAATTAAAAAAGTAAATGATCACGAAAACAATGTACAGGGTCTTTATGGCCATGTAATGGTTCTAGACATGTCTATACGTAACCTATAAAAATACTTTTTTCCCTGCAAAAGAATAAAAAAATTGAATGGTCAAGTACATGATTTTCCCGACCATGTAATGGTCTCAAATTCTATTATTTAAATAATAGAACATGTTTGCTTATTGCCAACATATAGTTTTCTCCGCTCGAAAATTATTTTTACGAAGACAAAATACCTGGTTTCGCTACAATTACATAAGCATTAAATGGATGCAGCAACCATGTCCAAACATGTTTTTTCTGTGCGTGGAAACATAATAATTCCATGAACTTAAAAAAGTTAAATTGGCTTTAGTGCAATAAAGAGTTTTTTTTTTTAGTGTACCCCAAACACAGTCTGCTTCAGGATTGGTCCAAACAAAATATTGTTTGTCTAGTTCTTTGTGTATTTATATTTTTAAGGTACCAATTGGTTACTTCCATTCTTTTACTTGCAGCATACTCTTTAAGTTTCTCTTTCTAAACACATATATGTTTATAGGCTATTTCTAAACTAATATATATTTGCATCCAAACATATTATATTTACAAAAAATTTATGTTTTAAACAGGTTGTGCTGGTTTATGAACAATATTCGCTTGCACTTAAAAATATTGTGTTAAAAATGTGAGTTCTAAACATATAATTTTTACACCCAAACATATGAAAAACTGTCTGTTTTGTCCGTGTATAAGATAAAAAAAACTTTTGTATAAGATAAAATAGAATTTTACTTTTGTTCAATAACACAGAAAAAAATTGGAAGTTTTCTAAAGGCACAACTTTAAAAGCACTTCCAAAAATGTCCTTCCAAAGATGTTCTGCATTCTAAATTGTAAGTTAGTCCATATGCAGTTTATGTTAGATAAACAATGCTTAACGTGCACAAGCCATTTGAATTTTTGATCGTTTTTTTAGAGGAGTCTATAAATTATTATAAAACGATATGAACCAAATTTCGCATGTTAATTATGCAGTCAAATTTGTACTTGATCGGAAGAAATTTGCTCCTCCATGAGGCTCCAGAGTTCAATTTTTATGGGGGTTATACTCTGAACATATACTAACATCACGTACTAATTTTCAACTGGGTCGGATGAAAATTGGTCTTTCAAGGTGTTCCGAAGGTCAAATTAGTCGGATAAAAATTGGTCTTTCAAGAGGTTCCAAAGGTCAAATTTGTTTATATATAATTATCGCACGGTTGTTAAAGGCCAGGCTCCGGAAGATGAATCTGGTGGTCGGATTACATGGGCGCTATACCTAGAAGTGGGCCGATATGGTCCATTTACAGTACCACGTGACCTACATCGATAAAAACTGCATGTGGCAAGTTTCAACAGACAGACGGACTTCGCTAGACCGAGTCAGAGTTTCTCCGCGACTCGGAGTATATACTTTGTGGGTCTGAGACCAATATTTTGACGAGTTACAAACGGAATGACAAAGTTAGTATAAAATGTGACGAGAGCCCCATAGTGGCTTTTCCATGTCTGTACCAAAACACAACGTATATTTTTAAGAAACGAAATTATCATAGGTTTTTTGATAAGTCTAACTCACCGAACTTTGAACTTAAAACGCGATAAGGAAATCGCTTCCATACAAAAAATATCAAACATCTGGCAACTTTGTTTCATTGCATACTTGCTAACATATGCCCATACATACATACTATTTTCCTAATGGATATGATTCGACTGAGAGAAAGCAAACAAAAGACGAACCGTGAGAATTTATGTACGGTTATAAAATGACGTTGTTAAAAAAGTTTTTCATTGTTACAACAACGCACAAATGAATATTACAGTAAATTGTAACGAAGAGTTTATGTTTTAATTTCAATCCTATCCTCCCCATGCAGTCCATCAGATATTATTAATTTTTAAGAGAAGATGTCAATATGGGACACTATGAAAAGTGAACACTTCTCAACAATATATAATTTCAGTGAAACGTTTGCTATATTCTCCATTAAAATTAACCTTTCATAACTGGACACCCCCAAAATGTGTTTTAAATTTTGTTAGTCAACGTATTAAATTTATCAAAACTTAATTTATGAATTTTCATCGTGCACAAACAAAGCCCTTCATAAAAATATTAACTGCACTTTAAAATTCTATATTGAAACTGTAAAAGCTTGACATTTTTGAGGCTATGCGTACGGAGACTATTTTAACATACGAGGGCTATTTGTGTTGTTTGCAGCAACTCAAAATATTCATCTCGCCCAGAAAAAAAAAGGAATTAAATCGGGAACACTTATTTTTTTACAATTTTCGACATGGATGAACTAAACAATAGTACATCGATGACCTTAATTAAAGCTCCGTCAAGGACCACTGTTTATCGATGATTTGGTTAATTAAACCGAGGTCAAATTTGTCAATCGCTCACAAAAAGGCTCGTGTCGATTGATCGAAAAAAATGCTCCAAAAATTTAATCGCGGTGCTTCGAATTACTTCTACGATTTCCTGACAATTGATAAAACGGGGAAATGAGCCCAAAAATAAATAGCAGTCGACTGTATGGGTTTTTCAAACTCAGATAAAAGTCAATATAAGTTGCTCGCTCACGAAGCACTTCCAAGAAAACGGTCCACGTTTTTAGAGGAATTCCAGTAATCCGTTCTGAGGAATCAATCGTTGCATTCAGAATGCATGTTTTGGAGATATCTCAATCCGCACTGAAAAAAAGCATACCCGGTTCCAAATATTTTGTCTATACTCTAATGATTTTGTTATTGATTCCGAGCCAAAGAAGCGAAGAATTCAAGTAAGGTTTATTTTAAGACACAATTCTCTTTTAAATTTGGGTTTTGTGTACCTGATTCTAGGAAGCAAATTTTAATTTTTCGTTTTTTAAGCTTTTTGTCTTCATATGCTGTCAAAGTCATTTAAAAACGTGTTAGCGACAAATTTAATTTCCAAATTCAAACTCGAATTCCTGCAGAAATTATGCTATGTTTCAAATAAAAGCGTCTTTAAAATGAAGTGTTGAAAAACATGTCCTATTTTTGAACACTTTTTTGCTTTGTAGTCAAGATGCAAAAAGGCAACAAATTTAAAGACAATTCCATTCATTTAAAAGAATTTTCCTGAAGTACTAAATTCAAGTTGACCTTAGCCCAAAAACATTTTCTTTCACGTTATGATACCCATTTTTATGTCGAATTACTTAAGTAAAAGGACAAAACGATTTCATTGAAAAGTTTATCGACTTCTGGACAAGGAAAAAAACTTTATATTAGAGAAATGCGTCTTCTAAGCTAAGCAAAATTTGCATTCGTATTTTAAGGACATGAAATCTTTGGTCTTACGACAATCAGATCAGTTCAACCAGTACACTTCCCGAATATAAATTTAAAGATTTTGCCTATGAAAACTACAGCAGATTCTAAATTTATAAGAACCATTTGTGTTTGAGTTTTAGAGGAATCATTAACATCGTTTGTAAATGTGAAAAGAAATGATGAAATAACGCCTTGATTTGAAATCTTAAATCTGTAGATTTTCACCACCATTACCAAATGGACGATAAAAACTAAATCCGAGCCGTGGTAATGGTTAAAGGGTGATACGGTCAGAATTTGGTCAATGGAAAACGCGTGTAAATCGGTGAAATCGTTTATTTAAAAAATCAAATTAAATTTCTTTTTCAAGTTCAATTAGTATAAAATTCAGGAAAAATATTCAGTTAGGCTTTCGTTTTTCCAAATCCGAATTGCCGGGCTTCACGCTTAACACCTGCCATCAGATTTTGTGCAGCCACCTTGTCCACCTTCTTCGCCGCAGAAAGCCAGTTTGCCTTGAACTGCTGCTCGTCCTTAGCAGTTTTTTGGTCTTCTTTAGGTTCCGCTTGACAATAGCCCAGTATTTCTCAATTGGGCGGAGCTCTGGCGTGTTGGGAGGGTTCTTGTCCTTGGGAACCACCTGCACGTTGTTGGCGGCGTACCACTCCATGGCCTTTTTACCGTAATGGCAAGATGCCAAATCCGGCCAAAACAGTACGGAACAACCGTGTTTCTTCAGGAAAGGCAGCAGACGTTTATTCAAACACTCTTTCACGTAAATTTCTTGGTTGACAGTCCCGGAAGCTATGAATGCTGCTTTTCAAGCCACAGGTACAGATGGCTTGCCAAACCACATATTTCTTTGCGAACTTTGACAGTTTTATGTGCTTGAAAATATCTGCTGCCTTTCCCCACCTTTTGCCGTATAAAACTCCTGTCCCTGAAGCTGCTTGTAGTCGGCTATGACGTAGGTTTCGTCGTCCATTACCACGCAGTCAAACTTCGTCAGCATCGTCGAGTACAGCCTCCGGGATCGCGCTTTGGCCGTCGTATTTTGTTTATCATCGCGATTTGAAGTCACTACCTTCTTGTAAGTCGATAGTCTGGCTCGTTTTTTGGCTCGATGTACGGTTGTAGATGATATACCCAGCTTATTTGCGGCATCTCGGAGAGAGAGGTTAGGGTTTCGCTTGAAACTACCGGCAACTCTCTTTGTGGTCTCAGCGGCTTCCGGTTTTCGATTTCCCCCCGATCCAGACTTCCTGGCTGTCGACAAACGTTCCGCAAACACTTTAATTACATTTGTAACGGTTGATTTGGCAACTTTTAGCGATTTTGCCAGCTTTGCGTGCGAGTAGCTCGGATTTTCACGATGCGCGAGCAAAATTTTGATACGCTGCTCTTCTTGCTTGGACGGCATTTTGACAACTGAAGAGTGAATTCCAAAATCAAAATAGGAGCAACATTCTACACACACACACCTTCAAAATGAAGGGTTTTCAGGTTTTTTATATTCAAAATTGAAAGAAATACGTCAAGTTTATATTGACCAAATTTTGACCGTATCACCCTTTAGCATGCCCGCCTTGCATACACAAGGTCGTGGGTTCGATTCCTGCTTCGACCGAACACCAAAAAGTTTTTCAGCGGTGGATTATCCCACCTCAGTAATGCTGGTGACATTTCTGAGGGTTTCAAAGCTTCTCTAAGTGGTTTCACTGCAATGTGGAACGCCGTTCGGACTCGGCTATAAAAAGGAGGTCACTTGTCATTGAGCTTAACATGGAATCGGGCAGCACTCAGTGATAAGAGAGAAGTTCACCAATATGGTATCACAATGGACTGAATAGTCTAAGTGAGCCTGATACATCGGGCTGCCACCTAACCTAACCTAACTAAATCCGATACACGTTTTTGTGAGCCTAAAATACCAGTATATTTACAATTTCTGGCAAATCGGATAAAAACTACCGTTTCTAGAAACCCAAGGAGTTAAATCTGGAGATCGGTCTTATGGTCTTATAAAATATGGACCGATACTCACCGTTTTCGCCACACCTCTTTATGGTCTCAAAATACTTCCAAATTTAAAATTTCAAGCAAATTGGATAAAAACTACGGTTTTAGAATCCCAACCAATAAAATAATTTCTTGCACACCTATTTATAACCCAAAAAAATCTATAGATTTCCAATTTCGGGCAAATTGAAAAACAACTACGGTTTCCCACAAAGTAAAATTTGTAGATCGGTCTATATGGGGGCTATACAAAAATATGGACCGATGGGCACCATTTTGAGCACACTTATATATAGTCCTAAAATTTCAGGCAAATCGGATAGACAATACGTTTTCTAGAAGCCCAAGACCCCAAATCGGGGGGTCGGTTTATATGGGGGCTATATCAAAACACCGATAAAGCCAATCTTCGAACTTGACCTGCTTGGAGACAAACAACGAATATGTGCAAAAATTAAGCAAGATAGCTTTATTATTGAAGACTGTAGCGTGATTACAACAGACAGACAGCCAGACGGACGTCTTAGAAGAAAATATGTACTTTATATAGTCGAAAATCTATATTTCGATTTGTTACAAACGGAATGACAAACTTATTATACCCCTATCACCAAGTAAGGCGATTCTACAGGGGCAGTTCGGGAACTTCTTAGCCTAGCACAAAAAGCGCGGTATAAACAGAAAAAAGTTATGTGTTTTGGAAGCTTCCATCTCTGCTATGAAGACATGTTAAAATTTGTTTCGATCTGGCAAATCCTTCATATAGAAACAGGTGTTCGAAAAAGATGCATCCGCAATTTTTTTACAGTGGAAAAATTAGAAATGCGTGCTGTCATTAAATATTTACATAAAAAAGGTTTATCGGGACAAGAAATTCATAATGATATGGTGAATGTGTTAGGTGAACGTGATACTTCATATGCAACAGTAAAAAATTGGGTTGCTGAATTTAAACGTGGTCGTACAAGCATTGAAGATGAACCACGTACTGGACGTCCAAAAACAGCAACAAGAAATTGTAGCCAAAGTGCATGATTTGGTATTAAATGATCGACGAATAAAAATGCTAATATCATGGGCATCTCAAATGATCAAGTCCATTTAATTTTGCATGAAGGACTACAGATGAAAAAGCTTTCTGCAAGATGGGTGCCGTATTTGTTAACAGTCGATCAAAAACGCATAAGAATGAACATTTCTCAAGCTTTTTTGGATCGTTTTAAGCGAAATGAAATGGATTTTAAGCGTCGTTTCATAACTGTTGATGAGACATGGATCTACCACTATACTCCAGAGTCAAAAGAACAATCCAAACAATGGACTGAAACTGGAGGAAGTGCCCAAAGACGGCAAAAACAATTCAATGGGCTGGTAAGGCTACCTGTAAAACAATAAATTCAGAGTACTATTGCAACCTTTTGGGCTAATTAAGTGTACAAATTCGAGAAAAACATCGTGGCTTACAACTCAAAAAATAATTTTTCATCATGACAACGCACCTGCGCATAAGAGTGTTTTAACAACGGCTAAAATCAACGAATTAAAATACGAGTTGCTTGACCACCCACGTTATTCTCCTGATTTAGCTCCCAGTGACTTTTACTTGTTCCCAAATCTTAAAAAAATCCTTGCTGGCAAGCGTTTTACCTCAAATGAAGATGCAATTACAATTGTAAACCATTATTTTGAAGACCTTGAGGAAAACTATTTTAATCAAGGGATAGAATTTCTAGAAAAGCGTTGGACTAAGTGTATTGAAGTTCAGGAGATTACATTGAAAAATAAAAATATTTTTGAAAAACTAACTATTCTCTTTCTCGTAAAAAAAGGAAAATGTTGGTATATTGACAATTTTTGCCGAAATAAGAAAAACATATATATGGGAGCTATGTCTATATCTGAACCGATCTCAACCAACTTTGATATGCATAGCAGCAATAATAATTAACGCAAATGAAGGCAAAATTCTGGCACCTGGCGCCATATGAGTGGCTATCGGGCGAAAGATATATATGGGAGCTATATCTAAATCTGAACTGATTTCAAAATTTGAAGCAAATTAGAGCAAAACTCTGGCTTCTGGGGCCATATAAGTACATATCGGTCGAAAGATATATATGGGAGCTATATCTAAATCTGGTCCGATTTCAACCAAATTCGTCACACTTTACGACACTATCAATTGCACTCCCTGTGCAAAATATAAAGTAAATCAGGCCGAAAATCTGGTTTCTGGGGCCATATTAGTAGATATCGGTCGGAAGTATATATGGGAGCTCTATCTAAAACTGAACCGATTTCTTCCAAAATCAATAGAATTCACTTGTGCCAAATTTGAAGTCGATTGGACTCAAATTGCGACCTAGATTTTGACTACAAAAATGTGTTCACAGACAGACGGACATGGCTAGATCGACTCAGGGACTGGCCCTGAGCAATATTGCCAAAGTCACCATATCTATTTCGTCTCCTTCTGGGTGGTGCAAACATATGCACCAACAGGGTATTGTTCCACAGTGTGGCGCAGGGTATAGATATGGGGAACATTTAAATCTGAACCAATTTTGAGCCAACTTCGCAAACGTGTATTTATGATTTATCAGTCGTTAGATATGTTTTAGAAGTATAGGAAAATTTGACTCAGTTTTACATGTTTTCGACTTAGCAGAGGCGATTTTTCGAGGAAAATGTGGCTATTTAGGTCATTTTTGCCCAAATCCTAATACATATATATGGAAGCTATATCTAAATCTGAAGCGATTTCACCCAAATTTGGCATGGATAGTTATTATGTTAACTCTACTCTCTGCGCAAAATTACACTTAAGTCGGATTACATTTGTCCTCTGTGGTCATATCAGTGTAAATCGGACGAAAGATATATATGGGTGCTATATCTAAATCTGAACCGATTTCAAACAAAATTGGCATGTTTAAAGCAAATCAGGGTTACATTCCGGCTTCTGGGGCATTTTAGGGCATATTGGGCGTAAGATATATATGGGAGCCATATCTAAATCCACCAAATTCGGCACCCTTTTCGACACCAAATCAAGCTGAAATTCTGGCTTCTGGGCCATATTAGTAGATATCGGGCGAAATATATAAATGGGAGCTATATCTACAACTAAACCGATTTCTTCCAAAATCAATAGGGTTCTATTCTGACCCAGACGGACATGGCTAGATCAATTCATGGGGCCGGCCTTGAGCAATATTGCCAAAGACACCATATGTCTATCTCGACTCCTTCTTGGATTTGCAAACATATGCATTAGTTCCACAGTGTGGTGCAGGGTATAAAACGTGATAGATGTTTTTTTTTACTTATTTACTCAGTTAAGAAAGTAAATTAATTTGGACGAATAACCAGCCTGCATTATTATCAGGCTAGCATAAATAATAGTAATTGAAAATAGTTAAGTTTTAAATTAAAAAATTGAGTTGTGCAATCAACATCAATTAAATTTGAATCAATTAAAAAATAAATTGAAATTTGCTAATAAAATCAATTAGTTTTTTGTCCAGTAATTTTTATGACCATTTAAAAGTGTAATTGATAGTATCATTTTCGTGATTGAAGACATTTCAATAAAAACAAGTATATACGGCCGTAAGTTCGGCCAGGCCGAAGCTTATGTACCCTCCATCATGGATTGCGTAGAAACTTCTTCTAAACACTGCCATCCAGAATCGAATTACTTAAGTTGCGGTAACGCTTGCCGATGGCAAGGTATCTTAAAACCTCCTAACACCATCTTCTAAATTGTATGTACGTCCATACGTGGTATATATTAAATCAAAAAAGATCGATCCAATACGTATATAATTCAGTTTGACAAAGTAGATATAAAATTTTTACAAAATTTTCTACAGAAATAAAATTTTAACAAAATTTTCTATAGAAATAAAATTTTCACAAAATTTTCTATAGAAAAAAAAAATGTTGACAAAATTTTCTATAGAAAGAAAATTTTGACAAAAATTTCTACAGAAATAAAATTTTTACAAAATTTTCTATAGAAATAAAATTTTCACAAAATTTTCTATAGAAATAAAAATTTTGACAAAATTTTCTATAGAAAAAAAATTTTGACAAAAATTTCTACAGAAATAAAATTTTAACAAAATTTTCTATAGAAATAAACATTTGACAAAATTTTCTATAGAAATAAAATCTTGGAAGATTATTTTTGGCTCGAGTGGCAACCATGATTATGAACCGAATAAAATTTGAACAACATTTTCTATAGAAATAAAATTTTGACAAAATTTTCTATAGAAATAAAATTCTGACAATGATGAAAATTTCATTATGAACCGAATAAAATTTTAACAAAATTTTGTCTAGAAATAAAATGTTGACAACATTTTCTATAGAAATAAAATTTTGGTAGATTATTTTTGGCTCTAGTGGCAACCATGATTATGAACCGATATGGACCAATTTTTGTGTGATTGGACCAATTTTGGTATGGTTGTTAGCGACCATATACTAACACCACGTTCCAAATTTGAACCGGATCGGATGAATTTTGCTCCTCCAAGAGGCTCCGAAGGTCAAATCTGGAGAACGTTTTATATGGGGGCTATATATAATTATGGACCGATATGGACCAATTCTGCCACGGTTGTTGGAGACCATATACCAATACCATGTACCAAATTTCAGCCGGATCGGATGCAATTTGCTTCTCTTTGAGGCTTTGCAAGCCAAATCTGGAGATCGGTTTATATGAGGTCTATATATAATTATGGACCGATGTGAACCAATTTTTGCATGGTTGTAAGAGACCATATACCAACATCATGTACCAAATTTCAGCCGGATCGGATGAAATTTGCTTCTCTTTGAGGCTCCGCAAGCCAAATCTGGGGATCGGTTTATATGGGGGCTATATATAATTATGGACCGATGTGGACCAATTTTTGCATGATTGTTAGAGACCATATACCAACACCATGTACCAAATTTCAGCCGGATCGGATGAAATATGCTTCTCTTAGAGGCTCCACAAGCCAAATCTGGGGATCGGTTTATATGGGGGCTATATATAATTATGGACCGATGTAGACCACTTTTTGAATGGTTGTTAGAGACCATATACCAAATTTCAGCCGGATCGGATGAAATATGCTTCTGTTAGAGGCTCCACAAGCCAAATCTGAGGGTCCCTTTATATGGGGGCTATACGTAAAAGTGGACCGATATGGCCCATTTTCAATACCATCCGACCTACATCGATAACAACTAAATGTGCCAAGTTTCAAGTCGATAGCTTGTTTCGTTCGGAAGTTAGCGTGATTTCAACAGACGGACGGACGGACATGCTTAGATCGACTCAGAATTTCACCACGACCCAGAATATATATACTTTATGGGGTCTTAGAGCAATATTTCGATGTGTTACAAACGGAATGACAAAGTTAATATACCCCCATCCTATGATGGAGGGTATAAAAATTAATTGGATCAAGTAATTTCGTGATTGAATCAGACATTTTTTTGTGGAGGCAGATTAAAGCCAATTAAGTTATTGATCGCTTTATAAAAAGGTATTATTTACAGGCTCCTCTACCTAAACTTATATGAAATTTGCACCTGCAGGTTTATATGGAGCTATATATAATTATGGGCCGATATGGCATGGTTATTAAAGGCCACGTGCCAAATTTCTACCGGATGGAATGAAATTAACGGTCCCATCATTTTATTTTCGCAAAAGGGAGTCCGGAAAATTAGTTTATTCAAAATTCTTTAAAGAACTATGGCTTACATTGTCCAAAGCATCTGGGAAGAAGTTATGCACCCAAGTGCGGTCATCTTGCACAAACAGATAAAAATCTCCTACTCAACAGATGCTTCGGATATAAAACTGATTTTAGTTTTCTTTCCCTTGTGTCTTAATTGTGGCATTGTGTGTTCGGTTTTTTGTCGTTTCGAGATGGCATTTGCTTTACGACCCGTTTTTGAAAGAACAAATAGTTTTTGGCAAATAAACTGATACTTTATAATGGCACACCAGCATAATCTAAGCCATAGGACCAACACCATTCACCAGCATAGCAATGACCACCAATTTTTTATCGCATTTGATCCTGGATACTCAGTACTCTCCTTTACTTAAATGACATCATTTATCTGTTTAATTTTCTTTTTCCTATTACTTTTTCTCTTATCTATGGTTTGCTACACTTAATTTGGTGGTTTGGTTTTGGGTCGTTTTGTTTTTTTTTTTTTTTTCTTCAAAACTGGCACTTCCGCTGCCCCAGCGACAACACTATCGCCCTGGCATCATGTGGACAACGGAAGGAAGTCCATTGTAGCATACACCTACAAAAAGGAAAATCTTCACATTCTTTAACTTTTCACGTTTACTTATTCTTCTCTTCATTTTGGCTGCAGCATTTTTTCAGATTTTAGTTACAATGGCAAAATAAAGAAAGGTGATTACCGCAACAATAAACAAACTTATTGAAAAACGGAAATGAACGAATTTACTGGCTCTGGATACAGTTCGGACTTAAGTCTTTATAGGTATTTTTACGTTCTCATGTAACCGTGTAAGTGAGTGCATGTGACGGTACATTGGAAAACTAAATATATCCGTTTCCGTTGCCGCATCCCTTTGAAAAAATAATTGCAAGCATTAATAGCTGTTTCAAGAATTTTACAAAGAGAAAAACAAAAGCTGAAAAATTCTCAATAAAGAAAACCAAGACAATTATCGAACATTAATTCAGTCGCAATTTTCTTTGTTTTCTAAGATTTACGATAGGAAACTATTTCCCGTTACTTTAAACAATTGTTTGGCTTTCTTTTAAACGTGCTTATCTTTTTTTGTGGATAGATGCCAATAGATCTCTATAGTGGCTGAAGTGAATGAAAAATTTCTTCGACATTTTGGACACTTGGTTTAAAAACGGATAAATGCATGTGTTGAGCGAAATATTTCATAGGTAAAATCAAAATTCAAAAAGACATACACTGAAAGAAGGGTTTTCGTTTCTGAGAAACGAAATTTCACACAAGCAAGGTAAAGGAAAACATTTCCTTCCAAATAAATCGATTACATCGCTTGTCATAAATTCGGGTACTCATCAGGAAAATACTTTATGAAAAGGGTATTTTGGTTTGACTGATATTTTGTTCCGGAGGAAAGTATTTTTTCTTTGAGAAGTATGTTCTTAAAAAAAGGTAAAGAACAAAAGGAACCTACCCATGTGGATGCGGACACATTACATGAAATTATTTCTAATTAAATGTGAGTTTTCAGCAATGTTTCAAATTTTTGTCCTTGAGGTGGTCAAACTATCGAATGTCGCATCCAGAGAGGGAATACGATCACCCCAAACATGTTATTTACTGAGAACATAATTTTATTGAGAACATGGAACATTTTTGTCGCAAGCATATTGTTTTCACTTTATGAAAAGGGCAATAATACACTAAAAAAACAGTGAACCCACCAGGAAGAAATCTTTATGTTAATTTTAGAAAATTTTGAATAGTTTTAGAAAATTTTAACTCAACAGTATTACAAACGCTGGCATCACGCCGATGTCATAAAAATAAGTAAATATTTTTCGACAAATTCAAGAAAATTTATTAGACATAATTAAGTTTTTTCACTTGTTAAAGAAAATTTTGTAGTTTGAAGGAAAATATTGGAGTTCAAAATTGCAAGAATGTCTTCAGTGACATACGAAGTTCGTGATTAACGCATTTGTAGTAAAATTTACAAATTGAAAGAAATAATAAACTACACACAGAAAACAAATTTGTTGGGGCAACCAATTCTTTTGCCAACCGATATATTTGGTCTCAGCTACACGGATGAAAAAGACTGTTTTTCATATGTTTGGCTATAAACATTATATGTTTGGAACACAAATTTTTAAACACAATATTTTTGAGTGCAAGCATATAATGTTCATAAACTAGCATAACATGTTTGGGACATATATGTTAATATGTTAGAACATATTATGTTTGGGACATAAAATGTTTGTAAATATAATATGCTTGGATGCAAACATATATTAATTTAGAAATAGCCTATAAACATATATGTGTTTAGTAGCTTGGAGCGCTATTTAACAGGGAGCGATATTGAATTAAGTTGGTGGTTGTTGCTTGTTATTACAAAATTAACATTTTATTTTCCCTTGGGCAATTGATCAGCTACTTCTTTGATCCTTACAAACTGTGTGGTCCGCTGTTCGAATCCCCGTCCGGCAAAAGGTAAAATTAAAATAAAAAAATCATAAAATTGAATAATTTCTTCTACAATGTTTGTATTACAGAAAAAGGTGCTAAGAACTAAAAAATCTCGTGGAAGTGAGAAAGATGTGAGGGAATATACAATTGGGTGGAAACAAAATTTTGAGCATTCAGGTCGAAAACCTATGTTGTTAGCACCTATATTACCTGTTTATTTTCATAATTCATTATGATTGTAAATATATAAATAAATAAATAAAATTTTGAGCACAATATTGTTTGGGAGAATTTTTTTAAGCATATAATATTTTTGGGTGCAAAATGCTTCCAAACATATTATATGTTCACATAATAACATATTGTTTTTTGGAAGACAACATTATTGAATTTGGATGCAAAAATACAAAATGTTTGGAACTTAGACTATCCAAACATATATTGTTTAGACCAATATGCTTTCAAACATATTATATATTGGAAGGGATCAAACATATAAATGTTTGGGCAATACCCAAAACTGTATATGCTTGAAGCAAAATATGTTTGGGAGTATATGTTACAGAAGCGATTTTTTGTAAGGGTGTACTATCAAGAAATAACTGACACAATTTGTTACTACAACCAACTGTTGTGTGACATAATTGGAAACACATTTGTTTGGATAACTAATATATGAGTAGATGAACCATATATTGGCAATCACAACCAATTCGATTTATTATGTGGTTAGAACAATCAACTGTTATCTATGATGATAATATGTTGAATTATCGAGACAACCACTATGTTGCTATCAGTACTATTTGTTTAGCACGACACCCGTACAAAATTTTAAAGAAAACTCATTCAAGCTATTTTAAGTTTTTAAATTAATTTATTGTGTATTCATAAAAACGGAAATAGAAGCATATAAGCATTAAATACTTAATAATTCCAAATAACAAATTCTTCGCTAGTAGCGGATATAGATACATATGACAAACAATTTACATTAATTTTTTTAATGTTAATAATAGTATTAATACAGTCAGTAGAACTTATTTTATAAGCAAAATAGTAATTATCAAAGCATAAAGTTTTTAAAAGCTTAGAACACGAAAAATAATAACCATCTTCGACAATTATATGTTCAATTAATCCATTTGGTACCATTAATACTTTTTTGGTTATACTAACAATCAGATCAATCTATATGTTATCCTGCTCGAATTCCAACCAACCATTTCTCTGGGTGCAGGTAGTCGGTGATTATGGTAAATTCAGTTCGTAAGTTGCTAGCTGACGAGAAGTTCAGTTTGTTGGTGATCGGTGATTTATGTTGGTCTATTGTTTGTTGATGGTTCGTTGACGGTCTCGATTCGTTGGATGATGGGGTTGTCGTGAACAGGTACTGGCATTCTGGCTGGTTTCTTGGTGCAAGGTAGTTCATGTTCTGTTCGTTGACGATCGATGCTTTCATGCTGCTATCGTTGTGGTGTTAGCTTCGGTGTCATCAGTGCAAACTATTTTTTCACCGTTTTTTCAGGTTTCCGACTACAACTATTGAAAATTTTACCAAAAACTAAAGGTAAACAAGTGTATATGGCCGTAAGTTCGGCCAGGCCGAATCTTATGTACCCTCCACCATGGATTGCGTAGAAACTTCTACGAAAGACTGTCATCCACAATCGAATTACTTGGGTTGTGGTATCTTAAAACTTCTTAACATCGTTTTCTAAATTGTGAGTTAGTCCATACGTGGTATATATTAGACAAAAAAACGTATGTCTAGGTAAGTCTACAAATAATTACGAATCGACATGGACTTTTGCACCGTACGTAGAGAGCCAGAATTGAAATATGGGGGCCGCTTATATGGGGGCTATATAGATTGATGAACTTGATATGGACCAATTTTTGTGTGATTAGAAATCGATTTATCTGAGGGATATATATAAATATAGACCGATATGGACCTAGTTACGCATGGTTTTTAACGACCATATATTAGCACAATGTACCAAATTTCAACTCACTCGGATGAAATTTGCTCCTCCAAGAGGCTCCAAAACCAAATCTCGGGATCGGTTTATATGGGGCTATATATGATTATGGACTGATATGGACAACTTTTGGCATGGTTGTTAAATATCATATACGATCACCACGTACCAAATTTCAAGCAGATCGGATGAATTTTGCTTCTCCAAAAGGCACCGGAGGTCAAATCTGGGGATCGGTTTATATGGGAGCTTTATATAATTATGGGCTGATAGGAACCAATTCCTGCATGGTTGTTGCATACCATATACTAACATCACGTACCAAATTTCAACCGAATGGGAAGAATTTTGCTCTTCCCAGGGGCTCTGGAGGTCAAATCTGGGGATCGGTTTATATGGGGCCTATATATAATTATGGACCGATTTCGACCAATTTTTGCATGGGAGTTTGAGGCCATATATTAACACCACGTACCAAATTTCAACTAAATCAGATGAATTTTGGTCTTCCAAGAGGCTCCGGAGGTCAAATCTGGTGATCGGTTTATATGGGGGCTATATATAATTATGGACCGATGTGAACCAATTTTTGCATGGTTGTTAGAGACCATATACTAACACTATGTACCAAATTTCAGCCCGATCGGATGAAATTTGCTTCTCTTAGAGGCCTCGCAAGCCAAATCGGGGGATCGGTTTATATGGGGGCTATATATAATTATGGACCGATGTGGACCAATTTTTGCATGGTTGTTAAAGACCATATACTAACACCATGTACCAAATTTCAGCCGGATCGGATGAAATTAGCTTCTCTTAGAGGCCTCGCAAGCCAAATCGGGGGATCGGTTTATATGGGGGCTATATATAATTATGGACCGATGTGGACCAATTTTTAATATATAATTATGGACCTATGTGGACCATTTTTTGCATGGTTGTTAGAGACCATATACTAACACCATGTACCAAATTTCAGCCGGATCGGATGAAATTTGCCTCTCTTAGAGGCCTCGCAAGCTAAATTTGGGGGTCCGTTTATATGGGGGCTATACGTAAAAGTGGACCGATATGGCCCATTTTCAATACCGTCCGACCTACATCAATAACAACTACTTGTGCCAAGTTTCAAGTCGATAGCTTGTTTCGTTCGGAAGTTAGCGTGATTTCAACAGACGGACGGACGGACGGACATGCTCAGATCGACTTAGAATTTCACCACGACCCAGAATATATATACTTTATGGGGTCTTAGAGCAATATTTCGATGTGTTACAAACGGAATGACAAAGTTAGTATAGCCTATTAAGTTATAAACACAAATCATATGACTACTCTTTAACAAAAGTTTTTGCAAATTGCTTTGCTTTTTCCAAGCATTTTAAAACGTTTAATGACTTTCCGAGTAAATTGATGTTCTTTGTTATACCCTAAACCACATAGTGGTCAGGGTATAATAACTTTGATCGACCAAAAAATGTGCCTACCAGAAATATTGATATTAGTCGTCGATATTAGTCCTTAGTCGATATAGCGCTTCGTGTCCGTTTGTCCATGTATTTGTTGTTCACAGGATTCCTGTCGCAATTATTAACCGATTTAGATGAAATTTGGAACAGGGTGTTTTTTGGGCACAAGGACGAACGCTATTAAAGAAATCGGATCAAATTTAGATATAGCCCATATATTTGTATCGCCCGATTTCGACAAATGGAGTGACGTTTCGCTTTTTTAGAAACCTATCGTCATGAAATTTTGCACATAGTAAACTTTTTCATCACCCTTTAAGTCTGCAAAATTTCATCGAAATCGGTTCAGATTTAGATATAGCTCCCATATATATGTATCGCTCGATTTTGCCAAATTTGTCCGTAAAACCCTTATTTATCAACCGATCGTATCCAATGTTGGCTAAATGTAATCTTCTATAGCACTAACTGTATGTGCAAAATTTCATCGAAATCGGTTCAGATTTAAATATAGCTCCCATATATATGTATCACCCGATTTTGAAAACTTTGACCCTAATAACCTTATTTTTGACCATACACTGAAAAAAAAGCATGCCCGGTTCCAAAGATTTTGTCTTTACTTTAAAAATTTTTGTATTGATTCCGAGCCAAAGAAGCGGATAATACAAGTAAGGATACTTTTTAAGACACAATTGTCTTTTAAATTTGGGTTTCGGGTACTTACTTCTAGGAAGCAAATTTTAATTTTTCGCTTTTTCAGTTTTTTTTCTTCATATGCTATCACAGTCCTTTAGAAACGAGTTAACGACGACTTTATTTTCTAAATTAAGACTTAACTCCCAGTAGAAATTATGCTATGTTTCAAGTAAAAAAGTCTTTAAAATAAAGTGTTGAAAAACATGTCCTATATTTGAACGATTTTTTGCTTCGTAGTCAAGATGCAAAAAGACAACAAATTTAAAGACAATTTCATTAAATTCAAAGAATTTTTCTGAATTATTAAAGTCAAGTTGACCTTAGCTCAAACATTTTTTCTTTCATGTTATGATACCCATTTTTAAGTGAAATCACTTAATTATAATGACAATACGACTTCATTGCTTATCGACCTTTGGACAATGAAAAACACTTTGTATTAGAGAAATGTGTCTTCTATGCTAAGCAAAATTTAAATTCGTATTTTAAAGACATGAAATCTTTGACCTCACGACAATATTCTTTTCAGTGTAGGTGCCTCATTTATTAACTGATCGTACCCAAATTTTATACAAGGTAATCTTCTGTGGTATCAATCATACCTGCAAAATATTATACAAATTGGTTCAAATTTAGAACATGTCCCATATATATGCTTCGTTCGATTTTGCCATATTTGGCCATAATAGTCTTATTTATTAGCCAATGTTCAATTCAAATTTCAAATTTAGATGTACTAGCTGATCGTTTTTAGACCTACATGTAACTTTTACATAATAATATTGTCCGATTTTTATAAATTTGGATTTATTACCCACAACTAATTGACCGATGTCCTCTTTTTTAATAATGGGCTCAATATTAGTGGCATACTAACTCTTTTGGTGCAAAATAAACTATAGCTCCTAATATTAGACATTTCTGCTCAGATTGTGACAAGACTCCCATAAACATGTACACCCCTTTATGTTCTTAAATATGGAAATATCCAAAACCTATACCAGTAGGGGTGGTTTAGGGTACACTCAAAAAAAAGTTTACTTGGATCCATAGATTTTGACCTTCCCTTAAGGATTTTGGTATCGATTCCGACCCAAAGATGCGGCTTCTTTAAAATACAGACATCTTTGACGGACCTCCCTGGCTTTAAATCTAGGATAAATAAATCTAATAAAATAAGTCCTAGCCTATATGCGAAGCGATTTTATCTTAAATTTAAAAATGCAATATGTCAGTTGAGTTAAAGACGATTTCTTTAAATTAAAAATGTTTTTCTTTATTTTAAGGAAAATTAGCCTTACTTCAAAGATATACAACTTTAGCAGAGAGACGGACAATTTCAAGATTTGTGTCCTAAGTTTAATAAATTTTTTTTTTAAGCAAGGTTTATAAACTTTCATTTAATTAAAATGTCATTATTTTAAAGAATTTTGTCCTTAACTTTGGGTAAATTTCGATTCCTAAAATTTGAGTTGCATAATCTTCCATATTAGGTCAATATTTTTTCCAGTGTATGATATAGTCGTCCCCGCCTGACTTTCTACTTTACTCACTTTTTTTTTTAATTAAAAAAAAAAAACAATAAGAAATATACGAGCCATAGCTCTGAGATGCATGTGAAGTATGTTGTGCACTATTAAATTCTTACGAGCGTTACCTGCTCGATCTTTTTTATAACACTTGTTTCGGGCCTCAGATGAATTTTCTACAAGACAATCTACAGTTACTAATAATATATATACTAATATTTTGTATATTGTGGCAGACATCGGGGGCCATGCATATTTTGTGAAAAATATTTCACTATTTTTAATGAAATGAGGACGAGACTTTTGAGTAACATATTCAAATTCCGATGAGAAAGCAATTAAGATTGCGTGTATATGTTTTAAAAAACAATATTAACACCAGTGAAAGATGTTAAAAGGTACATGCGAGAAAATGCTCTTATCTCTCTCTCTCTCTCTCGTGTGAGAAATGCTTTTCATCGCCGTTTCCACTGCTATTTGATTTCCATTTGAGGCAAAAACTTTTTTAATGTTGTTTTATTTGCTGCAAACCGTCAGACTTCAATATATAATTCCTATAATATAATTCGAATCTTTTCTCTTAATTGCCAACAAAAGCACAAAGATTTAAAAATTTTTAAACCTGAGTGTTTCTGAAAAATATCATTCATTTATTCATTAACAGTCAAATGTAGACAGTTTTGCTATGGCATAAAACTGGAGATTTCTACAAAAAATCACCGAAGCCACCGTGATGCAATGGTTAGCATGTCCGCCTTGCATACACAGAGGGTCGTGGGTTCAAACCCAGTTTCGACCAAAACACCAAAAGGGTTTTCAGCGGTAGATTATCCGACCTCAGTAATGCTGGTGACATTTCTGAGTGTTCCAAATCTTCTCTACACCGAAAAAAAAGTTTACTATTGTTTACGAAAAATGAACTAACCCATAGTAAGAATGACCATGATTTGGCGCCAAAGATTTTTTTCATCTAGATAAGTTCATGATTTTCTTATAAATAAGTTTATGTATTGCATCGTATTTTAGTTCATTCTTACTACGCTGAGGGAAGAATGTACTTACACTCATTCAAAATATTCCTGCTATCCGGAAAAATGAACAAGTTTTTGGGAATCCTATATTTAGAAATTGGTTTCAAATAAACTATTTATCAGTATAATTTTCAAAGAAGTAAATAAATAAAGGTACAACAAGCCTGTATACAACTAAGAAATTTTTCGTACAATATAAGACAATTTTTCATAACTACCAGTATTTTATTTCAAAAAATTATTATTATATTACATAAAACTATGGCTTATGATATACAATAAAAGAAATGTTTTTATTTGTACGCTGTATGTTGTTACTTTTCCGTAGTTAGTAATTGCTTCTTCAAAAGAGTAATATTCTATGTTAGTAGAATGAAACTAATTAATATCAATTTCCATTTTCTATCCATATGAAAGATATATGCCATAAGTTGCTATTTTCATTTCATTTTTGTCCAATTTCACCGATTTCGCTAGTTTTTGTTGTGTGGATTTGCGTCATAAGCCTCTGAAGTTAAAAAGGTATATGAAATATAAAAATATTATCAAATTCTATGGTATTTTGATCTTTAACTTACAAGAGAATTTTTATTAGAGCCAATAGGGATATCAGCTTAGATAGCATTAAACAGTAAGAAGATTCCAAAAAATACCATTAGATTTGCTGTCATCCTGCAAATGAAAATTATTTTTAATAAATAGAAATTTTGGCTTTATTACAAATGGACGAAAAACTTACCACATTGAAAAAAATCATCCAATTACTACATTAGTGGAATCATATCCATGCACAAATGGGACATTTTTGAAATCCTTCTCAGAATATAAATGAAATAAAAATATTATAAAATTAGATATAATTTCCACTTGTCAATATAGCATTTAGTATTTAAGGTGGATATTAAGTTCGAGTTTAGTGGCTAAAATCCCAATTTTTCATGATTAGTTTTCTTTAGAAATACATGGGAACAAAATTGAACCGTTTTTGTGTTCATTTAAAATTTATATCAAATTTTTAGTAATTTGAGGTTGCTGAATCCAAATTTACACTTGTTTTTTTAAGAGCTCCACTTTTTGAGATATACGGTTATGTTCCAAATTAAGGGACTTCCGCTATATATATTGGAATAACTTGAAAACAATTCATCATATTAAATTAAAAAACAGCTTAAAAACGATTTTCTGTTCTTAATCGTGTAATCCATTTAAAGAATATAAACTTTATAAAAAACTTGTTTCGAGCTATTCTCCATCAAGTTATATTTAAATTTGCATCGAAGGCGTATAATTTTATACTTTTCTTACTGATTTATTTCTGATTTTAGCACCTAAACTCGAACTTAGTACACACCTTAAGGACTCGCTATAACATAAAAATATAGACTCAAAAAATTGTACTGTGATCCAGATGTAGAGTAAATATAGATCATTTTATTACCACTCATTATGAATATTTTTATGTAAACCAATTTAAAACCGCACTAATTTTAAATTATTAATAGAAATATACAGTTTCTTAATATGTGATTTATTTTAGAGTTATTTATTTTTTATCAATATAAAGTGTTTTTGTTTTCTCTAACATCACACCATTCACTTATCAGTTTCTAAAATGTTACGAAATAAATGTATTTTTATTAATAAACACAAATACCGCACGCAAGCGCACCACGTGTGCGCTTCATAAATGCATCAACAGAACTGAATGCACCAATAAAACTCAAAGACACAAATAGTCATAAAGGACACATATGTAAAGAAAAACAACTCCACACACACATGATCCCTTTCTGATCTCGCTATTGCAACAAAACAACTATCACCACAAAAGATACCAACAACACACATTCCATAACATCATCGCAATAACAAACACAAACAAACAAAAAAGATGATGCAATAATTTCATAATTTCTTCTCACTTCAATTTCCAGTATCACGTTTATTGATTAGTTGGTATTCTATCTATAGGATAAGGTAAAATATATTCAAAATTTACGAGGAATCCATAAAAAATTATATACACCCGTCAAGGATTAAATTAACTACTTTTTATTCTACTTTATCTAAAATTTTCAATGTGAGGAAATATACTCCAACTTATAGTAAAAACCGCAATAAGCTGTAGGAAGCCGCCATACGAATCGGTACTGTGGTTAAGTTAATTTTTACTACAAAATTTTTTTTCCATACAAAAAATTTTCTTAGTAAATTGTCCACATTTCGTAGTAAGATTTTTATATTGCCTATGTCTTTTTATAATACAATCAACGATGCATTAACTATTGTATTGGAAATTTATTTAAGGAAAAATCCGTCCCATTTCGTAGTTAGTGAACTAAAAAACATTTACTGAATTTTTATAAGTTTTCCTTTAGCTAAGTTAATTTTCGCAGTGGTTACGAAAAATGAACTATATTACAGTAAATTTTTTGAACTATGTGGAAGTTAAACTGGTCCTAAAATTAACAAGACACCTTTTTTTCTGTGTAAGTAGTTTCACTGAAATGTGGAACGCCGTTCGGACTTAACAAACAAGTCGGACAATCACATGTAAAAATTGTCAATGACATTTCAAAACATTTTTAGTTTTACTCCACGAAAAACGATAAAACTCTAAAAAATTTCACATACAAGTACATGACACAGAAAACTTTAGAGTATAAAAAGTAACATAAACAAACCCACCACACTGAAAAAAAAGCATACTCGGTTCCAAAGATTTTGTCTTTACTTTAAAAAATTTGGTATTGATTCCGAGCCAAAGAAGCGGAGAATACAAGTAAGGATACTTTTAAGACACAATTCTCTTTTAAATTTAGGTTTTGTGTACTTGCTTCTAGGAAGCTAATTTTAATTTTTCGCTTTCTCAGCTTTTTTTCTTCATATGCTATCAAAGTCCTTTAAAAACGAGTTAACGGCAACTTTATTTTCCAAATTAAGACTCGACTTCCAGTAGAAATTATGCTATGTTTGAAGTACAAAACTTCTTTAAAATAAAGTTTTGAAAAACATGTCCTATATTTGAACGATTTTTTGCTTTGTAGTCAAGATGCAAAAAGACAACAAATTTAAAGACATTTCATTAAATTTAAAGAATTTTTCTGAATTATTAAAGTCAAGTTGACCTTAGCCTATAATTTTTTTCTTTCATGTTAAGATACCCATTTTTAAGTCAAATCACTTAATTATAAGTACAATACGACTTCATTGAAAAGTTTATCGACTTTTGAACAAGGAAAATAACTTTATTTTAGAGAAATGCGTCTTCTATGCTAAGCAAAATTTGTATTCGTATTTTAAAGACATGAGATCTTTGAACTCACGACAATATTTTTTTCAGTGCAGGAAGAAAATTTTTGTTTAATTTTAGAAAATTTATATAATTTTGAGAAAATTTTAACTACACAGTATTACAAACTCTGACATCACATCGATATTACAAAACTAAGAAAATATTTTTCGACAAATTTAAGAAAATTTATTAGACATAATTAATTTTGCTGCTAGCTAAAGAAAATTTTGTAGTTTGAAGGAAGAAATTGAAGTTAAAAATTACAAAAATGTCTTTCGTGTCATACGAAGTTCAAGATGGGCGCATTTCCAGTTAAATTTACAAATTTAAAAAAATAATGAACTATTTTGTGAGAAGTACGAATTTAGTACATCTTTACCCAGCAGAAACTCCTATTACCAGGTATGAGTACAAGTATGCCTGAGCCAAATAGGTAACAACTTCTTCGTACTGAAATTTCAACCGGATCGGATGAATTCTGCACTTCCAAGAGCTTCGGAGGTCAAATCTGGGGATCGGTTAGAGACCATATACTAACAACACGTACCAAATTTCAACCGGATCGGGTAAATGTTGCTCTTCCAAGGGGCTCCGGAGGTCAAATCTGGGGATCGGTTTATATGGGGCCTATATATAATTATGGACCGATTTCGACCAATGTTTGCATGTATGTTTGAGGTCATATATTAACACCACGTACCAAATTTCAACTGAATCAGATGAATTTTGGTCTTCCAAGAGGCTCCGGAGGTCAAATCTGGTGATCGGTTTATATGGGGCTATATATAATTATGGACCGATGTGGACCAATTTTTGCATGGTCATTAGAGACCATATACTAACACCATGTACCAAATTTAATTCGATCTGGATGGAATTTGGAGGATCCGCAAGCCAAATTTGAGGGTCCGTTTATATGGGGGCTATACGTAAAAGTGGACCGATATGGCCCAGTTGCAATACCAACCAACCTACATCTATAACAACTACTTGTGCCAGGTTTGAAGTCGATAGCTTGTTTCGTTCGGAAGTTAATGTGATTTCAACAGACGGACGATGTGTTACAAACGGAATGACAAAGTTAATAAACCCCCCATCCTATGGTGGAGGGTATAAAAATGATTGAATTCTCGAATTTCGTGAAAACAATTTTCTTTTTCGTGTGAATACAGTAAGGTACAGATGTTTGTCCAATGTCTCAGTCAGTCGCCTATTCTGTCTGTCACCAGAAATCACCCCAATGCAGCAACGCACAGTCACTAAGTTGATCAGCATGATGCCTAGTGGTGTGTGTTTGTTCTTCCATGTTGAACTTATACACTGTATAGTTATTGAAGAGCGAAAGTGAAAAATGCCCCATAAATTGAAAAAGCGTCATCCAAACGTATTCACAGAAAATGTTATCTGAAATCATGTGAACTTAGTTTCGTTTCTACATTTATTGTTTGAAGACAACGGTATTATTAATAAGTTAATTATCAACTTAGAAATGGAAAAATAAATACCATTTATTCATTTATTTTTTCATTTATATACATAAACAAATAATAATCACTCTTTAAAAATGTTGCCATGTATATCGAGAACGAATTAAAATTTCTTCAAAATTTTTTTGCGTAAAAAGATAATTTTCTTTATATAAATTTTAATTTCGGCGAAAAATAGAAATGTTTGATAGCATTGTTTTTTTTTTTTTGTGAAATGGTGGACTATATATATTTCTAACCCCACTTTAGTCCAATATTTTTTTTGAAAGGTTTTTCTACAAAAATTTTGTAAAATTACACATGCCACTTTTGCTACTGATTTCATCGTACCATGCTTTGGAACTATTCATTTGTGGTAAGTAATTAAAAATAAGTTAAGACTTAGTGTATCTTGGACAAAACTTAAACCATTAATGTTGCAAAAATAAAAACTTTTCCATTATTTTACAATGTTTCAAAAGCAAACGTCCTATGACCTGGTCTAAGACTTCAACATAGTAAACAGTGGTCCTCTATTGCTTATGCTAAAAAATCTGAAATTTCCAAAGTAATTTAAAAGGTAAACTTTTATGGAATGACTTTTTGAAGTTTTAACCTAATGCAGTGCAACCTCAAGTCGCATTTCTATTTTCATAAAAATTATGTGTTTGTTTCCAGCCACGGAATGCAATCTACTAATGATATTTGACAGGGAGTGCATTAACTCTTGGACATCTTGAGAAGAAGTTCGAACAAGAAACATATTCAATTCCTAAGGGGCATAGCTTCCGAATAGGAGGACACTATGAATAGCAGTGTGGTAATTTTTTGTTCTTATATCTTGGTCAATGACTTTTAGCAGAGAATACTTTAATGAGTTATCCAAGTAAACTGCAGTAGAAGTTTCTACTTCCAATAAAGCAAAGTAGGCAGACAGGTGTGAAATTACATTTCTGTCTTAAGCGGTGAAAATTAGGAAAAATGTGTCACTCGCGTAATGAAAATTTCTCAAATTACATTAATAATAATTAGAGTTTGTGCTCAACTTTGTATATTTTAAGACAGTTACAAAACAAGTTAATGATATAAAATTAACATTTACGTTGTGCTTGTCAAATGTGGACTTACCTCTACCATTCGGATCTCAGTAAATAATCTTTATATTCCTCAACACTCCTGTACTATAAGTTTGTGACCAGAAAGACCAGTATTAGATTTATTACGTATTATAAATATTGGCTAATGAAAATGTGGAATTTCCGAAACGGTCGTCAATTTAATCATCTGCAGTCTAAAGGGATTTGCCCTTATCAATTATTCTAGGAAGAAGTATATTGTTCTCTAGCTCTATATTTGATGCTGGCTTATCTTTTTTCTCTCAAATAACGCCGAAACATGAAGTCCAATATGTTAGTGTGCCATGATTTTTGGGGTCAATTGACACGGCCACCACGTGAGATAGCATCGCCATTGAGTTTTTCATTCACTTACACCTTGTATTTGTCTGAGAAGGGCTCAGCACAACTCTTGGAATAATTACTTTAGCAGTATTGAAAATACGTCCGAGGCTTCCAGACAACGGAAAGTATTAACATCCACTAACTCTGCTACGGGTTCCATTAAAACATCGGAGGGTCTTTGGACAACGTTCGCTGAAGGTTCTATTGGACATACATTTTTCTGGAAATCAGACGGCTGAAACATAGTACCTTAGAGGCTCAGCGGTCATTTCCTCAAGGAAATTGTATCAGAATCTAGAAATGGACCTTCCGAATCCACCGGGCGTGATGGAATTACTCCCGCAGAATTACAAGTAGTGGCTGACAGAATTATACAATGGTTGTCGGCAATATAAAGGGTCAAAATTTTGCTCGCGCATCGCGAAAATCCGAGCTACTCGCACGCAAAGCTGGCAAAATCGCTAAATGTTGCCAAATCAACCGTTACAAATGTAATTAAAGTGTTTGGGGAACGTTTGTCGACAGCCAGGAAATCTGGATCGGGGGGAAATCGAAAACCGGAAGCCGCTAAGACGACAAAGAGAGTTGCCGGTAGTTTCAAGCGAAACCCTAACCTCTCTCTCCGAGATGCCGCAAATAAGCTGGGTGTATCGTCTACAACCGTGCATCGAGCCAAAAAACGAGCCGGACTATCGACTTACAAGAAGGTAGTGACTCCAAATCGCGATGATAAACAAAATACGACGGCCAAAGCGCGATCCCGGAGGCTGTACACGACGATGCTGACGAAGTTTGACTGCGTGGTAATGGACGACGAAACCTACGTCATAGCCGACTACAAGCAGCTTCAGGGACAGGAGTTTTATACGGCAAAAGGTGGGGAAAGGCAGCAGATATTTTCAAGCACATAAAACTGTCAAAGTTCGCAAAGAAATATGTGGTTTGGCAAGCCATCTGTACCTGTGGCTTGAAAAGCAGCATTCATAGCTTCCGGGACTGTCAACCAAGAAATTTACGTGAAAGAGTGTTTGAATAAACGTCTGCTGCCTTTCCTGAAGAAACACGGTTGTTCCGTACTGTTTTGGCCGGATTTGGCATCTTGCCATTACGGTAAAAAGGCCATGGAGTGGTACGCCGCCAACAACGTGCAGGTGGTTCCCAAGGACAAGAACCCTCCCAACACGCCAGAGCTCCGCCCAATTGAGAAATACTGGGCTATTGTCAAGCGGAACCTAAAGAAGACCAAAAAACTGCTAAGGACGAGCAGCAGTTCAAGGCAAACTGGCTTTCTGCGGCGAAGAAGGTGGACAAGGTGGCTGCACAAAATCTGATGGCAGGTGTCAAGCGTGAAGCCCGGCAATTCGGATTTGGAAAAACGAAAGCCTAACTGAATATTTTTCCTGAATTTTATACTAATTGAACTTGAAAAAGAAATTTAATTTGATTTTTAAATAAACGATTCCACCGATTTACACGCGTTTTCCCTTGACCAAATTTTGACCGTATCACCCTTTATAAGGCTGTATCATCTTAGCATATATTGTAGGAAAGTGGGGTGAAACAAACATCGTTTTCATACCTAAAGCGAAAATCCTTTCCCCCAGGGGAGCGAAGGATTTCCGAACAATCAGCTTATCCTCATTCATTCTTAAAACTCTGGAGAGGCTGACAGATATTTATCTTAGAACTATCATCGATCCAAGATTACTCTCGGAACGACAACATGCTTACTCGAAAGTCAAATCTACTGAGTCCGCATTGTAAGTGCTAAGAAAGCCACGGTAGCCTTGTATTCGTGCAAAAAGGCAATAGTTTTCCCTAAGGGGGGATTAAAATCGAAAGTTGTGTATTGGCTGAACACTGCAGTGTTAAACCTATAATTCTATATGGTGTTATGGTCTGGTGGCCGGCACTTCTGCAACCGACAAGTTTAAATAAAGTTCTGTGAATGGCGTTCTGTATCTCAGGTGCATTCAGAAAGACAGGAACAGATTTCCTTAAGGTCATGCTGCATCTATGGCCCTTAGACATATTGAACAGTCTGCAGTAAAAACGGCTGCGTGAGCTATCTCTGTGGTCTGAAAATTACACGGTTCGACAAAAAGTTTGAAACTCTTATTCCCAATAGTGAGGCGTAGTGCGCGGGGGAATAAACGTTATATAGATTTCTACATCTGCCACCTAATTGGATGGACAAGTAGGTTTCGGGGTATATTCCAAAGACCTGGAACTTTAAATACCTAAAAATTACCTTATTACCTAGCATTAATATAAATTCAGACACTCAACCTGCAATAAAATTTTTGGACTCTGTGTCCTATATGCCCCATTTGCAATACCATCTGACCTACATCAATAATAACTATTTATGCCAAGTGTCAAGACGGTAGCTTATTTCGGTCGGAAGTGAGCGTATTTTCAACAGACGGACTGACTATGATTGCGGCTATAAAAAAAAAAAACAAACAATTATTTTATTTTTTTATAAAATATAGTTATTTAATATGTTTTATATAGCATGTTAAATATTTTTCCAAACATTTACAACAAATTTAAAGTCCAGGATAAGCCACATTCACAACTTCACAGTCGTATGGACTAAAACATATTTTAAAATCTCTTCGGGATATATGTACATATATGCATTTAAATATTGCGGATAACTTTGGTACATAATTGCATACATATTTATCGAATGTGCTTACATACATATGTACATGGATGCATTTATGGCTTGAGGCATTAATAAATGCATTTACATTTATTGCGTAATAGTTTACCCAGTTTTCCAATCGATTAAATTTAAATCGGTATTAATATAGCGGCTATAGCAATAAGAAACATGTAAATGGGTTTCAAAAAAATTAAGTAAAAAATAATGTCCCTCTGTTGGTCAAATAATGGAGCAAATATTTATGATTGTTCATTAAAATTTAATATTGTCATTAGTACATTCACTCTGGCTACTCTAATCTTTCATACACTCAAAAAAAAGTGAACTCTCTATTTCACTAAAGCCAATTTAACTTTATCTTAGTTCATGGAATTATTATGTTTGGAGAAAGTTGCCTTTACTTTAATAATTTTTTGTTTACGTTAGTTAAATTAACTAAAACCGAGGAAAAAAATAAACTCAAATGAAGTATAAACATTAACTAAATTCGTGTATTCCACAAAATAGTTCAGAATTTCTTTAAATTTGTAAATTTTACCAAAAAAGCGTCTATCATGAACTTCGTATGTCACTAAAGACATTCTTGCAATTTTGAACTCCAAGTTTTTCCTTCAAACTACAAAATTTTCTTTAACAAGTGAAAAAACTTAGTTATGTCTAATAAATTTTCTTGAATTTGTCGAAAAATATTTACTTATTTTTATGACATCGGCGTGATGCCAACGTTTGTAATACTGTTTAGTTAAAATTTTCTACAAATATTAAAAATTTTCTAAAATTAACCGAAAGTTATCTTCCTGGTGGGTTCACTGTTTTTTCAGTGTAGTCCTATGTTAGCAGCTGCTAATGCACTTTTAAAATGTTGTTAGCCTTTTGCACCATTTCTCATACATACAATCTGGGTATTTTATGTTTCAAAGGATAGAAAAAAATGCTTCAAGAAAAGACCTTTTCACCTTAAAGTTAGTGTCATTTGTATGTGTGCAGGAGTATGATTTGCCTGGATTGCACCTTATATTTCTTGAATAATTACTTCAATGTTTGTCTCCAGACATTCAAGAAGCTTTAGCTTCCCCACAGGCAACTAGCCATAGGATTTTGGCATGATGCAGCAATGTTTCCATACCTTCGTCTCCACCACATGTCTGTAATTTTCATGGGAGGCCTGCTGCAATTTGTAAAGTACGTACATATATTTGAAGAGGAATGTATGTTCAAGTTTTCTCTTGAATTATATGTGAATTACAATGCTTTTGGTGTTGTTCTTATTGTTGAGCTAAAACACATTTACCACAGAATGTTTAAATATGCAAAAAGGTTCCAAGGTGAATGATATTAAATTGGAGAGAAAACCCTGGCATGATAAAACTTATGATTTCGTTAGTTCTTTAAAACATATTTCCAAGTGTGGTGATCAAACCAAAAATCTCGCAAAAGATTAATTCTTTTAGTTTTGCAATTAAGTTCGATTTGTATTTTTATATCCCAGCAAAAAAAAAGCGTCGCCAAAAAAGTAATGAAAATGTTCTTTTTGGATCCGGAAGTGGTGCAAAATTGTCGCAGAAGCGATGAATTTAATATGGGCTTGTCATAGGATGGAAGTCCTCCATTTCAATTGCCGGTGCACTGAATTTGCATCACTTCTTTAGGTGTGATCCGAATTCAATGTTTTGGATGTAAATTAAAAAAATTTGTTATATTTTGGTAAATAAATAATTTTTGTTATTTGGTAAATAAATAATTTTTATAATGTGTTTATGATTTTTAATGGATTCTAACGCTTGTTTGACCTCAAATATTCACAATTTTGTCAGAATGGATTTAGCATTTTTTTCGACAAAATTTAAATAATTTTTACCATTTTATGAATTCTTAAAATGTTTTTAACCAATGTGAAACAAAAAAAGTTAAAATTACCCATTAATAATATGAAAAAAGCATGTTATAAAAAATTGAATGGAAAGAACTTCCTGTGTAGTTAAAATAAAGAACGTCATTGGGAGTACATCTTCTGGAAGTGCTTTTAAAGTTGTGCCTTTGGAAGACCTTCCAATTTTTTTTTGCTGGGATATGAAATGTAGGCTTAAATCTACTTTAGTAAAAGTGCTGCGATTTGTCCAATTGGCCAGCGTGTAGATTCTAACACAAAATGTAATATACCACTTTTTGTCGGAAAGGCCTTTTTTCGGAGTAACGGGTCCCCTAAAGTTTTCTTTATCATTTACACTGAAAAAAATATTGTCGTGAGGTCAAAGATTTCATGTCTTTGAAATACGAATGCAAATTTTGCTTAGCATAGAAGACGCATTTCTCTAAAATAAAGTTATTTTCCTTGTCCAAAAGTCGATAAACTTTTCAATGAAGTCATATTGTCCTTATAATTAAGTGATTTGACTTAAAAATGGGTATCATAACATGAAAGAAAAAATGTTTGGGCTAAGGTCAACTTGTCTTTAATAATTCAGAAAAATTCTTTAAATTTAATGAATTTGTCTTGAAATTTGTTGCCTTTTTGCATCTTGACTATAAAGCAAAAAATCGTTCAAATTTAGGACATGTTTTTCTAAACTTTATTTTAAAGATGTTTTTTACTTGAAACATAGCATAATTTCTACTGGATGTCGAGTCTTAATCTGCAAAATAAAGTTGTCCTTAACTCGTTTTTAAAGGACTTTGATAGCATATGAAGAAAATAAGCTGAGAAAGCGAAAAATTAAAATTTGCTTCCTAGAAGCAAGTTCACAAAACCCAAATTTAAAAGAGAATTGTGTCTTAAAAGTATCCTTACTTGTATTCTCCACTTCTTTGGCTCGGAATCAATACCAAATTTTTTAAAGTAAAGACAAAATCTTTGGAACCGGGTATGCTTTTTTTCAGTGTATATTGGATTTAGTACCCAACGCATATAATCATCCTAAAAGTAATATACGGTAACCAAATAATAGGTAATAAAGTGTATATTTAGAATACATATAAAAACTTCATAAGCATGGAGCTGGATGGGTACCGAGTCCTTCACAATTTTTACCCTTTCTCATATAAGCACTTTGGTACTCATATTAAAGCTACATTGCGAGTACATTGCGAATTTCATAAAGGGAGTTTTATATAGAAAGTCATTAAAGAGAAAACACAAAATATTTTTCGCGCTTTTCCTAAGAAAATATTACATTTCAGCTCTCTTCCATTTTCCTTTGCCTTCGGCGCTTTTTATATATAAAACAAATTTTTTTATTTTTTTGACACAATTCAATAATCCATGTAGTACAAAAAAAAACAAAAATAAACACATTAACCGTTCAAAATAAAAAGTACTATTTACATAATAAAATTTAAAATAGTAGAAAAAAATTGAAAAAATTTAATAAAATAAATTAACTACGTATTCAAGAAAAAACTACTATTTACATAACAAAATCAAATAAATAAAAAAACAAACAAAAAATGCAATAGCAACAAAAATATAATAAATTCATTAATATAGATGGTATTCAGCATATACATTTCCTAATTGTTGTTCTTCTTCTTTTTCTTGATCCAAAGAAGAGTCGAAATCGCCAGACACTTCTTCTAAAGGATCACTAGCGGCCAATTCTTGTATTTCAGTTGAGTCATTTTCAGTTGTAGGTTTATAAAGGCTACCCGCAAACTTTAAAAACTCATCAAACCTATTCAATTGATTTGCTCTGCACCACCAAAATATTTCGTACGTACCAGAAACCAACAATATGTTTCACAAATTTTTCGGCACCTACAGTTTCCATCGGACGTTACTTTAAGTCTAGATTTACACTCTTATTTTACATTCATATTTAGTTACACCTTTGTAAAATGATTTCTTGCGATAAAGCATTTTTTCCTCAAATACGTCCAATTTTTTTCCCGGGAATATATCGTAATTCATATTGAGTATTTGTTTACTACGCGACGTTTAGAATGAAATTGAATCGTTAATCAATGTTTACAATGCATTGCACCCTCAAAAAAATTGCTTCTCTAACATATGTTCCAAACATATTTTGCAGGAAGCACATATATTATTGGATATCGCCGAAACATTATTATGTTTGTTTTATGTGAACATATTATATGTTTAGAAGCATTTTGAGCCCAAAAATATTATATGCTTGGAAGAATATTCTCCCCAAGAAGATTGTGCTCATTCCCTCACATAATTTTCACTTCCACGAAATTTTTAGTTCTTGGCACCTTTTTCTGTAATACAAATAATGTTGAAGAAATTATTCAATTTTATAATTTTTTTTTTAAATTTTACCTCTCGCCTTGACGGAGAATCGAACCGGGAACCATACAAGTTGTAAGCCAACACACTACCACTGGGCTACGTAGCTGTTATAGTCACCAATAGACAATTATCGTTATAAGTTACATTTATATAGCATAATTTGCAGCGCCCACGTGCCCATGCAAACATAACATTTCGTTAGTTCTTTAAAACATATTTCCAAGTGTGGTGATCAAACCAAAAATCTCGCAAAAGATTAATTCTTTTAGTTTTGCAATTAAGTTCGATTTGTATTTTTATATCCCAGCAAAAAAAAAGCGTCGCCAAAAAAGTAATGAAAATGTTCTTTTTGGATCCGGAAGTGGTGCAAAATTGTCGCAGAAGCGATGAATTTAATATGGGCTTGTCATAGGATGGAAGTCCTCCATTTCAATTGCCGGTGCACTGAATTTGCATCACTTCTTTAGGTGTGATCCGAATTCAATGTTTTGGATGTAAATTAAAAAAATTTGTTATATTTTGGTAAATAAATAATTTTTGTTATTTGGTAAATAAATAATTTTTATAATGTGTTTATGATTTTTAATGGATTCTAACGCTTGTTTGACCTCAAATATTCACAATTTTGTCAGAATGGATTTAGCATTTTTTTCGACAAAATTTAAATAATTTTTACCATTTTATGAATTCTTAAAATGTTTTTAACCAATGTGAAACAAAAAAAGTTAAAATTACCCATTAATAATATGAAAAAAGCATGTTATAAAAAATTGAATGGAAAGAACTTCCTGTGTAGTTAAAATAAAGAACGTCATTGGGAGTACATCTTCTGGAAGTGCTTTTAAAGTTGTGCCTTTGGAAGACCTTCCAATTTTTTTTTGCTGGGATATGAAATGTAGGCTTAAATCTACTTTAGTAAAAGTGCTGCGATTTGTCCAATTGGCCAGCGTGTAGATTCTAACACAAAATGTAATATACCACTTTTTGTCGGAAAGGCCTTTTTTCGGAGTAACGGGTCCCCTAAAGTTTTCTTTATCATTTACACTGAAAAAAATATTGTCGTGAGGTCAAAGATTTCATGTCTTTGAAATACGAATGCAAATTTTGCTTAGCATAGAAGACGCATTTCTCTAAAATAAAGTTATTTTCCTTGTCCAAAAGTCGATAAACTTTTCAATGAAGTCATATTGTCCTTATAATTAAGTGATTTGACTTAAAAATGGGTATCATAACATGAAAGAAAAAATGTTTGGGCTAAGGTCAACTTGTCTTTAATAATTCAGAAAAATTCTTTAAATTTAATGAATTTGTCTTGAAATTTGTTGCCTTTTTGCATCTTGACTATAAAGCAAAAAATCGTTCAAATTTAGGACATGTTTTTCTAAACTTTATTTTAAAGATGTTTTTTACTTGAAACATAGCATAATTTCTACTGGATGTCGAGTCTTAATCTGCAAAATAAAGTTGTCCTTAACTCGTTTTTAAAGGACTTTGATAGCATATGAAGAAAATAAGCTGAGAAAGCGAAAAATTAAAATTTGCTTCCTAGAAGCAAGTTCACAAAACCCAAATTTAAAAGAGAATTGTGTCTTAAAAGTATCCTTACTTGTATTCTCCACTTCTTTGGCTCGGAATCAATACCAAATTTTTTAAAGTAAAGACAAAATCTTTGGAACCGGGTATGCTTTTTTTCAGTGTATATTGGATTTAGTACCCAACGCATATAATCATCCTAAAAGTAATATACGGTAACCAAATAATAGGTAATAAAGTGTATATTTAGAATACATATAAAAACTTCATAAGCATGGAGCTGGATGGGTACCGAGTCCTTCACAATTTTTACCCTTTCTCATATAAGCACTTTGGTACTCATATTAAAGCTACATTGCGAGTACATTGCGAATTTCATAAAGGGAGTTTTATATAGAAAGTCATTAAAGAGAAAACACAAAATATTTTTCGCGCTTTTCCTAAGAAAATATTACATTTCAGCTCTCTTCCATTTTCCTTTGCCTTCGGCGCTTTTTATATATAAAACAAATTTTTTTATTTTTTTGACACAATTCAATAATCCATGTAGTACAAAAAAAAACAAAAATAAACACATTAACCGTTCAAAATAAAAAGTACTATTTACATAATAAAATTTAAAATAGTAGAAAAAAATTGAAAAAATTTAATAAAATAAATTAACTACGTATTCAAGAAAAAACTACTATTTACATAACAAAATCAAATAAATAAAAAAACAAACAAAAAATGCAATAGCAACAAAAATATAATAAATTCATTAATATAGATGGTATTCAGCATATACATTTCCTAATTGTTGTTCTTCTTCTTTTTCTTGATCCAAAGAAGAGTCGAAATCGCCAGACACTTCTTCTAAAGGATCACTAGCGGCCAATTCTTGTATTTCAGTTGAGTCATTTTCAGTTGTAGGTTTATAAAGGCTACCCGCAAACTTTAAAAACTCATCAAACCTATTCAATTGATTTGCTCTGCACCACCAAAATATTTCGTACGTACCAGAAACCAACAATATGTTTCACAAATTTTTCGGCACCTACAGTTTCCATCGGACGTTACTTTAAGTCTAGATTTACACTCTTATTTTACATTCATATTTAGTTACACCTTTGTAAAATGATTTCTTGCGATAAAGCATTTTTTCCTCAAATACGTCCAATTTTTTTCCCGGGAATATATCGTAATTCATATTGAGTATTTGTTTACTACGCGACGTTTAGAATGAAATTGAATCGTTAATCAATGTTTACAATGCATTGCACCCTCAAAAAAATTGCTTCTCTAACATATGTTCCAAACATATTTTGCAGGAAGCACATATATTATTGGATATCGCCGAAACATTATTATGTTTGTTTTATGTGAACATATTATATGTTTAGAAGCATTTTGAGCCCAAAAATATTATATGCTTGGAAGAATATTCTCCCCAAGAAGATTGTGCTCATTCCCTCACATAATTTTCACTTCCACGAAATTTTTAGTTCTTGGCACCTTTTTCTGTAATACAAATAATGTTGAAGAAATTATTCAATTTTATAATTTTTTTTTTAAATTTTACCTCTCGCCTTGACGGAGAATCGAACCGGGAACCATACAAGTTGTAAGCCAACACACTACCACTGGGCTACGTAGCTGTTATAGTCACCAATAGACAATTATCGTTATAAGTTACATTTATATAGCATAATTTGCAGCGCCCACGTGCCCATGCAAACATAACATTATTTAACAGAAACATACATTTGTTGGCCACGTGGAGCAGTGGTTAACATACGTTCCGATTTCTTTTAACGAACCAAAAAAAAAAATTGTGCCCATAATGCCAAAATGATAAACCAAACACACGTCCACATGCTGCTCTCAAGACGAAAACACACGCTTTTTTTCAAATGTCTATTCTCTTGGTTCCGTATGTCTATTCACTTTATTCGTATTAAATAATATTTAGACTTAAGCATATCACATTTTTGTCCTTATCATAAAACAGTTTTCCGAAACAACATACAAGCGGTTTCACAGAAATTGCTATCTTTTGATTCTCTTGCTGTGTTATGTTGATATCTTTCGTCAACCCTCCCGGTTTCCATCTCTATTTCATTCTCTATACTCTCTCTCTGTCGCTCTCTGAATAAAATATCACAACATATATATGTTTACTCGAAATTTGTAAATTTATATATGTTTACATTCACATATATTATTTTTATAAAACATTCATGCCCCAAACATAATATATTCTAACATATTAACATATGTGTCCCAAACATTTAGTGTTAGTTTAGGAACATTACATGTTTGCACTTAAATATATTGTGTTTAAAAATTGTGCCCGAAACACATTTTGTTTATATCGGAACATATGAAAAACATATTTTTCTAACAGTGTGCAAGCATTCATTTAATGCAGTAGTTGTAACGGTACCAGTCTACGCATTTAGTAAAGTTGTTAGTTTTAACTAAATGAAATAATGCCCCAAAAAGAAATCGTTGGTGGGTTTCTTTCATCAATAAATTACGGTGTTTTTCAGAATGAAATAACACCCCAAACATAATAATGAAACAACACCCAAAGAACAAAACGAAACGAAACAATACCCCAAATTACTTTGTTTTTGTTTTCAATATAAAGGTTTGGGGCTTTATTTCATTTTCGTTTTGGACCCTTATTTCTTGGAAGCCAGTTAACCGCATGGTCAACTTTGCAATGAATATATCCTTCGTTATCCAATGTGTCTGTCATAAGCCTTAAATAATATAAATTTTTTAATAATAAAGTTTTTCTCCCAAAAATGACCTTCCAACAATCCGAAACAATTGATTGCTACCGGAAGTAGTGTATCCCGGTCCACCTTTTCCACAGGGACGATAAAATATTTACAGTTACCCTCTCCACTACTCCAAAAACCCACTGTCATTCCACCAGATGTCCTCTGTGGTATTTCCGTTCCCCTATTTTGGACTCATTAATTTCCACAAAGACGACGCCTCCGCCAATTTGTAAATGGGAAAAGACCCGAATATGGCAACTTCTCTGCAGAAACTGTTCCAGTCTACAGCTGTGGATAACGTACCTATACCACATTCCGATTTAATGAATTCTAGAGGGAGATTTTTGACCCACATATACGAAAATCATAGTATTTGAGAAATACTTAGGTGCGATCTTGAAAAAACATCATTTCCTAAGTGAAACTTGGAAATTGCACGTTTTTTTATTTTGGAAAGGCTTTACCCAGCAACTAAAAATATATATAATTACATAACAATATTTAATAAATAAATGTCACAAGCTTAAAATTCACTAATTTTCTTATGTTTTCTCCTTTTTTAATTTGAAACTATATCCGTTTGGGTATATATGTATACCTTCATTTGGAATTAGACCACGAAGTTTTAAAATGGGTATCACTTCCTCTGGAACCTGACCACTTAAATTGTAATTAAACAACGCCAACATTTTCGAAGACTGATCGAAACTCATTTGTGTAACATTGTTAAACTCAAATAAATGGGTTTCCCCGCTATTGCACACAAAGTTCCGTTATTTTTTATTAATTAAAAAAAATCGATGATTAGAATTTTTACATAGCCTATATCTCGAAAAATTTTTACTCCATATTTTCTCTTTAAAATATACCAATACGGATATTTTTTTCAAATTTTGTAAAGAAAAGTTCAAAACAAATACAAATTTTCAAGGGGTTTCGGCCAAATTTTTTACTTCATATTTTATCTTTAAAATGTACTATTATTACTAAAAACGCAACCATTGCAGAACATTTTTGTCAGAATTAACAAAAATATAAAGGAAAATACCAATTTTCAGATGTCGATATCTCGAAAACTAGGCCTTTCCGATAAATTTTTTACTTAACATTTTCTCTTTAAAATACACTCTTCAAAAAAAAAAAAAATAACCACGTTTACTAAAGTAAATTTTTCCTCACATTCACAAATATTTTGCATATATCATATATGATACAACTTACAAATAAAGACAACAAGAAACATATTACGCTACGTTAACAAAACTAGTTTTGATATTTTATCGTCGTCATATTGCACTACCCATCATACTGTACGTCATATGTTCCCCAATAAGAAAGCGGTAACTTTGCGCACAGTTATCTGTATCCGTTTAATTATGAGTGCCAGTCGTTTGTTGTAATTGCTCTCGCATTGCATTATTATCGCTCTCTCAAGATATGGGTAATAATAATAATACAGTGGTTCACTAATGCAGTTTTTTGGGTAGCGTTGTTATGTCTTAACTTAATATGGGATTTATGTACTGCCAATCTACTTTTAAATTTATTTTTTGTAGTTCAAAAAAATATAAAATATAGTCCGCAAACATGTAGACGGTGAAATCCCATCACACCGATGCCCAAATTTAATTTATTCAGTGCAGTACATTTAAAAGAACTAATGACCTAATATGAAGGTTTATGCATCTAAAATTTTAGGGCAACAAATTTGTACAATATTGAGAAAATTTGGTACAGTATCGGGCGCCATGAAAGTTTGTTCTTGGTACACAAGCTTTTGAACTACTACGAACCCCAAAATACACGACCCCCAAACTGCCAGCCCACATGCAAACAGGCGCAACGAAGTCTAGATCAGAGATCGCCTGAAACAAAGACGATGAACCGTCAACAGCACCCGTGTCAGACGCAGGTCCAGGCGTCTCAATTTACGAGTTGTAAACCACTGTGGAGTCCAACAGCGAGGACCTTCCGCTGAGGACAAATACCCGATTGAAGGCCACCAGACGAGTTCATTCGCCGATCGAAATCCGGAGTGTGGTCGTTATTCCTCCCCCTCCCAAGGATGAGCCCGTGGTCGCGTTCGAGACGAGGCTAGAGCTTGAGCAAGACATCCGCGGCAGTGGGACGCAGTGAAGCGCCACGTACCACAAACCCAACATAAGCGCTTCGTCTATATAAACGGCCAATACTACCGCATTATGGTCGGACGTCGAGGTCAGGTAATCGTCATCATGGCAGGGAAGAAATTATTGTCTGTTGGAAGGTTTTGTATAAGTGCATATGTGAATTTTTATAATTTTTTTGAAGCTATCATATTTTATCTCTTTTATAGGAAATTATGTTAAACGGTGACCGACAATAGATAAATACAACAAATAACAAAAAATAGTTGATAAAGTCATCCACACCACTGTGAGATCAAGTTCTAATTTACCCAACACATAATTCACAATAGCCGATCTGGCCGTTATTTTTGTACAGTGGTTCATAGCGACAAAATATTTTGCAAACTAGAAAAGAGGAAAGCCAGTAAATTATCTACAGAAGGGGAGATTACAAGCACAACAAACCAATATAATATGGATAACAAACAACCTTTATCGACCATCTTATCTTAATCAATAATGACAGAATCTTCATTACATTCTGTCATTATTTCAGCACGTCTTCAATCACTATTGGAAGAAGTAACTAATTTGAATACGTTTAACGACGGATTGGTACTAGAGATGAGGATGTCCAAAGAAGAAAATGACAAGCTAAATGCGGGCAGACACTATAGTCTGTTGGAGGGGGGCAGTGTGACGCCGAAAGGGTTGATTTTTTCTGTTTGCGGCAGACTATTCGAGATTTTGATTTCAGAGAGAAATTTCAACTCTTCAATCATCGGACGCATGGTATGTAATTCTACCTTAAGTCGGAAAATCAAGAAAATATATTTAATTTGACGCGGAAAAAGTGTGGATATATATTCGATAAAATGCTGTTTGTTTTTAATCCAATGTTGACTTGGAAAGTCAAAATAAATGATAAATTTGACTAGGGAAGTGATTTAGATATCTACATTAGGACAATAACAACATCCGGCATATACAATTGAAATGACATTGACATTATGTGTCCAAGGATCATTCAAAGTTCGACACAATTGTTACCTAAGTTTGGTGCTAATAAAATACATTGGCCTTGAAGGATTGCTTTAAAAATAAATGGAATTGAAAATCAACACGTTTACTTTAATTGTAGAGTGTTCTTTTCTATGATTTGAATGTAATGACCATAACTGCTATATATACTGATTTTTCCCATTTTTTTGTAATTGTTGAAGATTAGTCACTTTATCTCTTACCACCTTCCATTTGTTACATTTATTTTTCAATTGTTCGATTAATAAAGTCTAAAAAACTTCTTCAAAAATTAAACACTAAACTCGACGTTGATAAATTTAAAGGCGACAAAAAGCGACACCAGGAATACCGATTTTCTTCGATAGCAGAATATATTGATGAACGGAATACCAATTAGTGGCGACTGACGAAAAGCGACGGCGAGGGCGACTTCAGGAAGAAGGGTGATTATATTATACGATAATTCCTTATAACCTAATGTAAGTAATTGATGTAAACAAATTGTCGTTAGAAACCAACAACATTACTGGCAACATAACCTATTACATTAAAAAAGCAAACACGTTGCCATTAGAACGCAAGATGGGGATATTGGTTAGGTTAAAGTGGCAGCCCGATTTATTTTCAGGCTCACTTAGACTATTCAGTCCATTGTGACACCGCATTAACTAAAAGTACCTATTACATATGGGCACTTCCAGTTTTAACCGCTGAACCTATTCGATTATTTTCTTCTGCTGAACCAACCAGATTGTTCCAAAAACATTAGCAAACTGCTTAAGTTAACATTTTCCAGGTCCGTCAGTAATTTAAAGCTGTGTGCTTTTAAAATTCGCTTACGCCTTGCAGAAACTACAGGACACTCACACAAAAGGTGCTTAATTGATTCATTTTCCTCCGCATCATGACAGCTCATGCAGTAGTTATTATACTTCGCACCAACAGTTTTGGCAAAATTGTCTACCTTTATAGCAGATATCAGGAGTGATATCTGACGTCTTGCAAACACTAACATATATTTAGTATGCGTTTTAAGTTTAGATGGGGCCATATTTGCTTTGTGTCGTTGCTGTCATGTGCTGCCCTATGACAAGACTGTTCTTTGCAACTGAGACAAACGATCTTTCATCCCTTTTGGAAGATGGCAGTTCATTCGGCCATCGTTCCCTTTTCCAGCTTCAAGAATCCTTTGCGCTCACTTTAAGGAATTGCTTTGCTTGGACGACAACGTTCTTGTGTCGACTGATCCTAATTTATTTAGGATACACTATGCATTTCTGCGTTCCTTGAATCTCTTTCTTGAGGGATTACTTCCTTTTGATGTCTTTACCTTAGGAAAGGTTCGCCTTACCAAAGTATCGCAACCTGTCGACCCGTCTATAGGTCAACTAATTGGGCTAACATTTTGTCATTGCCCAAATTTATAACATCAGTCGAAACCCGTCCACTGGGCCCTTAAGTTAACAGCCCAGTGAATTTGAATTTCGCTTAATGTACCACCACACTTAAAATTCGTAATAAGTACTTATTACGTGAAAATTTAATCACTCCGATATTAAAAAGAACACACCCGTTATGTTCGAAGGTTGAACGTTGAATGTAGATATGGTCCCATAAATATCTTTCGACCGATATGCACATATGGCCTCAGAAGCCAGAGTTTTACCTTGATGTGCTTTAAATCTTGCACAAGGAGTACTATTAATAATGTCGTAAAGTGTTGACATTTGGTTGAAATTGGTTCAGATTTAGTTCCCATATATATAATTTACCCGATTTACACTCATATGACAAGAAAAACCAAAGTTTTATTCCTATTTGCGTGAAAACATATTACCACCAGTGGCCAAAATTTAGCTTCATTACCATTCTAGCTAACCATTCCAAATTTGGTGAAAATCGGTTCAGATTTAGATATATCTCCTTTATATATCTTTCGCCCGATTTAGACTCATATGTCAAAATTTCACTCCGAAAATTGTGAAATTTTGCAAAAATGGTACTATTAACATTGTGATAATGTGTGCCAAATTTGTTAAAATCGGCTCATATGTAGACAGAGCCACTATATACATGTTCTTCCTATTTAAACAAATATGGCGAAAATACCAACATATTACGACATTGCTAAATCAAAAACTTGTAAGAATGACTCAAATTTTCCTATAACTGTAATACATATCTTTGGACGGTTACATCATACATGTACTTTTGCGAAATTGCTTCTAAATATATCTATACCCTACGCTACACGGTGGAACTAACATTGTGCTCCCTCCCAGAGCATTAACCGATTAGAATGTTATATTTATAAGTATAAAAAGTTATAATGTAGATCTACAAAGTTGTGCAGGGTATAATATAGACGGGCCGCCCGACTGTAGACAGTCCTTACTCGTTTTATAAGCAAAACTGCAAAACTAAAATCTATCATCCCAAATGTGAGACTTTCCAGGTATAACTTAGGAAATGCTCTTTATTTGAAATGTAGTATAAGAGGAAGTGTGACCTATTCCGCCTGCAGACTTTTGTTTACTTTGCTTGGTATTGGTTTTGTATAAGTGCATATGTGATTTGAAGATCTGACTAACAGGCCTTAAATACTATTAGGCATTTATCATATAGGAATGCATTTTATGAAAGATCTGACCCATCACGCAATAAAAATTTCAGCTTTTACCCAGTTCGCTTACAAAGGGTCCATGGCAATAATGTCCTAACATAATGAACAATTTGATGTTTTTAAAAATTTTGTAATGCCATTAACAACGGCACAAATAAAATACACACATTAGTTTGAGCCCCGGCCGAATTATTTTTTTTTTGGTGACCAAAAATCATTAAAGTTCCAAAAAGTTATCACAGTATGTTGGTGAATATATCATATTGAATGTGGAGTGAAGTTAATGGTCGAGACGGCGTAAACACACTTGTTTTTTGCAAAACTGATATTCCTGTCAATTAACATTTTTGTTGGAACTACAATAGTTTAACACTTTTATTGATAATTGTGTTATCCGGCGATCGACAATAGATAAATAATAAACATATAAATTGCACATCCTAAAATTAAGGTTGCGTAATCTTTAATATCGCATATATATTTTGTCAGTGTTGTTTGTGTCAAATAGAAAATAATTCTTCAGGCTTGAATTCCTATGGAAAATTTTGTCAATATTTCATTTCTATACACTCAAAAAAAGGTTAACTCTCTATTTCACTAAAGCCAATTTAACTTTATTTTAGTTCATAGAAATATTATGTTTGGAGAAAGTTTTCTTTACTCTAATAATTTTTTGTGTACGTTAGTTAAATTAACTAAACCCGAGAAAAAAAATATACTCAAATGAAACATAAAGATTAACTAAATTTGTGTCTTCCACAAAATAGTTCAGAATTTCTTTAAAATTGTAAATTTGACCAAAAATGCGTCCATCATGAACTTCGTATTTCACTAAAGACATTCTTGAAATTTTGAACTCCAAGTTTTTTCTTCAAACTACAACATTTTCTTTAACAAGTGAAAAAACTTGGTTATGTCTAATAGATTTTCTTGTATTTGTAGAAAAATATTTACTTATTTTTATGACATCTGTGTGATGCCAACGTTTGTAATACTGTTTAGTTAAAATTTTCTACAAATATTCAAAATTTAATAAAATTAACCGAAAGTTTTCTTCCTGGTGGGTTCACTGTTTTTTCAGTGTACAGAATTTTGTTAAAATTTGTATTAGAAAGTTTTGTCAAAATTTTCTTGCTCTAGATAAATTTGTCAAAAAACAATTTGTGTACAAAAATTTGTCTATAGAAAATTTCCTCAATATTTTTTGCTATAGAAAATTTTGTCTAAATTTTATTTCTATACACAGAAAAAAAGTGCTTCGTAAATTTAAGAAGATTTTTACAATAATTTATTACAAGAATTTTCCAGAATTTTAGTTCATTTTTCGTATCTTCAACGAAAATTAACTACTCGAAAGGAAATTTTACAAATTCTAAGTAGCAATCGTTTAGTTCATGGCCTACAAAATACGATGGAAATTTCCTTAAAAAATTTCTTAACTGCTAGTTAAAAATTCGTTTGTCATGGTATAAAACTACTTGTGAAATGTAAAGTACTTTCTAAATAATAAGTGCAATTTACTATAAGATCTTTTTGTATGAGAATATATTTTTTTTACGAAAAATGAACTTGAAAGTGGATAGCAATTTCTTACTGACAATTCCTATAGTTAATAATTGTTGGTAAAAAATTACCCATTGGAATATTTTTAGTTCACATGTAATTAAATTTATAGACATTTTCGTCAAAAATGGTAGATAACATTTCATGAAAATTTTGCAAATTTTAAGTTAAACGTTTCATCGTTCATAAACTGGTGTGCATTTACGAATATTATTCTTAGAGTAAATTGTCAGCAGATGCGATGAACTAATGCATAGTACAGAGATCTTTATCGGAATAGTGGAATGTGATTAATGTAAAGATGATGTTACTTGAGTTTTGTTGTGTACACATGAGCGTGGGGTTTTTTTTATTTTTGTTCATTTAGTGGTTTGTGTGTGTGTGTGTTTGTTATTCGTGGATGGTTTATTTGGCTGGATGAGGTGTTGTTTTCAATAAAGGCACATGTGTTTTTGTTGTTGTAGGAATGTTTTGGCTTTGCTTGGTTTTGTTTGGCATGCTTCAGTTGTATAGTTGGCGTTGGCGTGGGTTGTTGCATCTTTTAAGCAGGTATGCAACGAGGAAATATAAAGGCATGGAATATTTTGTATTTTTAAGACATATATTGGTGTTTGTTTATTAAACCTTTTAAATGAAAGTTATTAATATTTTATCGGTAGTTTAGAAAAAAGTTATTAAGAATATTTAGGAAAAATATGTTGAAATTGAAAGTGTATTGACATTTTTATTATTCAATGTAAAAACTTAATATTTAATTCCAGATGAATATGGAAAATGTTTGTTATATCTCAGCGTATAGTTTAGTCATAAATTGGTAAGTATTTTTTTAATATGGCTTTCTTTTAAAAATAATATTTTTTATGTATATTATTATTTGTTAATTAATTTTTTGGATACCAGTTTAATGTTTTTCTTTGTTGTAAAAGCAATATTTAATTTCAGAGCAACTCCAGATGGATTCGATCAAAATTTAAAAAATAGAAAATTGGCAAGTTTTCTTTTAGAAATTGGCTTTCTTTCAACTAGAATATTTACATTTTTATCATCAAAATTACAGGTTTTTAATACCTTAATTTATTATTTCTTTAATAATACCAATGTAATATTTTTAATGTAAAAACAAATATTTAATTTCAGAATAACCCCTTAAAAATTTGGACAAATTTGTAGTACTCCTTTGCCTGTAATTTAATAGTGAATTGGTAAGGATTCTTTAACTTTCTTTTAACTCTGGACAGTCACATCCTTATTTTTTGTACATTAACGTCATCCTTCGTCATTTTGACTACGGCTGATTTCAAGACGCCATAATTTTCATCGTGAGCGAAAAAGTCCACCAAACTTGAATTTATTTTCTTATTCAATTTGGTTTTAAGTAGTATAAAACAAAAATTCATAAAACGGTCGAAGTAGTATAACTTAAATTTACCATTACCCAATAGACTAAAATGCATTTTAAATCGAAAATGAAATTACGTGTCGTCATTTTGACGAATGATGACTGTCTAGGGTTATCAAGAATATTTGGTTTTTTATGCATATTATTATTTTTTGCATAAGATTTTTTCAAAAACTATTTAATGTAAAAAATAAATATTTAATTTCAGACTAACCCAAATAAATTTGGACAACTTTTTATATTTCCCCTCAGCGTACAATTTAATAGAGAATTGGTAAGTTTTATATTAAAACTTTGGCTTTCTTTCAACTAGAATATTTATTTTATTATATCCTACACATCGATAACAACACAGTTTTATGAGTTTATTTAGAATACTTCATTATTTCTCTAATTGTTTCAGGTACAAATTTTATGCGATACGTTTTCCAAAGAAAAGTTGAATTCCTTACACCATTTGATAAAATGCTCCCAAATATGGTAAGTTACAAGCTAAAATGAAGAATTAAAAATTATATTTTATTACATGGTGTTAATTTTTAACAATTTTCATTATTGTTTCCATTTTTTCCAGCAAGATATGTGATAAAATTACCTACGATGAATAAAAAAAGGATAAGTCAAAATGTCCAAATAGCGAGTTCAAATGAACTACTCTCTGTTCCACGTGGTCATAATTTTTATTCACAAAAAACATTGTATTAAGAACTTTCATCATAAGTTTTTATAATAAAGTACTTTTGCTTAAAGAAAGTTTAATTTTAATGTATGAAAATTTTCATAATAGTAAAACGGTTTGTTGTTCCTTTAATTATTTAATTTCTCTGCACTGTGGAATGATTGATTTAAAAATAGTTTAGTCGTCGACATTTTAAAGAGACTGTTAACCAATTTTTATTATCGGGTTTCCCACAAAATAAGCAAGTAAACCAAAAAAATACTGACTTTTTAACTTGGTAGGGGTATATAAATCTTATGGTGTTGTAAAAATGAACTAAACTACAATGTTATAGATGAACTAAAATTTAAGAAAATTATAAACTAGACAAGTTGAAAAAAATCTTAAGGGCTAAATCATGGTCAATATTACTACAGTTTAGTTCATTTTGCAATGGAAAAGGGTTCACTGTTTACCAGTTTTGATAGAATTCTACCAACTATGACAAACGTGATCATCAGGCCTGTTCCGTTACACCGCTGTTCCATGGTGTTGGCTTCTTAATGTGTGTGTGTGTGTATGGGTAATGTAATTTTTGGATAGCAAGGAAACGGAAATAGAAATGGCATTGCAAATTATTAAAATAATGAAGTGCAATCTGTGCACTTTTGGGTACTTACGATTATGATGATGACGATGGTTGGTGCTAGTGTTGGTGACGTTGGCCCAAACGACAACAACCACCGCAATAATGTTGATGATGCAGCTGCTACTGCCAGTTTTGATGGTGGTGATAAGAAAATAGCAAGATATGTACATATGCATGAATGTACTTACTTGAGTATGTATGTATGTACTAAAAGTGCACTTGAATGGTTGTGTGTTTATGCATAAGTGGGTATGCATACAGTACATTAAAGCCATAGACTATGTGTACGTTTCTGTCAAATCTATTTTAGTAAATTTTATACAAAGTTTAAACTTAATTGAGTTTGTAATTACATCTGTAACAAGGTCATGTTAATATTTACTAATGTCCTCAGCTAATGTTCTCTCTTTGGTATGTTCTCTCGTTGGTATTGTGATTCTAATAAGAAACTTTATAATCTATTATTGAAATTGGTGATGAAGTAAAAGCCTAGAGTTGTAATAATTTTTGAAGAATAAATTTTTAATTTTTTCAATTGTAGAAACAAATAAAATTAAATTTTTTCGAAATCAAAGAAAAGTTAAATTAATGTTAATTATGTAACGACATACCCTATACGATTTATATGTTAGAACATATTATGTTGGGATACACCATGCATATCGGTACATAATTATACCCCCGTCAAAAAATGTACATTTTTACATTTATATTATAGTCTTATAAAGAAAATTTTGACAAAATTTCCTATAGAAATAAAATTTTTACAAAATTTTCTATAGAAATAAAATCTTGACAACATTTTCTATAGTAATACAATTTTGACAAAATTTTCTATATTAATAAAATTTTGGGAGATTATTTTTGGGGATCGGCTATATATAACAATAGATCGATATGGGCCAATCCCCATATAATTATGGACCGACATGGACCAATTCCTGCATGGTTGTTAGAGACCATAAACTAACACCACGTACCAAATTTCAACCGAATCGGATGAATTTTGCTCATCCATGAGGCTCCGGAGGTCAAATCTGGGGATCGGTTTATACGGGGGCTATATATAATTATGGACCGTTGTGGACCAATTTTTGCATGCTTGTTAGATATCACATACTAACACCATGTACCACATTTCAGCGAGATCGGATGAAATTTGCTTCTCTTAGAGGCTCCGCAAGCCAAATCTGGGGATCGGTTTATACACCCAGAAAACAGTGTCTTCGAAACTAAAGGAAAAAATGTTCGTCAATTTAGTTTAGCCATTTTATTTCCATTCAGTTAAATTTTTGTGTGAAATAATAAAATTTACATGTTTTAGTAAAAAAATCCTAAACTGAAAGCAGTTAGGAATAGTTCATTAACTAGAATAAGGCATGGAATTTTACTAATACTGTTTTCTTTGCTGGGTATAATAATATACTACTGAAAAAGAAAATTTTGTTCACTGACAACAAAGCATTCGTAAAAATATACAAAAACCGGACTTAAACCAAGTTTCCTCAAATTTAATAAAATTTCTTATAAAATGATAATTCTGACTTCCTTTATTATAGAAATCTTATCATACATACACTTGGCATAGAAAAATATCTTAGTTCATTCGTACTAAGAAGTATTCAATCCTTTCAAAACTTAAGGAAACACACTTGTTAGAATATAGGAAAATTTCCTACATTTCTTTTATCTACCTGTAATCGATACCTGTCCTCGATGTAATCGACATGTTTGTGCGTGGGTTTTTTTTAGTTGGAATCGCGTTGTTATGGTATACGGAGAACTTGTTAAAAAATAATATAGTAAAATAATATAATAAAAAACAAATAAAATATATCAAATATTTGTTATTTTAAATTAGTGAGAAAAATTTTCGTTATTTGAAAATTGGTTTATAAAAAAGAAAACACCAGCAGAATAACAATCCCTTCATTTGACTTCATGTTGGAATCTTCAATTATCAGGTAATATTCAGTGACGCTAACCTTTTATGAAAAAATGGGTTTAGGATTTTTTTGTTTATATTTGTAGGTATTGAAATTGTAAAAGGTGGACAACATTGCTAGGCAGCAACTTATTGAAAGTGAAAGGTACTAGAAGAAGAAAAAAATGTGTTTTAATATTTCAAGGCCAGTCGATTCTATTGATTCTAAATAAACATATTTAATATATTAATAAAACATGTCTTTTATTGAAGGAAAAACTGCTTATATAAATACATCAAATTGTATTTAAAAACAAATATAAGCAGTTCTAATTTTGAAGTAAAAGGTTTACCACAAATATGTAAGATTTGTCCAAATGAATGAAAAAAGTTCAATAAAATCATTTCATATATGAATTCAATTCAGTTAAATTTTTCCATTCCATTGTATAGTGGCACATAAATATAGGAAAATGTTAACTAATATATGGAATGCATTCTACCTAATTTCTAAGAAAATCATATCGTTCAAACAAATAAAAATGTCTTTGGCGCTATACGAAGTTCAACTTTCTTCACAATGAGTTCATTTCAACTTAAAGAAGTGGTCACTTTTTTCTGGGTGTATGGGGGCTATAATAATTATGGACCAATATGGACCAATTTTTGCATGGTTGTTAAAGACCATATACTAACACCATGTACCAAATTTCAACCGGATCGGATGAATTGTGCTCCTCCAAGAGGCTCTGCAAGCCAAATCTGAGCGTCGGTTTATATGGGGGCTATACGTAAAAGTGGTCCGATATCGCCCATTTACAATACCATCCGACCTACATCAATAACAACTACTTGTGCCAAGTTTCAAGTCGATAGCTTGTTTCGTTCGGAAGTTAGCGTGACTTCAAAAGACGGACGGACGGACATGCTTAGATTAGACCTCCCCATCCTATGGTGGAGGGTATAATTAAGATAGTTTGTTTAACTAATATGATATAGTATTGCTCTTGTTTATTAGAACTAGCTGTAATCGGTGAGGTATAGAACGTACCAAGTTTTTCAGAGTTGTCATATCGATTTTTTCCCATTCTTGCTTGGACTTTGCAAATACCTTAGCGGATAATATGCGTGCAACATGAATGGGAGCATTATCTTGTTGGAAAATCCAAACTTCACCATATAACTCATCTGCAACATCAATTAAATTGTTCTCGAATAAATCGACATATATCTCTGCGTTCATTTTAATGGGGGCAAAACATATTTTAGATTTTCCTCATGATCAAAAGCTGCCCATACTATAAGAGATCCACCCCCGTGGGTGCATTTATAGCAATGTTTGTGATGGCCATCAGGACCATCCAAATTGAATTTTTTTTCGTCGCTAAATAGAATCTTCGTCCCAAAACTTGTATTTTTTATGGTTTTGTGTTAACCGCTGTGTAGGAATTTTATTTTCATATTTTAGTCCTAACATATATCGTGCTTGATAATTTGCTGAATTCGTTGTATAGTCACATTCAGACCCAATTCTACTTTTATTTCTCTGCAGCTCATATTTTCATTGGCAGCAAGTTGGCGAATATGTCGCTTTGTCCTTTGGTCAACGGTGGGAATGCGCCCGCTGCGATTCGCACAACCATAGTTTGTGGGATTTTTTAAAAAATTGTTAATCGTATTGCGGTGTCGATTTGTCACCGATGCAATTTCCCCAATTTTTTGCCAGCAAGGTCCATTCCGATAATTTTTCCACGTTCTTCCTCTGTAAGTTCACTTCCTCGTGGCATTTTCCACAACAAGATTAAAAATTTGCACTAAATTTCTTCTGAATACATAAAAAGAACATAAATGTAACTCACCCACAATCTACATTTATTATTCACAACGAAACTGTAATGAGCCTGTGCACTCTTCAGCGAAAAAATGTCAATGATGTACAATGCAACTGCTAACTTTCATTACAAATTTCATATAACAGTACATCGAATTGGTGTCTTGCGATAAAATCGCTAATGATAATCATAGCATAGGGTGTGATAGACATCGTTAAAACGAAAAATTTTAAGTACCGTTATTTTCGTCCAAAAGAGAAATGAAAAAATTTTTGCACATATGTTTATTTTACAGAGGTATATAGCCCCCATATAAACCGATCCCCAAATTTTACATCCGGAGCCTCTTGTTGGAGTAAATTTCATCCAATCCGGTTGAAGTTTGGTACGTGTATAAGTAAATAATCTCTAACAACCATGCAAAAATTGGTCCATATCGGTCCATAATTATATAGAGCCCCCATATAAACCGATCCCCAGATTTAATCTCCGGAACCTCATGGAGGAGCAAACTTCATTCGATTCCGTTCAAATTTTGTACATTGTGTTAGTATATGGCCGCTAAATACCATGTTAAACTTGGTCCATTTCGGTCTATATTTAAATATAGCCCTCAGATAAACCGGTCCCCAATCACACAAAAATTGGTCCATATCGAATAATTTTTGTATATAGCCCCATATAAAGCGACGCCCATTTTTCAATTCTGGCACTCTAATTACCGCGCAAAAGTTTATATCGGTTCGTAATTATTTGTATATATACTTTTTTATGTCTATATATATATGTATATACCACGTATGGACTAACTTACAATTTAGAAGACGATGTTAAGAAGTTTTAACATACCTTGCCAACGGTAATTATCACAACCCTAGTAATTCGATTGTGGAGGACAGTCTTTATGTATCCTCCATGGTGGAGGGTATTTTTGTGTGCATAGTAGAGCTTGCAGTTTACGTGCGATTATCCACAAATTTGGCATAGGGTCTTACTTCCGCTCAAACACAATCGCTATTGTCGTATTTATAACCGATCTTCTTACAATTTAGCACATCTCGTAAAACGTTCAAAATATAAGCTAAATTAGATTTAGATATAGCTCCATATATATCTTTCTCCCGATATAGTTTCAATTTTTTAATCAAACTAAAAATATTAACGGCGTTTTTTATGTAGCTCCGTTAGACTTTAACTCCCAGTTAACAGAAAGTAAAATGGAAGTATCTTCTCTTCGGCTAACTTTAACTGAAAATTTTTTAGCAGTTAAGTACCTAACTATTATCTGGAATATGTAAGCAACACACAAAGAAAATTTCATTAAAATTGAGCCAACGAAAAGGTTTCATTGCTATAACGAAACATTTGCATTAATACAATGAAAATATTCGTTAATAGCACGAAACTTTATTTCGTTGCATTAACGAATTTGTTCCATTGGCTCACTTTTAATGACACATTTCGAAAATATAACGAAATTTTTTCTATTAGTGAAGATGACAGATTTGCCCATAGTACGGTTTAAAAGTTCATTAGATAACGTAGCACAAACAGAGCTTCATGCAAATGGGGGTAAGTCAGTTAAGAAAGTAATTGAAAATAGTTAAGTTTTTAATAAAAAAATAATTGAGTTTTGCAATCAATATCAATTAAATTTTTATTTGAATCAATTAAAAAATTAATTTGAAAATTGCTAATGAAATCAATTAAGTTTTTAATCAAGTATTTTTTATAGGTCCAATTAAAACTGTTATTGATACTATCATTTTCGTGATTAAAGACATTTCAATTAAAATAATAATTGGACAAATTTCGTGATGAAATCAAATTTTTTTGTGTTTGTCAAAATTTTGTTTCGATTCGATATACCATGTGAGTAAGCTATGAATGTGAGAATTACAGAATATGAGTACTGATATGGAGAAATATGGTAGAAAATTTCATATTTACACCCTTTTTCCAAGGGATTTTACTCCAATATACTTGTAAAATCGCCACTGCTAAAAATAAAATTAAAGGTTGAGTTCTTTTTAAATTTTAACGACTATCAATTGTATCCGAGTTTTATTTCTGAGAATAATTTATTTTCTTCTTTACAATCCAAAGCTTAAAACTCTCGTTCCAATTGAAATGAATATAATGACATCTATGCCAAGCCATTTTCGACATATGTCAACCGCATTGTACTAGTCGTAGTATACCTTGTGGAAGCAATCTATTTATTACTCCGCTGGGGCTTGTGTTGGCATCAATAAGGTCATCAGCATACAACTCTATTGCCTCCGGGAAATCTCAAGGAAATTTCTCATATTTTTTCCTCATTGAACCAGAGAATTACATATAGAAGCATGCACTCATTGCACGAGAACATTCACAAAGATAATGTGGCCTTCACAGGTGAAAGTACCCATCTTTGATTGCAGGAATATTTTCCATATGAGGAGAAGATGATGATGGTGGAATACTCTTCTATAAAAACCAATCATGTTTTCTTTTGCATACCGATTTTCTATCCTACTTCAGTGCTTCATATGATATGTGCAAATGCCACTTTGTCTATTTATTCAAATTGGAATTCTTTCTCATCTTTTATCACAATTATAATGCAATTTCCTCAAACTATTTCTCAATTTTCGTTTATTGGTTTCTACATAAGCCTCTGTAAGAGAAGGAATGGCAGGATGTGTTTGCAGCAAATTTAATTTAAATTTCTATTGCTATTTCTTTCGAAGTACGTTGATATTAACAATTCCAATGCAAGTAAAGAGTAGAACGAATTGTACAATAAAGAAATTTATATGACCAACACATAAAAAAATAAATAAATATATAGTTCCACCTATCAATGATCAAATATAGGGAATCGTTGGACGAAACTTGTTGCGCTTGAACTTGATAGAAGCTTCAGGCAATAATGAAGATTTAAACTTAAAGTAGACCAATATATATACGAATAAGCTATAGTTTAAAGTTTCAAACATTGCAAGGTCAGTTCGTGGTAAAATAGTATTGTAATGAATCAAAATTGATGCAAGTTTTACCAGTTTTTAAATTACTCGATTCGGCTAAATTACACACAAAACAATAAAATATGAATTTGTACATAAATTGGTACATTTTTAATAATTTATGGACTCTTTCATAAAATAGATGTACGTTTACGTAATATATTTTTGCGTAAATATTTTTTATTATAAATTATTATCTTTTTACTAATGTGCATGCACTCTTTCATACAATCCATAAAACTTTACATAATATATCCAAAATACTGGTTTTCTATTAGCGTGAGAGAGCCACAATATAGTGTTACTCTCATAGGTATACAATACAAGCTTACCATACAAACAATAAGCATACAATACGAGACAAAAAAAGACAAACATAGCGTTTTTTAAGTTAACAGATTATTTATTACTGGAAAGGTTGACGAAATAAAGCAACTTTAACCACGCTTCAATTGCTCATGTTTATAACTAAATTAAAATAATATAAAATTATGGTTACTTGCTTGCTGGGCTTTAACGGATTTTTGTAATAATTGGACCTATTATGTATGCAATTAGGGCAAATGAAATCCAAAAGAAAAAAGGAAAAGTTACATTTAATGTATGACGTTTTAATGACTATTATGTAAAAGTACATATTTTTTCAGTATCGAAAAGTATGTATACTTCATTTATAATATAAAAAATTTCATTAAAATTATGTATTCATCCGTACTCATTCAAAACCAGTATTTTTCTAAATTATGAATCATACAATTTATGAATTCAGTGTTTGGAAAATTTTTAAGAACACTATTCATAAAATAAATGTATTATTTTTTTGTGTGTACACTGCAACGGTACATCTTGAAAGAATCTATAGTTTAATCTTTAGCGCTAAAGTAAGTGCCTGACCCAAAAGAAAAAATATTTTACTCCGGAACAAAGATTTAGACCAACGAAATTGTATTTGTTTTAAAGTACCGTGAAACCTCTCAGAAGTGCATACCCACGGTCATCCACATAGTTGGCCTATATTTGGGAAGTGTCCAGTTATGAGAGGTTAAGTTTACACTGAAAAAAAAGCATACCAAAGATTTTGTTTTTACTTTAAAAATTTTGGTATTGATTCCGGGGAATACAAGTAAGGATGCTTTTAAGACACAATTCTCTTTTAAATTTGGGTTTTGTGTACTTGCTTCTAGGAAGCAAATTTTAATTTTTCATTTTTTCACCTTTTTATCTTCATATGCTATCAAAGTCCTTTAAAAACGAGTTAACGACAGCTTTATTTCCCAAATTAAGACTCGAATTCCAGTAGAAATTACGCAATGTTTCAAGTTAGAAACGTCTTTAAAATAAAGTGTTGAAAAACATTTCCTACTTTTGAACGATTTTTTGTTTTGTAGTCAAGATACAAAAAGACAACAAATATAAGGACAATTTCATTAAATTTAAAGAATTTTTCTGAATTATTAAAGTCAAGTTGAGCTTAGCCCAAACATTTTTTCATTCATATTATGGTACCCATTTTTAAGTCAAATCACTTAATTATAAGGACAACACGACTTCTTTGAAAAGTTTATCGACTTTTGGACAAGGAAAAAAACTTTATATTACAGAAGTACGTCTTCTATGCTAAGCAAAATGTGCATTCGTATTTTAGAGACATGAAATCTTTGACCTCACGACAATATTGTTTTCAGTGTAATGTGTAAATATAATAGGTGTCCGGTTTTCAGAGCGTCCCAGTTTAATACAAGTGATGCAACGATTGTCTCTTTATACCCTTCCCCCCTACTCTGCTACAGGGAGATCCATCGTCTGAGATCCATCGTTTAGTATACCTATTGTCTTAGCATTAAATTCTGAGTCGTTTTAACGATGTCCGCCTCTTTGTCTGTTCATATATTTTTGTGTGCAAAGTACAGCTTGCAGTTTAGGTCCGATTCTCCTCGAATTCATTAGAAGATAATCGATATTGATTCTTTTTCTTTAATTCTTTTTTTTTTTAATTTGAGTTTCGCGTACTTGATACTAGGATACAAATTTTAATTTATTCGTCTTCTCTAATATTTATTCGTGTGCTATCAAACTCATTTAAAAACGTGTTAACGAAAACAAATTCAGACACGACTTCAAGTAGAAATTATGCTATGGTTCAAGTAAAAATCGTTTTTACAATAAAATGCTGAAATACATGTCTTAGTTTTGAACGCTTTTTCGCTTTGTGGTCAAAATACAAAAAGTCCACAAATTTAAAGACGATTTCATTAATTGTGAAGAATTTTTCTGATTTATTAAAGCCAAGTGTAGTTGAGTCAAACAAAATTTTCTTTCATGTTAGGATACCTAATTTTAAGTCGTATCACTTAACTATAAACACCAAAGGACTTCATTGAAAAGTTTATCGACTTTTGGGCAAGGAAAAAAATTATTTCATAAAAATTTCATAAAATATAATAACCGAGTAAAAAAAGCATCACCGAAAATGTTATTTTTGGATCCGGAAGTAGTGCAAAATTGGCGCAGAAGCGATGAATTTAACACGGGCTTGTCATAGGACGGATGTCCACCATTTCAACACCCGTTGCACTGAATTTGCATCACTTCTTAATCTGTTATTCAAATTCAGTGTTTTGGATGTGAATTAAAAAATGTTGTCATATTTCGACAAATAAACAATTTTTATAATTTGTTTATGATTTTTAATGCATTCTAACGCTTGTCCGAAACGTTTGAATTAAAATATTTTGAAAAATTCGAAATATTTCTTGAATGGATTTTGAATTTTTTCCGACAAAATTTCAATAATTTGTACCATTTTATTAAAGCTTACTCTGTTTTTAGCCCTTTTGAAACAAAAAAAAATTAAATTTATCCATTAAAAATAAGAAAAAATCAAGTTATAAATAATTGAATTAAAAGAAATTCCTATGTAGTTGAAATAAAGAACATCTTTGGGAGTACATCTTTTGGAAGTGCTTTTAAAGTTGTGCCTTTGGAAGAACTTCCAAGTTTTTTTTTCGCTGGGAAGCAAAATTCGCATTCGTATTTTAAGGACATACAATTTTTGGATTGACGAAATTTTTAGTGTACACTATTTTTTTAGTGTAGTTATCACCGATCTCGCCATAATTGTCGTGTTTATCAACCAACCAAATACGTACATCGAATATTTCATGAGTCTCGAAAAACTTGTAAAATATCAGGCAAATCGGTTCAGATTTAGATATGGCTCATATATATATTTTGCCCGATTTAAATTCATAGGACCATGTAAGAGCAAAGTTTTATTTCGATGAAATTTTTCACTCATAATTGGCATTTTAGCAATATGTGCCAAATTTAGTTGAAATTTGTGGCTCCGCATTCATTTAAATATGCTGTAGTTGTAACGGTACCAGCTTATGCATTTAGTTTGTTAGTTTCAACAAAATTAAATAATGCCCCAAAAGGAAATGGTTGGGGTTTCTTTCATCAATGAATTACGGTGTTTTTTCATAATGAAACAACAGCCCAAACATAATAATGAAACAACACCCCAAAAAAACGAAACAATACCCCAAATTACTTTGGAGCCTTATTTCCCGGAGCCGAAATTTGTTAAGATTCGGATATATATACATTCGCCTGATATGGGGAAATATGTTTAGAAAACCTCATATTTTACACCCATTTTAAAGGGGGTTTGACTCGAATTGATTTTATTTTCAAACAGAGAAAAGATTTAGCATTCTATTTAACTGTGTCGAATTTGATCCACATCGGGCCAGACTTATATAAAGAGAATATATTCTTCCGATTTAGACAAAAATAATAACGACAGCGATGAGTTCCCTAGACTTTCCACAGAATCGGATAATAGATAAATAAGGCTCCGGCTTGCGTAAATGACGCTCGATGTGGCCAATTTTGTCAAAAACCCCACAATCCAACATATGTATCGCCCGACAAATCATAAATTCATTTTTGTGCACTAGCATGAAAATGGATCTAGCTTTATGTTTTTCATATTTTTACTAATATTGTGTTTCTTCCCAGGGTGTTTGTTGATTTAAATTTTAAGACTAGAGATTTTGTAGAAGAATAAACAATTTTACCCAAATCGATTCATATTTAAATATTTGTTTGTGGGAATATAAAATTTCATATAGCTCCCAACAACTTTGAAGGAGGTGAAGTGTATAATAGAGTCGGACTTTACTTATTTGAAGCATTTATTCGTGAGATACCGGCCGATGTGTTGGAAAGAGTATACAAAAATTTGACTATTCGTATGGATCATTTAAGGAGAAGTTGCGGTCAATATTTATATTAAATAGTTTTCTGAATTGAATGTTGTTTTTATACCCTCCACCATAGGATGGGGGGTATAGTAACTTTGTCATTCCGTTTATAACACATCGAAATATTGCTCTAAGACCCCATAAAGTATATATATTCTGGGTCGTGGTGAAATTCTGAGTCGATCTGAGCATGTCAGTCCGTCTGTTGAAATCACGCTAACTTCCGAACGAAACAAGCTATCGACTTGAAACTTGGCACAAGTAGTTGTTATTGATGTAGGTCGGATGGTATTGCAAATGGGCCATATCGGTCCACTTTTACGTATACCCCCAAATTTGGCTTGCGAAGCCTCTAAGAGAAGCAAATTTCATCCGATCCGGCTGAAATTTGGTACATGGTGTTAGTATATGGTTTCTAACAACCATGCAACAATTGGTCCACATCGGTCCATAATTATATATAGGCCCCATATAAACCGATCACCAGATTTGACCTCCGGAGCCTCTTGGAAGACCAAGATTCATCTGATTCAGTTGAAATTTGTACGTGGTGTTAATATATGGCCTCAAACTCTCATGCAAAAATTGGTCGAAATCGGTCCATAATTATATATAAGCCCCATATAAACCGATCCCCAGATTTGACCTCCAGAGCCCCTTGGAAGAGCAAAATTCTTCCCATTCGATTGAAATTTGGTACGTGATGTTAGTATATGGTATGCAACAACCATGCAGGAATTGGTTCCTATCAGCCCATAATTATATATAGCTCCCATATAAACCGATCCCCAGATTTGACCTCCGGTGCCTTTTGGAGAAGCATCCGATCTGCTTGAAATTTGGTATGTGGTGATCGTATATGATATTTAACAACCATGGCAAAAGTGTTCCATATAAGTCCATAATCATATATAGCCCCATATAAACCGATCCCGAGATTTGGTTTGGGAGCCTCTTGGAGGAGCAAATTTCATCCGAGTGAGTTGAAATTTGGTACATTGTGCTAGTACATGGTCGTTAACCACCATGCCTAACTAGGTCCATATCGGTCTATAGTTATATATATATCCCTCAGATAAATCGATTTCCAAGAAAACGATGTTAAGAAGTTTTAAGATACCACAACCCAAGTATTTCGATTGTGGATGACAGTCTTTCGTAGAAGTTTCTACGCAATCCATGGTGGAGGGTACATAAGATTCGGCCTGGCCGAACTTACGGCCTTATATACTTGTTTTATTTGAAAAATTTTACTATAGCTCTTAGAAACTCATTCTTTAGATACCCTTTTATCAACATTTTGTATTTTATATTGTATTCTTTTTATACCCTCCACCATAGGATGGGGGGTATATTAACTTTGTCATTCCGTTTGTAACACATCGAAATATTGCTCTAAGACCCCATAAAGTATATATATTCTGGGTCGTGGTGAAATTCTGAGTCGATCTGAGCATGACCGTCCGTCTGTTGAAATCACGCTAACTTTCGAACGAAACAAGCTATCGACTTGAAACTTGGCACAAGTAGTTGTTATTGATGTAGGTCGCATGGTATTGTAAATGGGCCATATCGGTCCACTTTTACGTATAGCCCCCATATAAACGGACCCCCAAATTTGGTTTGCAGACCCTCTAAGAGAAGCAAATTTCATCCGATCCGGCTGAAATTTGGTACATGGTGTTAGTATATGGTCTCTAACAACCATGCAAAAATTGGTCCACATCGGTCCATAATTATATATAGTCCCCATATAAACCGATCCCCCGATTTGGCTTTCAGAGCCTCTAAGAGAAGCAAATTTCATCCGATGGGGCTGAAATTTGGTACATTGTGTTAGTATATGGTCTTTAACAACCATGCAAAAATTGGACCATATCGGTCCATAATTATATATAGCCCCCATATAAACAGATCCCCAGATTTGGCTTGCGGAGCCTCTAAGAGAAGCAAATTTCATCCTATCCGGCTGAAACACATGGTGTTAGTATATGGTTTCTAATGACTATTCAAAAATTGGTCCACATCGGTGTATAATTATATATAGCTCCAATTAAACCGATCACCAGATTTGAAATTTGGTTGAAATTTGGTACGTGGTGGTAGTATATTATATTTAACAACCATACCAAAAGTGGTCCATATCAGTCCATAATCATATATAGCCTCATATAAACCGATCCCGAGATTTGGTTTTGGAGCCTCTTGGAGGAGTAAATTTCCTCCGAGTCAGTTGAAATCTGGTACCTTGTGCTAGTATATGGCCGTACTAGGTCCATATCGGTCTATAGTTATATATAGCCCTCAGGTAAATCAATTCCCAATCACACAAAAATTGGTCTATATCAAGTTCATAATTGTATATAGCTCCCATATAAACGACCCCCATATTTCAATTCTGGCTCCCTACGTACCGTGCAAAAGTCCATATAGATTCGTAATTATTTGTAGACTTACATACCTTTTTGTCTAATATATACCATGTGTGTATTAACTCACAATTTAGAAAATGATTTAAGATACCACAACCCAAGTAATTCGATTGTGTATAACAGTCTTTCGTAGAAGTTTCTACGCAATCCATGGTGGAGGGTACATAAGATTCGGCCTGGCCGAACTTACGGCCGTTTATACTTGTTTTATATTGTATTCTCTAAAAATTGTATGTGATGAGCAAATTTATACATACTTTTCCTTCAGCAAGTAACAGATATAAGAAGGTCAGAAAATACCACACCACAACATTATTCTTCTATGCATTTTTTATACCCTCCACCATAGGATGGGGGTTATATTAACTTTGTCTTTCCGTTTGTAACACATAGAAATATTTATCTCAAATATCATAAAGTATATATGTTTTGGGTCGTGGTCGTTGAAATTTGTAACATGATGTAAGTATATGCCCACCAAAAAGCCTGCCAACATTGGTCCATAATTATATATAGCCTCCATGTAAACCTGGCTTGCAGATCTTGTTTAAGAAACAAATTTCATCCGATCTTGTTCAAATATGGTGTGTGGTGTTAGTACATGTTCTCTAGTATCTACGCAAAAATTGCTCCATATCGGCCCACAGATTTGGTTTGCGAACCATCTTGGAGAAGCAAATTTCATCCGATCCGGTTGAAATTTCGTACATGATGTTAGTGTTTATGCCCTCTAACAACCAAGCAAAAAATGGTCTATACCGTTCCATAATTATATATAGGCCCCATATAAATCGATCCCCAGAGTTGATTTTGGGGGCTTCCTGGGGGTACAAATTTCATCCCATCCGGTTGAAATTTGGCCTCTAACCACCATGCAAAAATTGCTCCATATCGGTTCATAATTATATATCCCCCATATAAACCGATCTCCAGATTTAGCTTCTTGAGACTCTTGTAAATGCAAATTTCATCTGATCCGTTTGTCCTTAAATCTCTTTATAATTATATAAAGTTCCCATATAGACTGAGCTAAAAATTTGAGTTCTGGAGTGCGATCCTTTTGAAATTTGGATCTATACTTACCATTCAAAAATTGGTTCATATCAGTTCAAAATTATTCATAGACTCCTCTATATAAAGCGATCAGGAATTGAATTGGTTTATATAGGTATTTGATCCGCCTTTTTTGACTAACATAGACCAGGGATCCGGAGCGGAGCGGAGCAAGCCCTTTTTTTTTGCCGGAGCGGGAGCGGAGCGGGAGCGGCATTTCTAAAATCCGGAGCGGAGCGGGAGCGGAGCGGTTTCCAAATGAAAAACCGCTCCGCTCCGAATAAAATATTACTTGAATGAAATGTGTAACTTTGAAATTACACTGTGTAGGTAATTTCAAATTTAGCTAGTACTTAGCGTAGTGTGAGTAAACGTTTAAAATGTACGATAGGTATTTTTGTACGTACGTACATTGGGGAAAACACAACGTGTTTTTTAGTAATTGTTTTTAACAACGGCAAATGTCAAAATATATATCTAGTATGTGTTGTAAAAGTAACAACAGTACTTTCGATCAATTTCATCCCGTATTACTACAAAGATGTTTGTAATGAACGTCAAATAAATGCAATTAAACGATCTTATTTATATTTAATTTTTTAGTTTTCTACACTGAAAAAAATATTGTCGTGAAGTCAAAGATTCCATGTCCTTAGAATAAGAATGCAAATTTTGCTTAACATGGAAGACGCATTTCTCTAAAATAAAGTTTTTTTTCTTGTCCAAAAGGCAATAAACTTTTGAATGAAGTTGTAATGTCCTTATAATTAAGTGATTTTACTTAAAAATGTGTATCATAACATAAAAAATACAATTTTTGAGGTAAGGTCAACGTGACTTTAATAATTAAGAAAAATTCTTTAAAATTAATAAAATTGTCTTTAAATTTGTTTCCTTTTTGCATCTTGCCTACAAAGCAAAAAATCGTTAAAAAATAAGACATGTTTTTCAACACTTTATTTTAAAGACGCTTTTTACTTGAAACATAGCATAATTTCTACTGGAAGTCGAGTCTTAATATGGAAAAAAAAATAACTCGTTAACTCGTTTTTAAAGGATTTTGATAACAACTGACGAAAAAAAATCTAAAAAAATTAAAAATTAACATTTGCTTCCTAGAAGCAAGTACATAACCCCCAAATTTAAAAGAGAATTACGTCTTTAAAGTATCCTTACTTGTATTCTCCGCTTCTTTGGCTCGGAATTAATACCCAAACTGTTAAAGTAAAGACAAAATCTTTGGAACCGGGCATGCTTTTTTCATTCACATTTGCTTTACTATTGTACTATATCCTAGCATTCTCTTATTTCTGATATTAGTTTTCAAGTTTCAATTTTGGTTGAGAAATGTGCGCATATACATTTATTATACAATAAAGGGGAAAAAAGCAAAATTAGGTAACACTAGATCTGAGTAAGAATATTCGTAGGTATACCACGGACTGATGTCGATGGAGGTTGTTGCAAACATAAACATACACACACACATTACAAATATAACAAAACCTCTTCTCTACGTCTGTTGCAAAACAAAAAAAAACTTTCGGAGAGTAGTTACTTATACTCTGTGTATAGACTTTCAATTCCAATCAGCGTTGCCGTTTTGGTCCGATCGGACCAAAATTGGTCCAAAAGATTTCTAATTTTTAAATTTAGTCCGATGGTCAGACCAAACAGAATTTGGTCCATTTTGGTCCATTTTCATAAATTTGGTTTCTATCACATATTAAATAGTAGATGGTGCACCGCAAAGAATATTGTCGGGAGGCCAAATATTTCACATGCTTAAAATACGAATACGAATTTTGCTTAGAATAGAAGACGTATTTCTCTGAAAAAAAGTTTTTCCTTGTCTAAAAGTCTCTAAACTTTTCAATGAAGTCTGTTTGTCCTTATAGCTAAGTGATTCGACATAAAAATGTGTATCCTAACATGAATGCAAATTTCGTTTTAATGAAGTCAAAATGGATTTAATATTTCTGAAAAAATCTTCAAAATTAATAAAATATTTCAACACATTGTTTTAAAGTCATTATACCCTAAACCACATAGTGGTTAGGGTATAATAAGTTTGATCTGTCAAAAAATGTGCCTACAAGAAATATTGATTTTAGACCCCATAAAATATATACCGATCGACTCAGAATCACCTCCTGAGTCGATCTAGCGCTTGGGGTCCGTCCGTCCATCCGTCCGTCTGTCCATGTATTTGTTGTTCACAGGGTTTCGGCCGCAATTATTAACCGATTTTGATGAAATTTGGTACAGGGAGTTTTTTTGGGCACAAGGACGAACGTTATTGAATTTGGAAGAAATCGGATCAAATTTAGATATAGCTCCCATATATATGTATTGCCCGATTTCGACAAATGGGGTCATGTTGCACTTTTTTTGCTAACCGATCGTCGTCAAATTTAGCACAAAATAATCTTCTGTATCACCCTTTAAGTCTGAAAATTTCATCGAAATCGGTTCAGATTTAGATATAGGTCCCATATATATGTATCGCCCGATTTTGTCAAATTAGGTCATAAAACCCTTATTTATCAACCGATCTTACTCAAAGTTGGCTAAATGTAATCTTCTATAGCACTAACTATATGTGCAAAAAATCATCGAAATCGGTTCAGATTTAGCTATAGCTCCCATATATGTACCGCCCGATTTTTCTAAATAAAATAAAACTCAATTGAACAAATAATACAATGTTTGTACTACAATTTTCTCGAAGAGGAGCGGAGCGGAGCGTGGAGCGGAGCGGAGCGATTTTTTTTTCTCGGAGCGGAGCGAGGAGCGGAGCGGTTTTTTTTTTCTCCGGAGCGGGAGCGGAGCGGAGCGAAAAAAATGGACCGCTCCGGATCCCTGCATAGACTCGACATGGAGTAACATACGATTTGGAAGACAACTTTTAGAAACTTTAAAATACCTTGATATCGGCAAATGTTACCACAATCCAAGTAAATAGATTGAGGATGACACAGTCGTTTGCAGAAGTTTCTACGCAATCTATGGTGCATAAGATTTTGCCTGGCCGAACCAACGGCCGTGTATACTTGTTTTCTTATAGGGAATCATTGGAATCATTATAGGGAATTTCTTTTGCGCAGTAGATATAAGAAAGTCGGTTCAGATTTAGATATACCTGACATATATATCTATCACCTATTTGGTTATAATTGACGTGTTTATTAACCGATAGTTCCAGTTTCTTTTAGATTTTAAACGTATTGAATAGCGGAAATTAGAAATGGTCCACAAATTTGAAATAGCGTCATTTTGTGGACTAATGTAATCACTTAAATTTTTTTTTTTTTTTTTTTTTATACTGCAGCATATTTTAATAATTCAATTATCTACATTGTTAGAAAAATATGTTTTTCATATATATAAGTAAGATATAAGTAAGATGTGTTTCGGGCAGAACTTTTTAAACGCAATATATTTAAGTGCAAAAATGTAATGTTCCTAAACTAGCTTTAACTGTTTGGGACACATATGTTAGACCATATTATGTTTGGGACAAGAATGTTTCATTAAAATAATATGTGTGAATGTAAACTTATATAAATTTACAAATTTCGAGTAAACATATATATGTTATGATATTTTATTCAGAGAGCGACAGAGAGAGAGAGAGTATAGAGAAAAAATAGAGATGGAAACCGGGAGGGTTGACGAAAGATATCAACATAACACAGCGAGAGAATTAAAACAGAGCAATTTCTGTGAAACTGCTTGTATGTTTTTTCGAAAAACTGTTTTATGTGTTCACTTGTTTTGGATATGCGCTTGGCATGCTAATAAGACCTCGCCAAAAATTTGATAGGCTTAAGTCTAAATATTATTTAATTTGAATATTAAAATGAGTATTCAGAGCAAGAGAATAGACATTCGGAACCAAGAGAATAGACATTTGAAAAAAAAAACACCATTTGTTTTTGCCTTGAGAGCAGCATTTTATGTATGTGTGGACATGTGTTTTGTTTATCATTTTGGCCTTATGGGCACAATTATTTTTCTTGCTTCGTCAAAAGAAATCGGAACGTACGACGAGTCAAAATATTTAGACAAAGGAAATTAAAAAAAAACAACGGTAGAAGATATATAAAAATTACAAGGGGATCTTCATAAAAAATATCGAAAGGGCACTATACTCTTTTTAGAGTTGAGACAGTAAAATGAAAGAAGGGGGAAACAGTGAAAAATTAAGCAATAAAATATATAAAAACAAAGTTTAGTTCCTCTTTATTAATAACTTTTTTGGCAAATTGTATTACATGAATGGAATGATCCAAAGCAACAATTTAAAAAGTTTATTTTATTCAAAAGGTGAAAACATGGCCATTTTAGAGCGATAATGCCAACTTAAACTAATGTTTGGAGAAAGTTTCCTCTACTCTAATAATTTTTTGTGTACGTTAGTTAAATTAACTAAAGCCGAGGAAAAAAATATACACAAATGAAGGATAAAGATTAACTAAATTCATGTCTTCTACAAAATAGTTCAATATTTTTTTAAATTTGTAAATTTTACTACCAATGTGTTCATCATGAACTTCGTATGTCACTAAAGACATTCTTGCAATTTTGAACTCCAATTTTTTCCTTCAAACTACAAAATTTTCTATAACAATTGAAAAAAACTTAATTATGTCTGATAAATTTTATTGAATTTGTCGAAAAACATTTACTTATTTTTATGACCTCGGGGTGATGCCAGCGTTTGTTATATTGTTTAGTTAAAATTTTTTTAACTATTCAAAATTTTCTAAAATTAACCAAAATTTGTTTTCCTGGTAGGTTGACTGTTTTTTCAGTGTACTTGTATTTCTCAATACGATAAATTTTAAATTCATTTAAAGTCGTGTTAAGTGCTAGTAAACATTAGTTCACGTCTAATTAAACTGTAAAATTATTTATGTTTATACTCGACTTCACGTTCTTCTTTTGTTAGATTTTTTGAATTTCTTCGAAAATTTCAATCTATTATATCAAAAACATTTTTTGTTACAAACTTGTTATTTTTCCAATTAGTAAATAATATTTTATCCAAAAGCTCAGGCCATTTCGTTTATATCAAGCACTGTTTCTGACTGTAAATCTTTAATAACCCACATTTCGAAGTTTCATTGTAAAAACTTATTATAGTAATATTAATATGTCGAACATCTTTTCGGAGTTTTTGGAATATATGTAAAAATAAATGTAAAAACAAAAAAAATGATGTACGCTCGGAGAAGGGATTGAATCCACGACCCTTGGCATGCAAGGCGGACATGCTAACCATTGCTCCACGTGGCCAACAAATGTATGTTTCTTTTGAATAATCGGCTCGTGGGCGCCACAAGCTATGCTATATAAATATAAATTGTAACAATAATTGTCTGTTGATGACAATAACTGCTTCGTAGCCCAGAGTATAATGTGTTGGCTTACAAACTATATGGTCCTCGGTTCGATTCTCTGTCCAGGCGAAAGGTAAAATTTAACAAATTTATAAAACTGAATAATTTCTTCAACAATGTTTGTATTACAGAAAAAGGTGCTATTAGAGAAAAATAACTAAAAAATCTCGTGGAAGTGAGAAAGAAGTGAGGGAATATGCAATTAGGCAGATATATTTTTTTAGCACAATTTTATATGTGAGAAAATTCTTCCAAGCATGTAATATTTTTGAACTCAAAATGCTTCCAAACATATAATATGTTCACAATAAAACAAACATAGTACTGTTTCGGCAATATCCAATAATATATGTGCTGGCTGCAAAATATGTTTGGAACGTATGTTAGAGAAGCGATTTTTTTTGAGGGTGTACGAATAAATGGAAAATAAATATGTTTTTTTCTTCGATATGTTTTTATTCTCTCTTGCTCTCTCTCTCTCTCTCTCTGACGTTTATTTACGACATTTTTAAATTAATATACGTTTGCAACCAGAGATATTATATTTAAGAAACTGTTCCAAACACATTAGTTCATAAACATTATATGCTTGCACTTACAAATAATGTACTACAAATTTTGAGTTCCAAACATAAAATTGTTATACCTAAACATATAAGAAAACAGTATTGTTTGTTCGTGTAGTCATGTCCTACACACTTTAGATTCAGACTTTCCACAGAACTTTTAAGATTATATAAGGCTCCGTCTTATGTTATGTAAATGTCGCCCGATTTGACCAAATATTGTCTTGAAAAATTCCCAAAAACTTACTTACACTTTTAACACATATGTATCGGACCGAACCAATTGTCAGTCAGTTTTTATTCCACACTAACTACGGAACATGGCTTATAATATTCGTATACAATTCCTATTGCTAACACAATACCAAAACGAGCACTAACCGTTCGGAGAAAAAAAAAAAAAGAAATACGGAATTCCACACTTGTACATAAGGAGGAATAACATTTCCTATTTCCTGTCATCATTATTACGATTTCTATGTTACATTTGAATGTATTGTGATGAGAAAGCATCTGCGGGCTAGAGCATATCTATCTATTTCTATGACTGCATATGAAAGCTATTTCCAGGCAATGAGTTTTGCTTCACATTTGTGGGGGAGAACACTAGAAGAAATAATCATCTGGAAATCATTCTAAAGTGAGCTTTTGTAAACTGTGTCAAATATTTTGGAATATGTAAATTCCGATTTTCAGTCGAAGTGTAAAAAATGTTGTGCAGATAGGTTCAGATATAAATATATTATATAGGTCCCAAAAATTTGATGGATTTGAGATGGTACCACGAATTTTTGTCTACAAAGTGGTGAAGGGCCCCGCCCGAGTTTAATTTTTTTTTTTACTTTTTTATAACATAGTCTTTCAGTTAAGCAAAAAAAAAAAATCAGGAAGGCTAGTTTCATACAAAGAATCTCTGACGGGTAGGCTATAAATATGAGGTTCCTTGTCATTAAGCTAAACATGGAATCGGGGAGCACTCAGTGATAAGAAGGATATTCCGCAATGTGGTATCACAATGGACTGAATAGTCTATGTGTGACGGGCTACCACTATAACCTAATCTAACCTAATCTACCAAACCTCAAAAAGACTAGTCCGAAGTTTAATTTAAAATTTGCGCCAAAAATAAGAGAAAAACATTTTATGAAGTTGATGCCTTTTATAATTATGTTTTAGTTAGGTTTGCTTGAAAATGTGTACTAAGCTTCCTTAATTTTCCATATTCTCGGGATTTTCAATTCATGATTTTTCTCAGTACCTGCTTAGTGCTTGAATAACCAACTCAAACTCCATAGCACGCATTTGGGATCATTTCAGTGGAAATGAAGACCTATAATAAGTAGAAAATGTGCCATCAAACACAACTGATGGCACTACTTGGTGGCAGCAATGGTATTTGGTGCTTAGCTTCTTGGGAAATGGCACTGGCATTACCACCGTTGAGGATGAGTTAACTTGACTTTGAATTCTTTGATAGGTTGCTACTTGCCTAGCAGGCCATTGTAAGATGCGACTGAAGATGACGATTGCAATTTTCATATGAAATGAAGCAAGAAATTAAATTCGCATTGATTTCTTCATCTTTTCTTCTCGCCACCATCCATACTTATTCTACAATTTTTGCTTTTACAAATATTGAATTCAAATTCTTTTCATACAGTTCAAGACTTTTTTCCCATTGGCTTGATACTCGTAGTAAAGAGAAGAAAATATTGTTATGTAAATACAATTGGAAGAGTTATTATTGTGGGGAAAAAATAAAAACGATAAAAATTCCTATTTTTCTCTTCTTCAAAAGCGAAACGCACGCACATGAAGTGTGAACAAAAAGTAATCAAAATGTGGTTATAACTTGAATAAAAGCCATAAGATTTCAAAGGTAGTGGGAAAAATTCTGGTGACATCTTTCATAAAATCCTCTAGGAGGTGGGGATATAAACCGAAAGAGGAGACTTAGAGACTCCCAAAATTGTAGGAACTCGTGCAAATTGTGGAAGTATTACAGGCATATACAATCATTTGACTTCTAAACGAGGCTAGGAATTTTACTTTTAATCAGCGTTTTCCACGAATCTAGTCAATTCCTTATTTATTACTAAAACCATGTTTAAGCTAACAAAATTCTAAACAGGAAACCGTCATACCTTTATTTTACTACATAAGCGGATAATGTAATGGTGATCGAGTTTTCCCTTTGCTGAAATGTATTCTTTAATCCTAGAAAGCTTAACCTACTGAAAGTCACGGAGAAGCTAAACATACTTCTGTGGGACGTATGATAGTTTATCATCATGTGGACAAAATTTGTGGATTTTTGTTTTAAATGTTTGTACTTACACCGATTCTATATACAAATCCTTATCATTTAAACATGTGTTTGGCTAAAATTTTATTTATTGTGTTACAAAAAAAAAAATTCGGTACTCATTTTCATAAGGAAGAGAGCGAAAAACTAAAAATCTCTCAGACAAAAATAAGCTGTCTAGGGTTCTTAACCCTCACTCACTCAAAATACGTTTACTTTGATCAAAAGATTTTAAGTTTTCCTTAAGGATTAAGGTATTAACTCTGAGCCAAAGATGCGGCTTCTTTAAAATAGACTTTTTTGAGACCTAACTAACTTTAAATCTGGAATCAGAAAATTTTAAATTAGGATACAGATCTTATTTATCAAATTTACATTCTCTATGTGCGATGTATTAAAAAAATAAAAATTCGCATAAAAACAAATGCCAGTTAAAAATCCAAATTGAAGCCTACACTGTTAGAAAAATATGTTTTTCATATGTCCCGATATAAACAAAATGTGTTTCGGGCACAATTTTAAAACACAATATATTTAAGTGCATACATGTAATGTTCCTAAACTAACACTAAATGTTTGGGACATCTATGTTAATATGTTAGAATATATTATGTTTGGGGCATGAATGTTTCATAAAAATCATATGTGTGAATGCAAACTTATATATATTTACAAATTTCGACTAAACATACATATGTTGTGATATTTTATTCAAAGCGACAGAGAGAGTATAGAGAAAGAAATAGAGATGGAAACCGGGAGAGTTGACGAAAGATATCAACATAACACAGAGAAAGAATCAAAAGAGAACAATTTCTGTGACAATTTATGATAAGGCCAAACATTTGATATGCTTAAGTCTAAATATTATTTAATTTGAATAAAGAGAATAGACATTCGGAACCAAGAGAATAGACATTTGAAAAACAAACATCATATGTTTTCGCCTTGAGAGCAGCATTTTATGTATGTGTGGACATGTGTTTTGTTTACCATTTTGGCATTATGGGCATAATTTTTTTCTTGGTTCGTTAAAAGAAATCAGGGGTCTCCATAAAAATAACGAAAGGGCACTATACTCTTTTTAGAGTTGGGTCAGTAAAATGATTAATAACCCACATTTCGAAGTTTCATTATAAAAATTTAATATAGTATAAATATTGAACCCACGACCCTTTGCATGCAAGGCAGACATGCTAACCACTGCTCCACGTGGCAAACAAATGTATGTTTCTGTTAAATAATGTTATGTTTGCATGGGCTCGTGGGCGCTGCAAACTATGCTATATAAATGTAACTTATAACGATAATTATCTACTGGTGACTATAACAGCTACGTAGTCCAGTGGATAGTGTGTTGGCTTACAAACTGTATGGTCCTCGGTTCGATTCTCCGTGCAGGCGAAAGGTAAAATTTAAAAAAATTTATAAAAGTGAATAATTTCTTCAACATTATTTGTATTACAGAAAAAGGTGCCAAGAACTAAAATATTTCGTGGAATTGAAAATTACGAGTATGTTGGGCAATGAGCACAATCGTCTTTGGGAAAAATTCTTCCAAGCATATAATATTTTTGGGCTCAAAATGCTTCCAAACATATAATATGTTCACATAAAACAAACATATTAATGTTTCGGCAGTATCCAATAATATATGTGCTTCCTGCAAAATATGTTTGGAACATATGTTAATGAAACAATTTTTTTTGAGGGTGTATACTTCAAAGTAAAAGTGTTTTCTTAATTCAAAAAAAAAAAAAAAAACTTTATACCAATTCGTGTTCAAAGCTTAAAGAAAAAAATTTAAGTAGACTATGAACGCTCTTTCAATTAAAATGTCATTGTTATGTAATGTTGGTCGATATTTTTTTAAAATAAGTTTCAAGAGAGATGAGGTAAATTCCTCACGGGGAAAATGAACCAGTTTTGTCACAAAAATATTGTTTCCTTGCCAAACGTAAACTACTTTATCGAAAGCAAATACATACGTTGAAAAAAGTGGACCCACTAAAATGAAAATGATAATATCAATCACAGTTTTAATTGGTCATAAAAAATACTTGATTAAAAAGTTAATTATTATACATAAGTTCGTCTGGGCCGAATCTTAAATACACTGAAAAAAAAGTATGTCCGGTTCCAAAGATTTTGTCTTTACTTTAAATATTTTGGTATTGATTCCAAGCCAAAGAAGCGGAGAATACAAGTAAGGATACTTTTAAGACACAATTCTCTTTTAAATTTGGGTTTTGTGTACTTGCTTCTAGGAAGCAAATGTTTCGCTTTTTCAGCTTTTTTTCTTCATATGCTATCAAAGTCCTTTAAAAACGAGTTAACGACAACTTTATTTTCCAAATTAATACTCGACTTCCAGTACAAATTATGCTATTTTTCAAGTAAAAAACGTCTTTAAACTAAAGTTTTGGAAAACATGACCTATATTTGAACAATTTTTTGCTTTGTAGTCAAGATGCAAAAAGACAACTAATTTAAAGACTATTTCAATTTATTTAAAGAATTTTTCTGAATTATTAGAGTCAAGTTGACCTTAGCCCAAACATTTTTTCTTTCATGTTATGATACCCATTTTTAAGCCAAATCACTTAATTATAAGGACAATATGACTTCATTTAAAAGTTTATCGACTTTTAGAGAAGGAAAAAAATTATATTAGAGAAATGCGTCTTCTACGCTAAGAAAAAATTGCATTTGTGTTTTAAAGACATGAAATCTTTGACCTCGCGACAATATTTTTTTCAGTGTACCCACCACCATGAATCAAATAATATAATTGTTTTATTTGAAAACTCTGCGTCGGGTTACTTTAAAATATATAGAATCCCATGTAAATTTGATGACAGATACTCTGCCAAATAAATATATACACCAACACATGGAATCGGAAGACTTAAAAGATTGGAGCTATAGCAAAATATGCACCGATCCTCACCATATTCGCTACCCATATTTACGGACCTAAAATAGCTATATTTTTAATTTCAGACAAATGCGACAAAATCTACTGTGTCTATAAGTTACAGAAGTCAATTCGGGAGATCGGTCTATATGGGGGTAATCAAAACATCCCAGCAAAAAAAGCGTCGCCAAAAAAGTAATGAAAATGTTCGTTTTGGATCCGGAAGTGGTGCAAAATTGACAAAGAAGCGATGAATTTAACATGGGCTTGTCATAGGACGGAAGTCCTCCGATGCACTGAATTTCCATCACTTCTTTAGGTGTGATCCGAATTTAATGTTTTGAATGTAAATTAAAAAATTCTGTGATATTTTGCCAAATAAATAATTTTTATAATTTTTTATAATTTTTAATGGATTCTAACGCTTGTCTGAAACGTTTGGCTTCAAATATTTTCAAAAATTCACAATTTTTAACATTGTATTTAGCATGCTTTCGACAATATTTAAATAATTTGTACCATTTTTTAACTGTTTTTAACCAATTTGAAACAAAAAAAGTTAAAATTATCCAATAAAAATATGAAAAAACCATGTTTTAAAAAATTGAATGAAAAAAACTTCCTGTGTAGTTAAAATAAAAAACATCATTGGGACTACAACTTCTGGAAGTGCTTTTAAAGTTGTGCCTTTGGAAGAACTTCCAAATTTTTTTGCTGGGATGGATCGATACGCCATATATTCGGCGTACTTACGTGTGAACCCAAAAACCCTCTAGATTTTGAATTTTAGGCAAATCGGAAAAATGGGATATCTAGACGCTCAACAGTTTAAATCGAGAGATTGGTCTATATGAGGGAAATACCAAAATATAGACCGATACACACCATCTTCGGCATACTTACTTGTGGACGTAAAATAACTCTACACCGAAAAAAGTGAACTGTTTTATAGGAAGAATGAACTACCACGCACGAAATTTGAACTAAATTTTACTCCACATTTTGAGATTTCCACAAAACGTTGTTAAAACAAAGAAATTTTAATGCCCTGTTTTACTTTTTAACTACATTAACTAAAAGTAAAGAAGAAAATCATTGGCGCCATATTATACCCATTTTAACCATACAGTAGTTCATTCTTACTATTTTTGGAAATCTTATGAAAATTTTCATTTGTTATGGTTCATATTGAATATAACAGATTGGCTGATAAGTCACCGGTCTAACAAAGAAAACCACATTTTTTTTGTCAAAATTCGTTTTTATTATTCAACATAGTTCCCTTCAAGAGCAATACAACGATTACAACGACCTTCCAATTTTTTGATACCATTTTGGTAGTACTCCTTCGGTTTTGTCTCAAAATAGGCCTCAGTTGCGGTGATCACCTCTTCATTGCGGCCAAATTTTCTCCCTGCGAGCATCCTTTTGAGGTCTGAGAACAAGAAAAAGTCGCTGGGGGCCAGATCTGGAGAATACGGTGGGTGGGGAAGCAATTCGAAGCCCAATTCATGAATTTTTGCCATCGTTCTCAATGACTTGTGGCACGGTGCGTTGTCTTGGTGGAACAACAATTTTTTCTTCTTCATATGGGGCCGTTTTGCCGCGATTTCGACCTTTAAACGCTCAAATAACGCCATATAATAGTCACTTTTGATGGTTTTTCCCTTCTCAAGATAATCGATAAAAATTATTCCATGCGCATCCCAAAAAACAGAGGCCATTACTTTGCCAGCGGACTTTTGAGACTTTCCACGCGTCGGAGACGGTTCACCGGTCGCTGTCCACTCAGCCGACTGTCGATTGGACTCAGGAGTGTAGTGATGGAGCCATGTTTCATCCATTGTCACATATCGACGGAAAAACTCAGGTGTATTACGAGTTAACAGCTGCAAACACCGCTCAGAATCATCAACACGTTGTTGTTTTTGGTCAAATGTGAGCTCGCGCGGCACCCATTTTGCACAGAGTTTCCGCATATCCAAATATTGATGAATGATATGACCAACACATTCCTTTGATATCTTTAAGACCTCTGCTATCTCGATCAACTTCATTTTACGGTCATTCAAAATCATTTTGTGGATTTTTTGATGTTTTCGTCGGTACCCACCTCTTTCGGGCGTCCACTGCGTTCACCGCCCTCCGTGCTCATTTCACCACGCTTGCATTTTGCATACCAATCAATTATTGTTGATTTCCCTGGGGCAGAGTCCGGAAACTGATTATCAAGCAAAGTTTTTGCTTCCACCGTATTTTTTCCCTTCAGAAAACAGTATTTTATCAAAACACGAAATTCCTTTTTTTTCATTTTTTTACAATAACAAAAGTTGACTTACAGACGTTACATTTTTGACTTACAGACGTTACATTTTTACACAAATCACTTTTACTATATAAAAATAATATGCATTTATGCATTTAATACTAGAGACGCCATCTATGTGTCAGACCGGGGACTTATCAGCCAACCTGTTATGTGTACGGTCATTGAACTTTATACTCACGTGTAGTTCATTAAATGTTTGTGACATACTTAAAAAAGTACGATTTCATTAAGCTGTGGAAAATTTCGATAAAAATAATAAAATTTACCTACAAGTCAATAATATTTTTTCCAATAAAAATGTGTTAAATTTAGCGTTAGTTTACCTAAGGAAATTTTTTCTGTGAAGATTTCCAATTTAAGACAAATCGGTTACAAATTGCCATTTCCAGAAGAATTAGACACACCATCATCGGTATATGTGTTTATGAAACCAAGATGCCCCTAGATTTCTAACTTTCCGGAAAATCGGATAAAACTTGCGGTGTCTAAAAGCCAAAGAAATCAAATCTGTAGATCCGGCTATATGGGGATATATCAAAATGGGGACAAATCACACCATAGTCGGCACACTTATTTATGGACCCAAAATATCTCAAGCTTTGACGCTCAAAAAGTTAAATCGGAAGATCGGGCTATATGAGGATTATATCCTAAGGTGACCGAATCACATTATATTCGCCACACCTATTATGAATCAAAAATACCCCAAAATATTGAATTTCGAAAAATCTGACAAAAATTGCGGTGCCTAGAAGTCCAAGAAGTCAAATCTGGAGATCGGGCTATATGGAACTTTATCAAAATGTGGATCAAATCACACCATATTCGGCACACTTATTTATGGACAATGAAGAAATTACCACACATATATTTTGCCCCACTGTATTACAATAATGCTTAGCAGATTAATAATGAATCTACTTTACCATTTATTGGCATCGTTTTCCCATCACTTTGTACATACACTTTATAAGATTTGCAAAAAAAACTTAATTGTTTAAATAAATACAATAAATTTTAATAATAACAATATTTATAGTTTGTCAATAAATTATTTTAATTAGCATTCACGTGCTAGAAACACCAGAATTGAATGGAAGCAGAAGTAGAAGCAAAAACCAGAAAACCAACAATGCAATTAACATTATTGGCCATAAATTAATGCGAAAAGACAGTTGCCACTCGTAGCGTAATACAGCCGTTCTATATTTGTCAGTAGAACTGCTGTTGTTGTTGTTGTTATTGCTTTTATTATTTCAGCCTCAAGTTACAATAATTTTAAACTCATTTGTTTATTGCTGGGGTCAGGCGCTTCGACGTTTATACGTGAGCTGGATTATTTTTCAGTTAATTTCGATTGGAAAAATAACGCAACCGGTAAAAAGTGGGTGTAACAGAATTTGTTAAATGTTGTCCATATTGCCCAGCCATTGATGTGACCCTCTCATTAATTGTTATTAATTATGTCGTTGGGCTATGGAATAAAAACATCATTACAAATGCACATTCCCATACACTCAAATTAACTTAATTTATTATTGAGAATCGAATGATAAAGGAAGCATTCAGCTTGCACAGCAAATTTAAACAAAAAAAATATAATTAAAGCAAATAAAAAATATGTCATGAATTTCAACGTGGAAATTAAATTAAGAATTCGTTGTCATTTTAGTAAATGTTATTTTTACTTTTTTTCTATATAATAAATTATATTTATAGAAATTTTATATATGTAACATAATTGACACAGATTGCCGTATTGATTGCAGAAGATTTTTCAAAGGCAAGATGGAGACGACCGAACCAACTGAGATTGGACTTAGGATTTTTGTATAAATGAGAGTTATGGGACCACTCTGCTAGTAATTGACCCCAGAAAACAGGTTGGCTGATAAGTCCCCGGTCTGACACATAGATGGCGTCGCTAGTATTAAATGCATATTATTTTTATATAGTACCAATCTTCAAATGATTCGTGTCAAAATTTGACGTCTGTAAGTCAATTAGTTTGTGAGATAGAGCATCTTTTGTGAAGCAACTTTTGTTATTGTGAAAAAAATGGAAAAAAAAGGAATTTCGTGTTTTGATAAAATACTGTTTTCTGAAGGAGAAAAATACGGTGGAAGCGAAAACTAGGCTTGATAATGAGTTTCCGGACTCTGCCCCAGGGAAATCAACAATAATTGATTGGTATGCAAAATTCAAGCGTGGTGAAATGAGCACGGAGGACGGTGAACGCAGTGGACGCCCGAAAGAGGTTGTTACCGACGAAAACATCAAAAAAAAAATCCACAAAATGATTTTGAATGACCGTAAAATGAAGTTGATCGAGATAGCAGAGGTCTTAAAGATATCAAAGGAACGTGTTGGTCATATCATTCATCAATATTTGGATATGCGGAAGCTCTGTGCAATATGGGTGCGGCGCGAGCTCACATTTGACCAAAAACAACAACGTGTTGATGATTCTGAGCGGTGTTTGCAGCTGTTAACCCGTAATACACCCGAGTTTTTCCGTCGATATGTGACAATGGATGAAACATGGCTCCATCACTACACTCCTGAGTCCAATCGACAATCGGCTGAATGGACAGCGACCGGTGAACCGTCTCCGAAACATGGAAAGACTCAAAAGTCCGCTGGCAAGGTAATGGCCTCTGTTTTTTGGGATGCGCATGGAATAATTTTTATCGATTATCTTGAGAAGGGAAAAACCATCAAAAGTGACTATTATATGGCGTTATTGGAGCGTTTAAAGGTCGAAATCGCGGCAAAACGGCCCCATATGAAGAAGAAAAAAGTGTTGTTCCACCAAGACAACGCACCGTGCCACAAGTCATTGAGAACGATGGCAAAAATTCATGAATTGGGCTTCGAATTGCTTCCCCACCTATCGTATTCTCCAGATCTGGCCCCAGCGACTTTTTCTTGTTCTCAGACCTCAAAAGGATGCTCGCAGGGAAAAATTTGGCTGCAAGAGGTGATCGCCGAAACTGAGGCCTATTTTGAGGCAAAACCGAAGGAGTACTACCAAAATGGTATCAAAAAACTGGAAGGTCGTTATAATCGTTGTATTGCTCTTGAAGGGAACTAGGTTGAATAATAAAAACGAATTTTGACAAAAAAAAATGTGTTTTTCTTTGTTAGACCGGGGACTTATCAGCCAACCTGTTAGATACCACAAACAAAATAATTAATTGGTTGTATACATTACGGACTAAAGCTCTGGTTTCTCTTTAATCTTCCTTCTACCATTTTTACATTACTCTTTTAATTTCAGCTTAAAACCCTATATCGACTAAACAACAAGAGTAGCTTATCCTTTCACTACCGAAATAAACTTAATGTTAAAAACTTTAATTTTTCTTCTGTTTTTACTTGTACTAACAGCACGTATAACAAAAATTGCCATTTTGAAAACCTACTTCAAATACTTCAAGAGCTATATGAGCTTGTTTGGAAAATTTGATTCTTGAATTGTGAGTGGCCTTACGAAAATAATAAATAGGCGCTATTTGGCCTATAAAGTCCTTCAAAGTGTGAGCAAAAATACAAAAAAGAACCCAAAAAAGTGTCAGCTATAGTTTTCGTATGAATGTCCATTTACTAGAAACATACAGAAAAATTGACTCAAATTTTCGTATTTTTCGTTTATTTCTAAAAAAGTTTACAAAAATGTATTTTGGACCTCACCAATATGAAAAATATTTATAGGTTATTTAGATTAAAGCCTCTACTTTAAAATAACATCGAGAAATAAATCGAAACTAAGTGGAAAAATAGAATTTGGTGTCTTTTTCGAATATCCTTCAAAGTGGACATCGGTAGTGAAAAGGTTAACCAACAGAGGAAAAGTAAGTTTTGCAAATGCATTAGCGAAACCGCATATAGACTCAAAAAAACTGAACCCTCTATTTCATTAAAGGAATTATTATGTTTGGAAAATGTTTCCTTTACTCTAATAATTTTTTGCATACGTTAACTAAATGAACTAAAAAAAGATTTACTAAATTCATACTTCTAAAATCGTACTTCTCACAAAATAGTTCATTATTTCTTTGAATTTGTAAACTTTACTACAAATGCGCCCACCTTGAACTTGAACTTCCACCATCCTATGGTGGAGGGTACCTTGCCGTCGGCAACTGTGCATAATCTAAGCAATTCGATTGCGGATGTCAGTCTTTACTATAACTTTGTACGTTAGTCATGGTGAAGGGCATATAAGTTTCGTTTTGTTCTTTCACCGCAATGTGTACTGTAGTAAATGGTAGCACAAAATCATACATTTTTCTTTTTTACCAACGCATTTGACAATCTGAAAAAGTGCCATGCAATTATGTTCAATTTTCGAAATTAGTTAGTCTGCCCCATAAAACCTTAGAGATAGGAAACTCGCGATTAAAAAATGGTTATATATGCCTTCGATATAAATCTATACCCAGATTGGTATATATGCATCAACAACATTTTTGGCTTTCTATAACAATTCAATAATAAGTCATTATATCATTACATGTTTTTGGATATTTTTTATTAAAATTTTACAAAACATTTTTTCTGTGTACCTATGGTTCACACCTGTTACTTCCCTCTAGTTAAGTCGTCAAGTGGACTAACATGGTTAGGTTAGGTATAGTGGCAACCCGATGTATCAGGCTCACTTAGACTATTCAGTCCATTGTGATACCATATTGGTGAACTTCTCTCTTATCACTGAGTGCTGCCCGATTCCATGTTAAGCTCAATGACAAGGGACCTCCTTTTTATAGCCGAGTCCGAACGGCGTTCCACATTGCAGTCAAACCACTTAGAGAAGCTTTGAAACCCTCAGAAAGGTCACCAGCGTTACTGAGGTGGGATAATCCACCGCTGAAAAACTTTTTGGTGTTCGGTCGAAGCAGGAATCGAACCCACGACCTTGTGTATGCAAGGCGGGCATGCTAACAATTGCACAACGGTGGTGGACTAACATAGTATTTATTTATATAAACTTTGCAATTTCACTAACTCTATGATACTCGATCTCAATTAGAACAGTACCAAATGTACATATTAGTTATTCAACACATATGTGAAATTTTGAAACATAGCTCATTAAAGTTTGCACTTACTCCTCCTGCGGAATAAATCATATGTAAACGGTAATTGCTAAAATATTTTTCGCCTCCTTATCTTTCCTCAATTAAAAACAGGAATGCAATTAAAAATTTTACAACTCTAATATTTAATATTAGCGATAAGAAATGACAAATATCATATCACCATGCCTACGAAGTTACATAGATGCATATGTTTTTTCCGTGTTTGCTAGGGAAATTGCAAATATTTCCTATGAATTTCGTGCGTTATAACATTCTTGATGATGTTAATGCGGAAATTAATTTGCCATGAAATGAAAATGTTGCCACACACACGCTCGCATACACACACGCAGATACTCATGGTGTCTTCAATTTATGGTATCACGCAACTTTTATGTTTTTTTTTTTTGGCTGATAAAATGTCCTTGCCTTCGAACTAAACAAGCGATTCACACCAACACTCATTAATTTTTTGTACCACTATAAATCTTACACATACACCCTGTGGCACCCAAGCACTCTATAATAAAATTAATTGAGTTCACGATTTTGATTGAGAGAGCGAATGAATAAACTCATGACCAAGATTGCACGCAAAAAAGTTATCGTTTAGCATGAATGTCATTACGTGCGATTCAGTGAATTCATTTTCAATAATTTTTTATCATTAGAATAGATAGGATTAATGGTATTTATACATAACAATTAAATAAATCCGTTATCCACTGTTGCGTTACATATAATTTCGAGTGATTGAATGAATTTCGCCGAAAAATTTAATTAATCCTATAAAAAAGTCAAATAAAGTCGTTATTGAAGCGGCACTGTTGATTACTACTTATAAATAAATGTGTGGTTCTTCTTAACCGCATTTCATTTACACTGTACTCTTACACTGAAAAAAAAAAATATTGTGCTGAGCTCAAAGATTTCATGTCTCTAAAATACGAATGCAAATTTTGCTTAGCATAGAAGACGCATTTCTCTAATATAAAGTTTTTTTTTCCTTGTTCAAAAGTCGATAAACTTTTGAATGAAGTCGTATTGTCCTTATAATTAAGTGATTTGACTTAAAAATGGGTATCATAACATGAAAGAAAAAACATTTGGCCTAAGGTCAACTTAACTTTAATAATTTAGAAAAATTCTTTAAATTTAATGAAATTTACGTTTTGCATCTTCAATACAAAGCAAAAAGTCTTTCAAATATAGAACATGTTTTTCAAAACTTTATTTTAAAGACGTTTTTACATAGCATAATTTCTACGTGCAAAAAAATAATTCTTTCCTCCCAAACGAAATTTTAGACAAACAAAGTTCGTTTCTCATTTACTTTTCGCTGTAAGGAAGTTTATTTGGAAGAAAAGTATATACTTTTTGTGATAAACGTTTATTCTTTTCCAGGATGTAAAAACAATTTCATAAAGACTAACTCAAAAAAACATCTTTTCTGGCTAATTGCATTTCCCCTCACATCTTTCTCACTTCCACAAGTTTTTTTTTTGTTCTAAGCTCCTTTTTCTGTAATACAAACAATGTAGAAGAAATTATTCGATTTTATAAAATTTGTACATTTTACCTATCCCCTGGACGGAGAATCGAACTGCGGAACAGAGCTGTGGAGTCGGAGCCAGAGCCGGAGGCTGAAGATTTTGATGGAGTCGGAGCCAGAGTCGTATAAATTTTGCTCGACTCCGACTCGGCGATATATACCCATCTCCGATTTGTTTTAAGAAATTTTTCCCAAATTTTCATAAGATTTGTCAGAAACTTTGAGTTATTTGAGATCAATAAATAAATGCGGTAATTTCCCGTCGGCCCAGATTTTTATATGAAGATATACAGCTTCCATATACATCCGATGTCCATGGAAGCTGTAATTTTAAATTAAACATCTACCAACGTGCCATCTGAGGCGGTCTTTTGGGAGAAAGTTTGTTTCATCAAAGCCTCTCGAAATTCTTTACATTAAATAAATGGCCTCTAATGTCCATAACTGATAGACCATTTATAAATCGATGTTTCACCATTTTACTTCTATGTAAACAATATTCGTAACTGTCCAGCTATTCCTGTCATCTGTTTTATGGTAGTGGCATAGACCAAGGAAGGTATAGACATCTCAAGTTAATTCACAGCGCTGTAGTTTGTCTGCACACCGTAGATGGCTCTTTTTCGTCTGCAATTGAGTGATTTTTTTAATTTGGCTTTAATTTGTTTTCTTTCCTTTGTTCTCTCGTTGAAACACCAAAAATTGTGAAAGTTTATAAAATACTATTCATCCACACCTTTTTTGTAATGCAAATTGACTAATTTATACGGTTACTCTCGTTTTCCAAAAATAAATTGAGTCACTTGACTGCGCAATTGAGTGGAATGACTGCGCACTGCAAATAAACAAAACCATGGTGAATTATCAAGGTATGTCTCTATATTTTCTTGGTCTATGGTAGTGGTTATTTAAAATTCCGCCTGTCCTAATTTATGGCAGTTTATGTTTGTTGTATATATCCGACACATAAAATTTTTAACATCTAAACTCTCTATCTGATTAGCCCGACATTTATCACAATGGACTGAATATTCTAAGTGAGCCTGAAACTTAATCGGGCTGCCACTTTAACTTTTACCTTAACATTTAGCCCGACATTTTGATTTTTGTGTATTTTTCTTTTTTATATAGATTTACTGGAAACTTAATTATTTTTTGAAATGTTGTGTTTTATAAATTCATATTCTGGAGATTGTTGTTATCTACCCATATTGTGATTTGGTCTCTATATAGTCTTGTGTCGTATTTTAATTTATTGGCCTGAAATTAAAATGTAGAGCTCTTTACATCCCTAAAATGCTGAGATTTGTCGTTGAGTCGTATCAAAAATTTGGACATATAAACACATATGGCAAAATATAATACTTATATCGGTCTATTTTTGGAATACTACACCTTAAAATTACAATTGGAATACTGTTAAAATGAGATTTAGGTACACCACCTGGAGTCGACTCCGGAGTCGAGGCTAATAAGAAATGCTGGAGTCGGAGTCGAGCAAAATTGACTCGACTCCACAGCCCTGCCGCCAGGGTTGGCCTGTCACAAACTGTGACTTTTGCGACATACATTTGCGACGGTATAATACGTATGTCGCAAAAGTCGTAAACCTGCTGTAGAAAACCAAATTTTTAATAGAAGAAATCCTGAACATTTTTTAATTTAGTTTGACAGCATTCGCTGTGAGTTTCTGCCGAAATTTGTCAAAGTTTTCCCATGATCAAGCCTATTTTCTTAGGTGGTATCGAAATTCCCGTTGGTGAGTGTGCAAAATACCTTGGGGTTATGTTGGACAGGAGACTGAACTTAAAGCTAAGAAAGGACGAGAAAATCCACGGTTACCCTGAACTCGTGCAAAAGGCAATAGGGAAAATGTGGGGACTACAACCGAAAATTGTGAACATTCCTAAGAATTGAAACTTCTTCGCACATACCATCGTCTTGTATATCATCGAATTCGCTGCCTAGCTGACGCGACTAAAGTATTTTCAGTTTGCGACTTTTGTTACTTTTTCTACATTTACGACGCCTATGTGACGTTTACGACGTTTACAACTTTGCGACAGTCGCAAACCTAAAAGAGTTTGATACAGACCATCTCTGCCTGCCGCGGACCATGCAATTTGTAAGCCAACACACTATCTATTGAGCTATGTAGCTGTTATTGTCATCAATAGACAATGTTCGGAAGATTCCGAAAAGATGTTCAATATTACATACTAGATATATTACATATTAGATATACGAGCGCTATTTGTGTTGTTTACAGAAATTTAAAAGATTCATCGCGCCCAAAAATGGACCTAAGTCGTGAACATTTTCGTGCGACATGGATTAATTTAACAACAGTTCATCGATGAACTTAATTTAATTTTTGGCGATGCGACTCCGTCAAGTACAACTGTTTATCGGTGGTAGGGTGAATTCAACTGAGGTCGTAGTTCACACCAAGACGCGAAAAGCAAAAATTAGACTCGCATCGATTGGTCTAAAGAAATACTCGACAAATGCGATCACGGAGCTTCGAAAGACGTGTATGACATCGTGATAGGTAATGTATAGTCGATTTAAGTACACGCAATGAAAAAAAAAAACGTTTTTCTTTTGTTAGAGTTTTTTGAATTTCCTCGAAATTTTTAAACTTTTATCACCAAAAAAAATTCGTTTGTTACAAAATATTTATTTTTTCAATAAAAAAAAAATATTGTTGAACGAACAACACAGTCGATTTCGTTAATATCAAGCACTGTTCTTTTCTGACTTTAAGTCTATAATAAGACACATTTTACAGTTAATATAGTAGTATGTAATGTTGAACATTTTTTCCGAATCTTCCGAAGATACTGGAATATATGTAAAAAAAAAATAAACAAAAAAACTTTTTGGTATTCCTCGAAGTAGGGATAGAACCCACGGCCCTTGGCATGCAAGGCGGACGTAGCAACCACTGTTCCACGGTGCCCAATTAAATGTATGTTTCTGTTAAATAAAGTTTGCTTAATCGGCTCTTGGGCGCCGCAAGCTATGCTATATAAATATAACTTATATGGATAATTGTCTATTGATGACAGAAACAGCTACATAGCTCAGTGGATAGTGTGTTGGCTTACAAATTGCATGGTCCGCGGTTCGATTCTCCGTCCAGGCGAAAGTAAACTTTAAACAAGTATATACGGCCGTAAGTTCGGCCAGGCCGAAGCTTATGTACCCTTCATCATGGATTGCGTAGAAACTTCTTCTAAACACTGCCATCCACAATCGAATTACTTAAGTTGCGGTAACGCTTGCCGATGGCAAGGTATCTTAAAACCTCCTAACACCATCTTCTAAATTTATGTAAGTCCATACGTGGTATATATTAAATCAAAAAAGATCGATCCAATACGTATATAATTCAGTTTGACAAAGTAGACATAAAATTTTGACAAAATTTTCTACAGAAATAAAATTTTAACAAAATTTTCTATAGAAATAAAATTTTCACAAAATTTTCTATAGAAATAAACTTTTGACAAAATTTTCTATAGAAATAAAATCTTGGTAGATTATTTTTGGCTCGAGTGGCAACCATGATTATGAACCGAATAAAATTTGAACACAATTTTCTATAGAAATAAAATTTTGACAATGATGAAAATTTTATTATGAACCGAATAAAATTTGAACACAATTTTCTCTAGAAATAAAATTTTGACAAAATTTTCTATAGAAATAAAATTTTGACAACATTTTCTATAGAAATAAAATTTTGGTAGACTATTTTGGCTCTAGTGGCAACCATGATTATGAACCGATATGTACCAATTTTTGTGTGATTGGACCAATTTTGGTATGGTTGTTAGCGACCATATACTAACACCACGTTCCTAATTTGAACCGGATCGGATGAATTTTGCTCCTCCAAGAGGTTCCGGAGGTCAAATCTGGAGAACGTTTTATATGGGGGCTATATATAATTATGGACCGAAGTGGTCCATATTCTGGCACGCTTGTTAAAGATCATATACTAACACCATGTTCCAAATTACAACCGGATTGGATGAAATTTGCTTCTCTTGGAGACTTCTCAAGCCAAATCTGGGGATCGGTTTATATGGGGGCTATATATAATTACGAACCGATGTGGACAATTTTTGCATGATTGTTAGAGACCATATACCAATATCATGTACCAAATTTCAGGCGGATCGGATGAAATTTGCTTCTATTTGAGGCTCCGGAACCCAAATCTGGGGATCGGTTTATATAGGGGCTATATATAATTATGGACCGATGTGGACCAATTTTTGCATGGTTGTTAGAGACCATATACTAACACCATGTACCAAATTTCAGCCGGATCGGATGAAATATGCTTCTGTTAGAGGCTCCACAAGCCAAATCTGAGGGTCCCTTTATATGGGGGCTATACGTAAAAGTGGACCGATATGACCCATTTTCAAAACCATCCGAGCTACACCGATAACAACGACTTGTGCCAAGTTTCAAGTCGATAGCTTCTTTCGTTCGGAAGTTAGCGTGATTTCAACAGACGGACGGACATGCTTAGATCAGGGATCAGGAGCGGAGCGGAGCGGAGCAAGCCCTTTTGTTGCCGGAGCGGGAGCGGCATTTCTAAAATCCGGAGCGGAGCGGGAGCGGAGCGGTTTCCAAATGAAAAACCGCTCCGCTCCGAATAAAATATTACTTGAATGAAACGTGTAACTTTGAAATTACACTGTGTAGGTAATTTCAAATATAGCTAGTACTTAGCGCAGTGTGAGTAAACGTTTAAAATGTACGATATGTATTTTTGTACGTACGTACATTGGGGAAAACACAACGTGTTTTCTTTTTGGTAATTGTTTTCAAAAACGGCAAATGTAAAAATATATCTCTAGTACGTGTTGTAAAAGTAACAACAGTACTTTCGATCAATTTCATCCCGTATTACTACAAAGATGTTTGTAATGAACGTCAAATAAATGCAATTAAACGGTCTTATTTATATTTAATTTTTTAGTTTTCTACACTGAAAAAAATATTGTCGTGAAGTCAAAGATTTCATGTCCTTAGAATAAGAATGCAAATTTTGCTTAACATGGAAGACGCATTTCTCTAAAATAAAGTTTTTTTCCTTGTCCAAAAGTCAATAAACTTTTGAATGAAGTTGTAATGTCCTTATAATTAAGTGATTTTACTTTAAAATGTGTATCATAACATGAAAGATAAAATTTTTGAGGTAAGGTCAACGTGACTTTAATAATTAAGAAAAATTCTTTAAAATTAATAAAATTATCTTTAAATTTGTTTCCTTTTTGCATCTTGCCTACAAAGCAAAAAATCGTTAAAAAATAAGACTTGTTTTTCAACACTTTATTTTAAAGACGCTTTTGACTTGAAACATAGCATAATTTCTACTGGAAGTCGAGTCTTAATATGGAAAATAACATTGTCATTAACTCGTTTTTAAAGGATTTTGATAACAATTGGCGAAAGAAATTTAAAAAAATGAAAAATTAACATTTGCTTCCTAGAAGCAAGTACATAACCCCCAAATTTAAAAGAGAATTGCGTTTTTAAAATATCCTTACTTGTATTCTCCGCTTCTTTGGCTCGGAATTAATACCCAAACTGTTAAAGTAAAGACAAAATCTTTGGAACCGGATATGCTTTTTTTCAGTGTAAGGACATTCATATTTGCTTTACTATTGTACTATATCCTAGCATTCTCTTATTTCTGATATTAGTTCTCGAAAATTTAATTAAAATTATGGATAGTTTAAATTTTGGTTGAAAAATGTGAGCATATACATTTATTTTAATTTTTTCTCACATTGAAAACTAATGACTTGATTTGTATTATTGCATTTTATCTACTTTTTGTGAGAACGAACATTTCTTAAAAACGCTATTCGAAAATGTATTTTTACAATAAAGGAGAAAAATGCGAAAAACAGTAGATCTGAGTAAGAATATTCGTAGGTATACCACGGACTGATTTCGATGGAGGTTGTTGCAAACATAAACATACACACACACATTACAAATATAACAAAACCTCTTCTCTACGTCTGTTGCAAAACAAAAAAAAAACTTTCGGAGAGTAGTTACTTCTACTCTGTGCATAGACTTTCAATTCCAATCAGCGTTGCCGCTTTGGTCCGATCGGACCAAAATTGGTCCAAAAAATTTCTAATTTTTAAATTTGGTCCGATGGTCGGCCCAAACAGCATTTGGTCCATTTTCATAAATTTGGTTTCTATCACATATTAAATAGCAGATGGTGCACCGCAAAGAATATTGTCGGGAGGCCAAATATTTCACATGCGTAAAATATGAATACTAATTTTGCTTAGAATAGAAAACGTATTTCTCTGAAATAAAGTTTTTTCCTTGTCTAAAAGTCTCTAAACTTTTCAATGAAGTCTGTTTGTCCTTATAGCTAAGTGATTCGACATAAAAATGTGTATCCTAACATGAATGAAAATTTCGTTTTAATGAAGTCAAAATGGATTTAATATTTCTGAAAAAATCTTCAGAATTAATAAAATGTTTCAACACATTGTTTTAAAGTCATTATACCATAAACCACATAGTGGTTAGGGTATAATAAGTTTGATCTGCCAAAAAATGTGCCTACCAGAAATATTGATTTTAGACCCCATAAAATATATACCGATCGACTCAGAATCACCTCCTGAGTCGATCTAGCGCTTGGTGTCCGTCCGTCCGTCTGTCCATGTATTTGTTGTTCACAGGATTCCGGTCGCAATTATTAACCGATTTTGATGAAATTTGGTACAGGGAGTTTTTTGGGCACAAGGACGAACTATTGAATTTGGAAGAAATCGGATCAAATTTAGATGATGATGACATTAAAGATAAATAAAATAAATTACTTCTTTTATCAAGCTCGCATTTCGGCACAGAGCAGTGTTCTGCAATTTTGGGATGAACGTCGAGCCCCTCTGTATGAGCTGGCATGTGTAGTTCTAGGTGTTTCAGCTACACAAGTGAGTGTAGAGCGGAATTTTTCTTCTCTTAAACATATATATAATCACTTACGCTGCCGCCTAACGGAAACATACTTTTAATTAATCTAAACACAAAATCTAAATATATAATTTTTACTACTATTTGTTATGTATAGCAAGAAATACTTTTTGCTTTTTTTTTTGTTTTTCTTTTATAATACAACTATTGAAGTAAGTTTTTTTGTTTTCGTAAAATAAAACTCAATTGAACAAATAATACAATGTTTGTACTATAATTTTCTCCAAGAGGAGCGGAGCGGAGCGATTTTTTTTTCTCGGAGCGGAGCGCGGAGCGGAGCGATTTTCTTTTCTCCGGAGCGGGAGCGGAGCGGAGCGAAAAAAATGGACCGCTCCGGATCCCTGGCTTAGATCGACTCAGAATTTCACCACGACCCAGAATATATATACTTTATGGGGTCTTAGAGCAATATTTCGATGTGTTACAAACGGAATTACAAAGTTAATGATGGAGGGTATAAAAATTTATAAAATCGAATAATTTCTTCTACATTGTTTGTATTACAGAAAAGGTTGCTCAGAACTAGAAAACCTCCTGGAAGTGAGAAAGATGTGAGGGAAATGCAATTAGCCAGAAAATATTGTTTTTATACCCTCCATCATAGGATGGGGTATATTAACTTTGTCATTCCGTTTGTAACACATCGAAATATTGCTCTAAGACCCCATAAAGTATATATATTCTGGGTCGTGGTGAAATTCTGAGTCGATCTAAGCATGTCCGTCCGTCCGTCCGTCTGTTGAAATCACGCTAACTTCCGAACGAAACAAGCTATCGACTTGAAACTTGGCACAAGTCGTTGTTATCGGTGTAGCTCGGATGGTTTTGAAAATGGGCCATATCGGTCCACTTTTACGTATAGCCCCCATATAAAGGGACCCTCAGACTTGGCTTGTGGAGCCTCTAACAGAAGCATATTTCATCCGATTTGGTACATGGTGTTGGTATATGGTCTCTAATGCAAAAATTGGTCCATATCGGTCCATAATTATATATAGCCCCCATATAAACCGATCCCCAGATTTGGCTTGCGGAGCCTGAAAGAGAAGCAAATTTCATCCGATACGGCTGAAATTTGGTACATGGTGTTAGTATATGGTCTCTAACAACCATGCAAAAATTGGTCCACATCGGTCCATAATTATATATAGCCCCCATATAAACCGATCCCCAGATTTGGCTTGCGGAGCCTCAAAGAGAAGAAAATTTCATCCGATCCGGCTGAAATTTGGTACATGATGTTGGTATATGGTCTCTAACAACCATGCAAAAATTGGTCCATATCGGTCTTTAATTATATATAGCCCCCATATAAACCGATCCCCAGATTTGGCTTGCGGAGCCTCAAAGAGAAGAAAATTTCATCCGATCCGGCTGAAATTTGGTACATGATGTTGGTATATGGTCTCTAACAACCATGCAAAAATTGGTCCATATCGGTCTTTAATTATATATAGCCCCCATATAAACCGATCCCCAGATTTGGCTTGTGGAGCCTCTAAGAGAAGCATATTTCATCCGATCCAGCTGAAATTTGGTACATGGTGTTGGTATATGGTCTCTAACAATCGTGCAAAAATTGGTCCACATCGGTCAATAAGTGTATATAGCCCCCATATAAACCGATCCCCAGATTTGGCTTGCGGAGCCTCAAAGAGAAGCAAATTTCATCCGATCCGGCTGAAATTCGGTACATGATGTTGGTATATGGTCTCTAACAACCATGCAAAAATTGGTCCAAATCGGTCCATAATTATATATAGACCCCATATAAACCGATATCCAGATTTGGCTTGCGAAGCCTCAAAGAGAAGCAAATTTCATCCGATCCGGCTGAAATTCGGTACATGGTGTTGGTATATGGTCTCTAACAACCATGCAAAAATTGGTCCACATCGGTCCATAATTATATATAGCGCCCATATAAACCGATCCCCAGATTGGGTTCCGGAGCCTCAAAGAGAAGCAAATTTCATCCGATCCGCCTGAAATTTGGTACATGATATTGGTATATGGTCTCTAACAATCATGCAAAAATTGGTCCACATCGGTTCATAATTATATATAGCCCCCATATAAACCGATCCCCAGATTTGGCTTGCGAAGTCTCCAAGAGAAGCAAATTTCATCCAATCCGGTTGTAATTTGGAACATGGTGTTAGTATATGATCTTTAACAAGCGTGCCAGAATATGGACCAATTCGGTCCATAATTATATATAGCCCCCATATAAAACGTTCTCCAGATTTGACTTCCGGAACCTCTTGGAGGAGCAAAATTCATCCGATCCGGTTCAAATTAGGAACGTGGTGTTAGTATATGGTCGCTAACAACCATACCAAAATTGGTCTAATCACACAAAAATTGGTACATATCGGTTCATAATCATGGTTGCCACTAGAGCCAAAATAGTCTACCAAAATTTTATTTCTATAGAAAATGTTGTCAAAATTTTATTTCTATAGAAAATTTTGTCAAAATTGTATTTCTAGAGAAAATTTTGTTAAAATTTTATTCGGTTCATAATAAAATTTTCATCATTGTCAAAATTTTATTTCTATAGAAAATTGTGTTCAAATTTTATTCGGTTCATAATCATGGTTGCCACTCGAGCCAAAAATAATCTACCAAGATTTTATTTCTATAGAAAATTTTGTCAAAAGTTTATTTCTATAGAAAATTTTGTGAAAATTTTATTTCTACAGAAAATTTTGTTAAAATTTTATTTCTGTAGAAAATTTTGTCAAAATTTTATGTCTACTTTGTCAAACTGAATTATATACGTATTGGATCGATCTTTTTTGATTTAATATATACCACGTATGGACTTACATAAATTTAGAAGATGGTGTTAGGAGGTTTTAAGATACCTTGCCATCGGCAAGCGTTACCGCAACTTAAGTAATTCGATTGTGGATGGCAGTGTTTAGAAGAAGTTTCTACGCAATCCATGATGGAGGGTACATAAGCTTCGGCCTGGCCGAACTTACGGCCGTATATAAAGGGTGATTCTTTTGAGGTTAGGATTTTCATGCATTAGTATTTGACAGATCACGTGGGATTTCAGACATGGTGTCAAAGAGAAAGATGCTCAGTATGCTTTGACATTTCATCATGAATAGACTTACGATCTGCCACAACGTCGAATTCAGTGAATGGGCCCTAGAAAAGTTGGCAGAAAATCCGCTTTTTTATCGACAAATTTTGTTCAGCGATGAGGCTCATTTCTGGTTGAATGGCTACGTAAATAAGCAAAATTGCCGCATTTGGAGTGAAGAGCAACCAGAAGCCGTTCAAGAACTGCCCATGCATCCCGAAAAATGCACTGTTTGGTGTGGTTTGTACGCTGGTGGAATCATTGGACCGTATTTTTTCAAAGATGCTGTTGGACGCAACGTTACGGTGAATGGCGATCGCTATCGTTCGATGCTAACAAACTTTTTGTTGCCAAAAATGGAAGAACTGAACTTGGTTGACATGTGGTTTCAACAAGATGGCGCTACATGCCACACAGCTCGCGATTCTATGGCCATTTTGAGGGAAAACTTCGGAGAACAATTCATCTCAAGAAATGGACCGGTAAGTTGGCCACCAAGATCATGCGATTTGACGCCTTTAGACTATTTTTTGTGGGGCTACGTCAAGTCTAAAGTCTACAGAAATAAGCCAGCAACTATTCCAGCTTTGGAAGACAACATTTCCGAAGAAATTCGGGCTATTCCGGCCGAAATGCTCGAAAAAGTTGCCCAAAATTGGACTTTCCGAATGGACCACCTACGACGCAGCCGCGGTCAACATTTAAATGAAATTATCTTCAAAAAGTAAATGTCATGGACCAATCTAACGTTTCAAATAAAGAACCGATGAGATTTTGCAAATTTTATGCGTTTTTTTTTTTAAAAAAGTTATCAAGCTCTTAACAAATCACCCTTTACTTGTTTTTAGTTAGTCTTTATGAAATTGTTTTTACATCCTGGAAAAGAATAAACGTTTATCACAAAAAGTATATACTTTTCTTCCAAATAAGCAAATGAGAAACGAACTTTGTTTGTCTAAAAGTTCGTTTGGGAGGAAAGAATTATTTTTTTGCGTGTATGTGAGCCCGAAAGTAAACTGCATTATGATTTATCGATTGATAGATATGTGTTAGAGGTATAGAAAAATGTTGAGTCATTTTAAAAGTTTTCTACTTAGAAGTGGCGATTTCACCAGGAAAATGTGGATATTTTGGCCGTATTTGCCCAAAATGGAGGGATATATAGATGCTACCTTTGTCTAAATCTGACTAAATATGGTAAATCAATATTATCGGATTGAAGTTTTGGCCTCTTTGTTCGTATGAATCTAAATCGGGAGAATGGGAATTTTATTTAAATACACCCAGAAAAAAGTGTCTTCGAAACTAAGGGAAAAAATGTTCATCAATTTAGTTTACCCATTTTATTTACATTCAGTTAAATTTTTGTGCGAAATAATAAAATTTACTTGTTTCATTAAAAAATCCTAAACTGAAAGCAGTTAGGGATAGTTAATTAACTGGAATAAGGTATGGCATTTTACTAATACTGTTTTCTTCGCTGAGTATAAGAATTTACTACTGAAAAAGAAAATTTTATTCACTGATAACAAAGCATTCGCAAAAATACACAAAAACCGAACTTAAACCAATTTTAATCAAATTTAGTAAGATTTCTTATAAAATGATAATTCTGACTTCCTTTATTATCATACATACGAATAACACTTGGCATAGAAAAATATTTTAGTTCATTCGTACTAAAAAGTATTCAATCCTTTCAAAACTTAAGGAAACACACTTGTTAGAATATAGGAAAATTTCCTACATTTCTTGTATCTACCTGTAATCGATACCTGTCATCGATGTGTTTGCGCATGGATTGTTTTTTTAGTTGGAATCACGTTGTTATGGTATACGAAGAGATTGTTAAAAAATAATATTGTAAAATAATATAATAAAAAACAAATAAAATATATAAAATATTTCTTATTTTAAATTAGTGGGAAAATGTTCGTTTTTTGAAAATTGGTTTATAAAAAAGAAAACACCAGCAGAATAAGAACCCCTTCATTCGACTTCATTTTGCACGCTCACAAAAAATCGCTTCTGTAACATATACTCCCAAACATATTTTGCTTCAAGCATATACATTCTTGGGTATTGCCCAAACATTTATATGTTTGATCTCTTCCAATATTTAATATGTTTGAAAGCATATTGGTCTAAACAATATATGTTTGGGTAGTCTAAGTACCAAACATTTTGTATTTTTGCATCCAAATTCAAAAATGTTGTCTTCCAAAAAACAATATGTTATTATGTGAACATATAATATGTTTGGAAGCATTTTGCACCCAAAAATATTATATGCTTAAAAAAAATTCTCCCAAAGAATATTGTGCTCAAAATTTTATTTATTTATTTATATATTTACAATCATAATGAATTATGAAAATAAACAGGTAATATAGGTGCTAACAACATAGGTTTTCGACCTGAATGCTCAAAAAATTTTGTTTCTGCCCAATTGTATATTCCCCCACATCTTTCTCACTTCCACGAGATTTTTTAGTTCTTAGCACCTTTTTCTGTAATACAAACATTGTAGAAGAAATTATTCAATTGTATGATTTTTTTTATTTTAATTTTACCTTTTGCCGGACGGGGATTCGAACAGCGGACCACACAGTTTGTAAGGATCAAAGAAGTAGCTGATCAATTGCCCAAGGAAAAATAAAATGTTAATTTTGTAATAACAAGCAACAACCACCAACTTAATTCAATATCGCTCCCTGTTAAATAGCGCTCCAAGCTACTAAACACATATATGTTTATAGGCTATTTCTAAAGTAATATATGTTTGCATCCAAGCATATTATATTTACAAACATTTTATGTCCCAAACATAATATGTTCTAACATATTAACATATATGTCCCAAACATGTTATGCTAGTTTATGAACATTATATGCTTGCACTCAAAAATATTGTGTTTAAAAATTTGTGTTCCAAACATATAATGTTTATAGCCAAACATATGAAAAACAGTCTTTTTCATCCGTGTGGAATCTTCAATTATGAGGTAATATTCAGTGATGCTAACCTTTTGTGAAAAAATTGGTTTAGGATTTTTTTTGTTTATATTTGTAGGTATTGAAATTGTAAAAGTTGAACAAAATTGCTAGGCAGCAACTTATTCAAAGTGAAAGGTACTAGAAGAAGGAAAAAAATATGTTTTAATATTTCAAGGCCAGTTGATTCTAAATAAATATATTAATAAAACATGTCTTTTATTGAAGAAAAAATTGCTTGTACAAATACATAAAATTGTATTTAAAAATTAAGGTAAGCAGTTCTAAATTTGAAGTAAAAAGTTTACCACAAATATGTAAGATTTGCCCAAATGAATGTAAAAAGTTCAATAAAATCATTCCATATATGAATTCAATTCAGTTAAATTTTTTCTTTCTGTAGTATAGCGGTACATAAATATAGGAAAATGTTAGGTTAGGTTAGGTTAGGTTAAAGTGGCAGCCCGATTAAGATTCAGGCTCACTTAGACTATTCAGTCCATTGTGATACCACATTAACTAAAAGTACCTATTACATATGGGCACTTCTAGTTTTAACCGCTGAACCTTCTTGATTATTTTTCTTTGTTGAACCAACCAGATTGTTCCAAAAACATTAGCAGACTGCTTAAGTTAACGTTTTCCAGATCCGCCAGTAATCTGAAGCTATATGCTCCTAAAAGTTGCTTGCGCTTTACACAAAATGCAGGACACTCACACAAGAGGTGTTTAATTGATTCTTTTTCCTCCGCATCATGACAGCTCATACAATAGTCATTATACTTCGCGCCAATAGTTTTTGCAAAATCTCCTATCAGGCAGCGACCCGTTATAGCAGATATCAGGAGTGATATCTGACGTCTCGAGAACATTAGCATATCTAGTGTGCGGTTTAAGTTGAAATGGGGCCATATTTGCTTGGTGTCGTTACAACCCTTGCAATTCTCCCATCGAACATTTGCCATCATAACAGCCTTCTCACGCAGCATGAGCTTGCAGGTAGCTAGGGGCATACCAACAAATTCTAGTTCCCCTGGAATATGTAAGGTAGTCCCTAGCCTTGCCAACTCATCCGCTTCGCAGTTCCCCGGTATGTTCCTATGGCCAGGCACCCATATTAGGTGAATATTGTACTGCTCAGCCATCTCATTGAGAGATTTGCGGCAATCGATGGCCGTTTTCGAGTTGAGGAACACAGAGTCCAAGGATTTTATTGCAGGTTGACTGTCTGAGTATATATTAATGCCCACATTTTTTGGAACATTACTTCTCAGCCAATTCGCCACCTCTCTTATTGCTAATATTTCAGCCTGAAAAACACTACAGTGATTAGGTAATCTTTTCGCTATTTGAAGTTGCAAATCATTAGAATATACTCCGAAACCCACTTGTCCGTCCAATTTGGAGCCATCAGTGTAGAAATCTATATATTCTTTATTCCCCGGGGTCTGTGTGCACCACGCCTCACTATTGGGGATTAGAGTCTCAAACTTTTTGTCGAAAAGTGGACTCGCCAAAGTGTAATCCACTACGTTAGGCACATCTGACATTATTTTGAGGACAGAACTGTGACCGTAACCTTTTTCCGACCACAGCGATAGTTCGCGCAACCGCACAGCCGTTGTTGCAGCTGACTGTTTGGCCAAAATGTCTAAAGGCAATAGATGCAGCATGACATTAAGGGAATTTGTTCCTGTCTTGCTGAATGCGCCTGAAATACACAAACACGCCATACGCTGAACTTTATCTAAACCAGTCGGTTTCTGAAGTGCCGGCCACCAGACTACAACACCATATAGCATTATAGGTCTAACCACTGCCGTGTATAGCCAATGCACAATTTTTGGTTTTAGTCCCCACTTTTTTCCTATTGCCTTTTTGCACGAGTACAAAGCTACAGTTGCCTTCCTCGCCCTTTCTTCAATATTAAGCTTAAAGTTCAGCTTCCTGTCCAAAATAACGCCAAGGTATTTTGCACAATCACCAAAGGGAATTTCAATACCCCCTAAGGAAATAGGCCTAACCGTGGGAGTTTTGCGATCTTTGCAGTACATGACTATTTCTGTCTTTGCGGGATTTACCCCAAGACCATTATCTTTCGCCCATTTTTCAGTCATCCGGAGGGCCCTCTGAATAATATCTCTGATTGTGGATGGGAATTTTCCCCTGACTGCCAGAGCTACATCATCTGCGTATGCCACCACTTTTATCCTTTCTTTTTCTAGAGTAACCAGAAGGCTATTTATAGCAACATTCCAAAGAAGAGGTGATAGAACTCCTCCTTGGGGAGTGCCTCTGTTCACATGCTTTTGTATGTTTGCTTGTCCTAGTGTGGCTGAAATACGTCTCTTCATTAGCAGTTCGTCTAACAGCCTGAGTATACATGGATCAACATTCAGAGTTTTCAGTCCATTTAATATCGAGCTCGGATGGACATTATTGAACGCCCCTTCGATGTCTAGAAACGCCACGATTGTGTATTCTTTGACAGATAGTGAGCTTTCAATAAAGCTGACTAGTTCATGTAGTGCGGTCTCAGTAGACCTGCCCTTCGAGTATGCATGCTGTCGTTTCGAGAACAAACTTGAATCGATGCTAGTTCTAAGATAAATATCTATCATCCTCTCCAGAGTCTTAAGTAGGAATGAGGATAAGCTGATTGGTCGGAAATCCTTCGCCCTCGAGTGAGAGGCTTTTCCCGCTTTAGGTATGAAGACGACTTTTGTTTCCCTCCACTTTCCTGGGATATATGATAAGTTGATACATCCTTTATATATCACCGACAACCAGGGGATAATTTTGTCAGTTACAGCTTGTAACTCCGCCGGAGTAATTCCATCAGGTCCAGGGGATTTGAATGGTCCAAAGCTATTTAGCGCCCATCTTATTCTAGTTTCCGATACAATTTCCTCGACAGGAAACGACCGCTGAGCAACTGTGGCACCGCCAGTACATGGTTCAACCGTCTGATTTCCAGGAAAATGTGTGTCCAATAGTACCTCCAGCGTCTCCTCACTGGACGTTGTCCAATTGCCCTCCGATGTTTTAATGAAACCTGGAGCGGAGTTGGTGGATGCTAGAACCTTCCGTAGTCTGGAAGCCTCGGACGTATTCTCAATACTGCTGCAGTAAGCATTCCAAGAGTTATGCTGAGCCTTTCTCAGTTCTCGCTTGTATCCTCTCAGAATCTTCTTGTAAGCGTCCCAGTCCTCAGAAGCTCTGGTGGACTTTACCTTGTTAAAGAGCTTCCTGCAGGATTTCCTCATATTACTTAATTCCGTAGACCACCATGGTGGTCGATGTTTCCCCCTTGGCTTTCCTCTAGGGCATGCAGCTTTCAGTGAGATGTTGAAGGCCTTAGTAATCCGCTCCACTGCGTGTTCGATATCTTGCACATTTCTCATATTAGTCTCTGTTATTTCCGGTATCATCATATTGAACGATTCCCTATACCTATTCCAGTCAGCTTTCCTAACATTTGGCGGAAATATGATCTTGGTGATATGAACATTAAATTTGAAACTGATGTAGCGATGATCTGAGAAGCTGTGTTCACTTAAAACCTGCCACTCAGATATCATTTCATTCAGTTCTTGCGAGGCCAAGGTGATGTCCAAAACCTCTTGCCTGTTTTTAGTGACAAAGGTTGGGACATCTCCCTTGTTGCAAACTACCAGATTAGTACGCAAAATAAACTCTATTAGCGACTATCCCCTTGCATTAGTATCACTACTTCCCCATATACTATGATGTGCATTCGCATCGCATCCCATAATGAGTTTCGTCTTTGTTTTCAGTGACTCTTCCACTAAGGTCTTAACGGCATATGGAGGCATCTCCCTGTCATGTCCCATGTAGACCGAAGATACCCAATATTTGCATTTGGCTATTTCTAAACTGGCAACGACAGTGTCTGTATTGCACATTGAAGGAAGCAGAAACAAGTTGAGCTCGTTTTTAGCAATTATACAGGCTCGATTTACATCATTACCAGTATACTGCAGTAGTTTGAACCCCGGAGTACTTAATTCACATATTTTGTTTTTATAAACATATGGTTCTTGAATAAGAACTATATCTATGTCCCCTTTCATCAGGAGAACTTTTAAGGCAGCACATGCAGCCTTACAATGATGAAGATTTATCTGGAGGATCCGTAGGACCATCGAGATTTTCAACAACCGTCACATCAGCCGCTTCAATCGAGTCATCAAGAATGTCCTCTTCAGAGATATCGGTGACTCTCGCAATAACCATAGGTTCAACTTTGGTGAGTTCTGAGGCAGTAGAAGCCTCCTCACGCATACGGTATCTATCCATGTCTTCAAATGTCTTGGTATCCCCCTCGACTTCGCAAGAGGATCCGCTTACTTCTGATTCAGACAGAGGCTTGTCCATTTCTGAATCCTTTAGCTGATCGTTTTTATACACCTTCATTTGGATATAATGAAAGCCATAACATACACGGCCCTGGGACTTTGCTAGATGTGGCAAAGACTGAGTGTTCAATATAAACACTGCATGCCGTCTTGGCCCATCCACTTCATCCAAACGGCCAACCTTCCAATAAGCTGTTGGAAGATCTGGATTGCATTGTTTCAGTCTATTTAAAATAGATTCCGGGTCAGGAGGGTTTGCAGGTATCCACGCATGTGCTCTAGGTCTAGCCGGTATGTCTTTCTTCTCGACTAACTCTAGAGCAGCTCCTTCCCAAACTTCACCAATTAGTATCAGAGCAGCTTTAAAACATTCTATAGACCTCTGGTCCTCAAATGCGACTAGCTTAAATCGTCCTTGATACCAACCAGCCTCTTGGTGTCGAGGATCTGGGCCGGGAAACTTTTCCAGCACCTGTGAGTAGACGCCAGACAAAGCATTCTCAATTTCCCCCCATTTTTGCTTTGGAACCATACCGTCCAATGCTCCTTTATTAATGATAGCCATCACAAGGCTGTCTTTAGCAACTGAGGCAAACGATCGTTGATCCCTTTTGGAGGATGGCAGCTCATCCGGTGATCGTTCCCTTTTTCCAGCCTCAAGAATTCCTTGAGCCCATTTTAAGGAATCGCTTTGTTTAGCCGACAACGTGCTTGGGTCGACTGATCCTAATTTCTTTAGGATAAACAAAGCATTTCTGCGTTCTTTGAATCTCTTTCGTGAGGGATTACCTCCTTTTGATGCCGTTACCTTGGAAAAGGTCCGACTTGTCAAATTGTCGCCACCTGTCGACCCGTCTACAGGTCGACTAATTGGGCCTAACTCTTGGTCATTGCCCAAATCTATAACTCCAGTCGATACTCGTCCACTGGGCCCTGAAGTTAGCAACCCAGTGGATGTCTTTGAATTTCTCTGCATGGTGGCCTAATATCCCACCACACTTGAAATTCGTAGTAGGTACTTATTACGATGATTTTATCCGCTATTAAAAAACACGTCCGTTCCGTTCGACGGTTGAAATAATATATGTTAATGTTAACTAATATATGGAATACATTCTTCCTAATTTCTACGAAAATCACATTGTTCAAACAAATAAAAATGTCTTTGGCGCTATACGAAGTTGAACTTTCTTCACAATGAGTTCATTTTAACTTAAAGAAGGTGTCACTTTTTTCTGGGTGAATGAACCGATTTTGAATGAAATGATTAGCTAGAATGACAATTCTATTCTCTGTGCAAAATTTCATATAAATCGGAGTGAAATTTTGACCTATATTGGTCATATGACCCTAAGCAGTGCGAGTGATGTGTACATATGGGAGCTATATCTAAATCTGAACCGATGTCAACCAAATGTGTCGCAAAATACGACACTACCAATTGTATCAAATTAGGGTAAAGCTCTGACTTCTGGGGCCATATAAATGCATATATGAACCTATGCCAAATTCATTAGGCTTATATTCTGACCCAAAAATTTTAACTTCATTGGACTACAACTACGACCTAGACTTTGATCACAAAAATGTGTTCACAGACAAACGGGCATGGCTAGATGGCTTATTGAATGAAACAAAAAACCCGAGGCCAAAGAAAATTACCTCAAAATATTACTGGTACAACAAGACCTCAAGATATTACTGGTAATGACCTGGTAAAAGTCTCCCAAAACTCCTCATGTTATGCGGATGGTGGCAAACTCGACCGCTGGTTAATGATAAGGAACCATGGAAAAAGTAGACTACTATGATATTTTGCAATTAAATTTGCCTACGTTTGTGGAGGTTTACGCCTACCTTGAGGAGCAAGTGGTATTTCAACAAGACGGTAATCTCAAGCATACTTACAAAACAGTAACGAAATGGTTGTCGGAGCAAAGTCAAATGCTCAAATGGCTAACACCAAAAAGTATTCATTGGATGTGGTTAGGGCTTCAATGTTATATGGTGTTTTGGTCTTGCGCTAACGAATGAAAATTCAAAACAGTATTTTACGCTCCGTCTCGTGATAGACAACGAATCATGGATCAACTTCTTCTACAAATCAACATGCAATCAATGACACCATATCAACACATTATCGAATGAACGATTGATGACAAGTAATACAATGATCAGTCGTATATAAGTAAAAATATAATAAATTAAACCAGTACTAATTTCTTTAACCTTTAAAAAAGGTTGTGTAAATCAGTTATATAAGGTTCGAGAGAATAGTTGCGACAAACATGTTACATGTTCATCATTCAATAATAAGATGTTGCTCTATGAGGTGATCATATTCATTCTCTGGTTGAATAGAAATTCAGTCGCCATGAGAGAGGAAAGATGAGTCCTCTTTCGAACCCCATCTTTCGTAAAAAATAATTATTAGTCGAATAAAATCATTGTCGGCACGAAGGCTTATTTTACAGGCCTCATGAAGTGATTCGCGGACAAGTGATGTCATACGACAAATATCTTTGTTTGTATCTCATAGGATGCTCCCTGCAAAATATTGTTAACCAATATGTTGAACCTATTACAGATTTTCTCAAAATATTCATCTTGTAAAATGGCATACTTTCATTGAAAGTTCTATAAAGGAAACAAAAAAAATCAAAACTTACATCTTAATACATGTTTAGATTCAATGGATTAATTTAGCATGTGAAATTAATTTATATAGATTTTCTTTAAAGTGCTAACAGCAAAAATACACACATAATACATAAGAGAAAAGCTTTAGCAATTTTTGAAGAGATTTGCTAATAAACACTCTCATTTAATACTTTCTTATATTGGCAGAATATTTCATTATTTTTGCCTTTTTGTTATGAATCTATTATATTAACTTCGTTTACTCTTAGGCTTATATGCTTCACATATTCCATTAAAATTTATCTTTGACATACTTTTTGCTTCTATTAAAAGCAATTTTTCGTTTTGCTGCAAACATTTACACAGAGCTTATAACTTTAGTCATATTTTCCAAATTTTCGTTTCAAACAAGACCGCCCACAAACATCCGAAAAAGAATGAATATTATTAACGCATTTGCGCATCGTCAAAAGTTTGAAGTCAAAGTTTCAATTTTGTGTTTTTTTGTAGATGCTTTCTTTGGCAGGTCTGAACTCCATTTAAACTTTTAGCTGAACTCCCTACATATGGATGCCCTTGTTCTGGCTGGAAGTTGTTGGTTGAAGAAAACTTTTGTAGATTTGACTGTTGATATATCTTCAAAAACACACATGCAACTCTACTTTCCAGATTGCTTAATATATTCCCAAGAAGCTTTCATCACATTTGCTATTAGGGATATTAATATGGTTCACAAAATAATTAAAAAATATACACGTAGCCCACAAAGTCTGCGTTCACTTCAATTCCGTTTATTATACCCTCCACCATAGGATTGGGGCCACATTAACTTTGTCATTCCGTTGGTAACACATCGAAATATTGCTCTAAGACCCTATAAAGTATATTCTGCGTTGTGGTGAAATTCTGAGTCGATCTAAGCATGTCCGTCCGTCCGTCTGTTGAAAGCACGCTAACTTCCGAATGAAACAAGCTATCGATATGAAACTTGGCATAAGTAGTTGCTACACACAGAAAACAGATAGGTTGAAAATCGATTATTGTAACGAAAATTCTACATTTACAATCAAATCACAGTTGTGTCATTCATTTTACTTTATTTACAATCGTTATTTCGTTCCTTCTACCATTTGTTGTTTGTAATACAAGACAATTAGTTGTCTAAACTAAATGTCTCTCTTTTGAAAAAATTTGATCGAATTCGATAGGCACAACCAACCTTATAAAACCTTTGTAACTGTCATTTGGTAGTCAGCACTTTCGTTTGGTACTCACAGCCGAATTCCCTTGAATATATTTTTGAAATGTCAATAAAATTATTACCATCAACGTTGAAGTATAGTGTGTTTTTTTTTTAAATCAAATAACTACAACTGAAAACGGAATATTTCTTATTCGTTTCGAAGTTTCTCATCTGTGGACAGTCTATAAAATATTGTCGTGAACAACTCGCGCCGTGCGAAACTGGCCTTAGTGCACTATATTGGCTGTGAAACGAAAATAATACACAGCAATATTGGCAAAAACAAATAGCTTCAGGGTACTCAATGCTACGGTGCGCATCCTCAATATGGAATAATTTCATTGGCGGCTCTGAAAAAATCCATCTCTAAGTTTCTCATCTGTGGACAGTCTATAAAATATTGTCGTGAACAACTCGCGCCGTGCGAAACTGGCCTTAGTGCACTACATTGGCTGTGAAACGAAAATAATACACAGCAATATTGGCAAAAACAAATAGCTTCAGGGTACTCAATGCTACGGTGCGCATCCTCAATATGGAATAATTTCATTGGCGGCTCTGAAAAAATCCATCTCTATATATGAAACCCCACGAAAGTGACCATTGGGGATAGGTTCGTATATCGTTTTTAAAACTCCACACTAATTTCTTTACTTAATTTATTGTGTGTTTTAGACATGCTATAGACAGTTCGGACACCATCTATAAATACTAATATGCGAAGAGTACCAAAGATTTAGCTCAATTATCTGTCGATTCCCCAACCTATTCATGCTGGAGGGTATACTTTTAAGGGTGAACATTTTTTATAATGTATTAATATATTGTATTTAAGTATATGTACCTTCCTATCATCTAAAAAATATAAATAAAAATCAGTATTTTGTGGGTTTTTGTTATTCAATTCGGTCATGGTGCTTTAAAGTTGGGAGATACAACTAAATGAAGAAGGGAGCAACGACCAATTTCATCATCTGACACAACCAACCCCATATATAGTATTAGTTGGGTTTCCCATCATTCGATTGAGTCGACCGAATTTGTTGGGTGTCACAACTGCCAACTGGTAGTTGCTTCAACTGCCAAAAGGAGGTTGGCAATAAATTCGATTGTCACAACCAATCTGTATTCTCTGTGTATTGATGTAGATCGAATGGTATTGCAAATGGGCCATGTCGGACCACTTTTACGTATAGCCCCCATATAAACCGAACCCCAGATATGACTGGTGGAGCCTCTTGGATAAGTAAATTTCATTCGATCCGGTTGAAATTTGGTTCGTGGTATTAGTATATGGTCTTTAATAACATAACCATGCAAAAATGGGTCCATATTGGTCCATAATTATATATAGACCCCATATAACCGATCCCCTGACTTGAACTCCGTAGTCCCTTGGAGGAGCAAAATTCATCCGATCCATGCAAAAGTTGGACAATATCGGTTCATAATTATATATAGCCCCCCATGTAAGCCGATCCCCAGATTTAGTTTTGGAGCCTCTTGGAGGAGCAAATTTCATCCGATTCAGTTTAAATAAGGTACGTGGCGTTAGTATATGGTCTTTAACAACCATGCCAAAATTAGTCCATATCGGTTCATAATTATATATTGCCCACAATCCCCGGTTTGGTTGTGGAGCATCTTGGAGGAGCAAATTTCATCCGATTCAGTTGAAATTTGGTGCATTGTGCTAGAATATGGCCGCTAATAATAACAAGGTCCGTATCGGTCTATAGTTATGGGCTATATATAACTATAGACCGATATGGACCTCGTTGGACAGATAAACCGATCCCCAATCACACAAAAATTGGTTCATATCGGTTCATGATTGTCCCCATATAAAGCGACATCCATATTTCAGTTCTGGATCCCTAATTACTGCGCAAAAGTTCATATCGGTTCGTAATTATTTGTAGACTTACCTATATGTAGCTTTTTTGTCAAATATATACCACGTACACTGAAAAAATATTGTGAGGTCAAAGATTTCATTTCTTTAAAATACGAATGCAAATTTTGCTTAGCATAGAAGACGTATTTCTCTAATATAAAGTTTTTTTCCTTGTCTATAAGTCGATAAACTTTTCAGTGAAGTCGTATTGTCCTTATAATTAAGTAATTTCATTTAAAAATCGATATCATAACATGAAAGAAAAAATGTTTGGGCTAAGGTCAACTTGACTTTAATAATTCAGAAAAATTCTTTAAATTTAACGAAATTGTCTTTAAATTTGTTGTCTTTTTGCATTTTGACTACAAAGCAAAAAATCGTTCAAGTATAAGACATGTTTTCCAAATTTTATTTTAAAGAAGTTTTTACTGGAAACATAGCATAATTTCTACTGGAAGTCGAGTCTTAAGTTGGAAAATAAAGTTGTCGTTAACTCGTTTTTAAAGGATTTTGATAGCATATGAAGAAAAAAAGCTGAGAAAGCGAAAAATTAAAATTTGCTTCCTAGAAGCAAGTACACAAAACCCAAATTTAAAAAAGAATTGTGTCTTAAAAGTATACTTACTTGTATTCTCCGCTCCTTTAGCTCGGAAACAATACCAAAATTTTTAAAGTAAAGACAAAATCTTTGGAACCGGGCTTGTTTTTTTTTCGGTGTATGGACTAACGTACAATTTAGAAGACGATGTTAAGAAGTTTTAAGATACATTACCATCGGTAAGTATTACCACAACCCAAGTAATTCGATTGTCGTAGAAGTTTCTATGCAATCCATGGTGGAGGGTACATAAGATTCGTCCTGGCCAAACTTACGGCCGTATATACTTATTATTTGTCTAAGAAAAACAACATTGTTATAACAAAACAAAAAATGTTTATGGTGAATTTATTATTTGCATCCGTTAGTTAATAAATATACGACAAAATGCAGATCCTTATTCTTACATTAATAACAGCGCCATGTAATCGAATCAACGAGTGCAAACTGCTACCAAAAAATCTGCGTTCAATATATCTATTCAAATTGTACCGTTACATCTTTGAGTTCTTATACCCACCACCATAGAATGGTGACGGGGGTATAATAAGTTTGTCATTCCGTTTGTAACACATCGAAATATCGATTTCCGACTATATAAAGTATATATATTCTTGATCAGGGAGAAATTTTAAGACGATATAGCCATGTCCGTCTGTCTGTCTGTTGTAATCACGCTACAGTCTTCAATAATGAAGCAATCGTGCTGAAATTTTGCACAAACTCGTCCTTTGTCTGCAAGCAGGTCAAGTTCGAACATGGGCTATATCGGTCCAGGTTTTTATATAGTCCCCATATAAACCTACCCCCAGATTTGGGGTCTTGGGCTTATAAAAACCGTAGTTTTCATCCAATTCGCCTGAAATTGGAAATCTGGAGGTATTTTAAGACCATAAAAATAGCGAGTATCGGTCCATGTTTTGGTATAGCTCCAATATAGATCGATCTCCCGAGTTTACTTATTGGGCTTCTAGAAACCGTAGTTTTTATCCAATTTGCTTGAAATTGAATATCTAGAGGTATTTTAGGACCATAAAGAGGTGTGCCAAAAATGTTGAGTATAGGTCCATGTTTTGGTAGACCGATCTCCCAATTCTACTACTTGGGCTTTTAAAAACCGTACACACAGAGAAGGAATATGATCACCTCAAACATGTTTCAAGAGCAAAATGTTATTTTTGTATGGTGACCTTGTAACATGTTTGTTACTAAAATGTTATTTTATCGTCAAATATAGCCTGTTTGCCGAAATCAGATACATGATTTCCGAAAAAATTACATGGTTGCGAAAACCATGTTACATGGTCACCACCCAAAAATAACATTTTGCTCTTAAAACATGTTTGAGGTGATCATATTCCTTCTCTGGGTGTAGTTTGCCAATTTGCCTGAAATTTGAAATGTAGAGGTATTTTAACACCATAAAAAGGTGTGTCGAAAATGGTGAGTATCGGTCCATGTTTTGGTATAGCCCCCATATGGACCGATCTCCTGATTTTATTTCTTGTCCGTAGTTTTTATCCAAATTGTCTGAAATTGGAAATCTTGAGAACCACAAATACGTGTGCAAAACATGACGTGTAGTGGTCCATGTTTTGGTGTATCCCCCATATAGACCGATCTCCCGATTTTATTTCTTGAGCTTGTAGACTACGTTTTTTTTTTCAATTTGTGGGAAATTTGAAATCTGGAGGTTTTTAGGACTATAAATAGGTGGACAAGAAATTATTTTATTGTTTGAGATTCTAGAAACCGTGGAGGTATAAGACCGATCTCCTGATTTAACTCCTTGGGTTTCTAGAAACCGTAGTTTTATTCGATTTGCCTGAAATTGTAAATATTAAATTTTTATCGCTCAATTTGGTAAGACCTTTATATAGACCGATTTCACTTCTTGAGTGTATAGAAGGCGCACTGATCATGAAAAGTGCTTGAAACTGAATGTCAAATATCCAGATTTTACTTCTCGTAATCATTTAAATTAAGGGGGTGAAAATCTACAGATTTTAGATTTCAAATCATAATTTACTTGCACACTTACAAGAGATGTTAACGATTCCTCTAAAACTCAAACAAAAATGTTCTTATATATCCAGAATCTGATATAGCCTTCATAACTAAAATCTTTAAATTCATATTCGAGAAGTGTACTGGTTTAATTGCTCTGCTTGGTAGAATATCTGTCACCAAACCCCCCTGAAATTTTCAAAGGAATCTATGATATTTGATTCATGGTGCTGGGTATTTAAGATTCGGCCCGGCCAAATTTACTGCTTGATTTTTTTTCAGTTTTCCTTATTTTTCTACCTTTGTTATTACATTTGATCGTTTTGCGAGATCGTTTCCTCATTTAACTCACAAAAGTAGAAAAAATAAAAAATGGAAATTAACGGTAAAGAGATTAGCGTTGACGAAAGAAAAATGATTAATTAATTATTGAAAGAAAACAAAAATTGTCAAAATATTGGTAAAACTGTAGGTAGATAATTTTCATCTGTACAAAGAGTTATAAACAACTTTAAGGAAACTGGAATTTTAACACCAAAGTGCAGGTCTGGTCGCCCGAAAGTATTATCAATACGGGAAGACCATAAAATTATTAATGTAGCGAAGACTAATCCCTGGGTAACCTCTTCCAAAATTGTAGAAAATGTTAAAGTGTCTTTTAAAAAAAGTATTTCTGCAGAAACAGCCAGTATTGCAAAAAGGTGGATACCACTTTAGGTTTGCATTCCACATTGCAGTGAAGCCACTTAGAGAAGCTTTGAAACCCTCAGAAATGTCACCAACATTACTCACACCCAGAGAAGGAATATGATCACCTCAACCATGTTTCAAGAGCAAAATGTTATTTCTGAATGGTGACCATGTAACATGTTTGTCGCAACCATGTTATTTTCTCGGAGGTTATGTGTCTGATTTCGGCAAGCATATTATTTTTGGCGAGAAAAGAACATTTTTGCCATAAACATGTTACATGGTCACCATCCAAAAATAACATTTTGCTCTTGAAACATGGTTGAGGTGATCATATTCCTTCTCTGCGTGCAGGTGGGATAATCCACCGGTGAAAAACTTTTTTGGCGGGCATGCTAACCATTGCACCACGGTGGAGCAATACACCCCCACGGCGTGGGGGTGCATGACGTCTTCTTGAGGGGTCAATTGGTATGACAATGGACAAATACGGTCATTTAAACGTATTAAAACACAATTTAAGTCAAAGTGCCGAAAAACTTGACTTAGCAGAGACATTTTGGTTCCAGTAGGATAACGATCCAAAGCATACTGCTGAGATCGTAAGACTTTGGCTTCTATATAATGTCCCAAGATAGCTTAAAACACCCCTACAATCACCCGATCTTAACCTAATAGAGCACCTTTGGCATCTACTGGAGAAAAGGATACGGCAACATAATATTTCTAGCAAGAAAGCGTTACGCAGAACTATGCAAATTGAGTGGGCCAAAATAACAGCGGAGAAAACAGAAAAAATGGTAAATTCTGAGCCAAACAGACTAAGTGAAGTTCTAAAACAACGAGGCTGTCAGACCAATTACTAACATTCATTTATATAGATTGTTTTTGTATATTTTTAATGTTTCTATACAATTTTGTTTTTACTGAACGCAGACTTTTTGGTTTCCCAATTTAGTAGTTATGAGTAACATATGTTACTTACATATCGTTATATTCAATATAATAAATTCTGAGTCGATTTAGCGATGTCCGTCTGTCTATATGTCTGCCTGTCAGTCCGTCCGTCTGTCTGTCGCATTTTAAGTCCGATCGTCCTCAAATTTGGCATATAGTTTTACATTGGCTCATAGACAATCGCTATTGATTTTGAAAAAATTGGTTCAGATTTGCATGTATATTTATCACCGATTTGGTCATATCTGCCGTATTTTCTTAAAATTTAGCATAACCAAATGTTTTGGGGCTCTCGTAAAATATCGGTTCAGATTTAGATATAGCTCCCATATAAATCTTTCGTCCTATTTGCGTTTATATGACCTCAAAAGCCAGAATTTTGCGCTGGTTTGCTTTAAATTTTGCACAAGGAGTACGATTAATAGTATCGTTAATTGTGCCAAAATTGGTTGAAATCGGTTCATATTTAGATATAGCTCCCATATATATGTTTCGTCCGATTTGGACTTATATGGTTTTGAAGCCAGAATTTTGTTCTGATTTGCTTAAACTTTTGCATAAGGAGTACGTTTAATAGTATCATTATGCGTGCGAAATTTGGTTGAAATCGGTTCAGATTTGGATATAGCCCCCTTATATATCTTTTGCCCGATTTACATTCATATGACCAAGGAGGCCAAAGATATACTTCCATTTACGATAGCAGAATTATTATTTTAACTGTACAAGTCAAATTTGGTCGAAATCGGTTCAGATTTAGATATATATACACTGCAATGCTAGGCTTTCCACAGAATGGAAATATCGCCACTTGGCCAAATAATATATCAAAACCCACAATTGACGAGACGAGATCTTGGCGAGATCTAACCAATAGCCTTGTAAAATCGCCACCGCAAAAATTGTAAATATTACTCAAATTGTCCTATATCTCGAAAGCCATTTTGTACCATTGCATTAAAATTGCTCTAGCTTTATATTTCTCATATTTTTTACTAACATTGTTGTTCATCCACGGGCGTTAGCCGATTTAAATTTAAATTCTAGAGATTTTGTTGAAGTACAAGAAATAGTCTTCAAATCGGTTAAGATATAAATATTTGAATATGGGAATTTAAACCTTCATAATAACTCCCAACGTATTGGAAGGTGTTGAGATGGTAACACAAATGTTGGTTTACATAGTGGTGAAGGGAATAATATAGTCGGCCCCGCCCGACTTTAGAGTTTACTTACTTGTTATACCCTCCACCATAGGATGGGGGGTATATTAACTTTGTCATTCCGTTTGTAACACATCGAAATATTGCTCTATAAAGTATATATATTCTGGGTCGTGGTGAAATTCTGAGTCGATCTGAGCATGTCCGTCCGTCCGTCCGTCTGTTGAAATCACGCTAACTTCCGAATGAAACAAGCTATCGACTTGAAACTTGGCACAAGTAGTTGTTATTGATGTAGGTCGGATGGTATTGAAAATGGGCCATATCGGTCCACTTTTACGTATAGCCCCCATATAAACGGACCCCCAAATTTAGCTTGCGAGGCCTCTAAGAGAAGCAAATTTCATCCGATCCGGCTAAAATTTGGTACATGGTGTTAGTATATGGTCTCTAACAACCATGCAAAAATTGGTCCACATCGGTCCATAATTATATATAGCCCCCATATAAACCGATCACCAGATTTGACCTCCGGAGCCTCTTGGAAGACCAAAATTCATCTGATTCAGTTGAAATTTGGTACGTGGTGTTAAAATATAGCCTCAAACTCCCATGTAAAAATTGGTCGGTATCGGTCCATAATTATATATAGGCCCCATATAAACCGATTCCCAGATTTGACCTCCAGCACCCCTTGGAAGAGCAAAATTCTTCCCATTCGGTTGAAATTTGGTACGTGATGTTAGCATATGGTATCCAACAACCATGCAAGAATTGGTTCCTATCAGCCCATAATTATATATAGCTCCCCTATAAACCGATCCCCAGATTTGACCTCCGGTGCCTTTTGGAGAAGCAAAATTCATCCGATCTGCTTGAAATTTTGGTACGTGGTGATCGTATATGATATTTAACAACCATGCCAAAAGTGGTCCATATCAGTCCATAATCATATATAGCCCCCATATAAACCGATCCCGAGATTTGGTTTTGGAGCCACTTGGAGGAGCAAATTTCATCCGAGTGAGTTGAAATTTGGTACATTGTGCTAGATATGGTCGTTAAAAACCATGCGTAACTAGGTCCATATCGGTCTATAGTTATATATATCCCTCAGATAAATCGATTTCCAATCACACAAACAGTGGTCCATATCAAGTTCATCATTCTATATAGCCCCCATATAAGCGGCCCCCATATTTATATTCTGGCTCTCTACGTACGGTGCAAAAGTCCATGTCGATTCGTAATTTTTTTTGTCTAATATATACCACGTATGGACTAACTCACAATTTAGAAAACGATATTAAGACGTTTTACAGTCTTTCGTAGAAGTTTCTACGCAATCCATGGTGGAGGGTACATAAGATTCGGCCTGGCCGAACTTACGGCCGTATACACTTGTTTTTCATTAACTTAGTCTCCATGTTTAAGGAAGGATATAATTAAATCCCCAATATTTTGAGGACATATTTCGTAAATATAATAATAACAATGTTTGAATGAATTCATTATTTCTTCATTTTAGTTCATAACATTTTCAACTTTTAACAGAAGTAGTAGTACATTTATTTAGATACATCATGAAACATCTCAAACTTGGACACTCTCAAAAACCGGACACCGCTCAAAAGTGGGCAATTATAGTGATAATTGGTTATATCAACTCATTGAAATTAATCTCTCATAACTGGACACCTCCCATATGTGGACAAAATTTAGGCGACCATGATTAGGTTAGGTTAGGTATAATGGACCCCCAATATTTCAGGCTCACTTAGACTATTCAGTCCATTGTGATACCATAGTGGTGAACTACTCTCTTATCAATGCGTGCTGCCCGATTCTATGTTAAGCTCAATGACAAGGGACCTCTTTTTTATTGCCGAGTCCCAACGGCGTTCCACATTGCAGTAAAACCACTTAGAGAAGCTTAAAACACTTAGAAATGTCAGCAGCATTACTGATGTGGGATAATCCACCGCTGAGAAACTGTTTACTGTTTGGTCGAAACAGGGTTCGAACCCACGACCCTGTGTATGCAAGGCGGACATGCTAACCATAGCACCACGGTGGCTCCAATGGCGACCACGGGTGTCCACTTCAGAGATATTTCACTTTATATGTACGCAATACGGCAACAATGACAATCATATTTGCAAATAACGACATTAGGAGTCTTATTCCTATACGTTACACTTTCAGTAACCGAGTTTGGATACACGTTCACGTCGCTAGCCTCTTCTACTGCAACAACATTTTATATAATTCACATTTTCTTCTATACCCGTTTTTAAATTCGTTATTCTTTTATAAGATCATCGACGCACAATAATTCGTAATTGCACAAAAATTTTTAAACATAACGATGACATATTTTGTTTTGTTTTATGAACACGTATAAAAAAAAAAAAAAATTTTCCGCTCTGTGTATTTATGCACATGAAAGTATGTTTATTCAAAACTTTATGTGCTTCGTTCGATTCAATTTCTTACAAAAACCTATTATTTTTAAGTTTTTCCTTTAGGAGACGAAAACATATGTAATTCTACAATCCACAAATAAAAAAACTTTAATCAAATATTTTGCGGAATATAGTACTATATGCAGCAAAAATAAACAAAAGAATCATTCCAAGTTACTAAATAACTTCGATAAAATGTTAAGAAAACAAGTATATACAGAACTAAGTTCGGCCGGGCCGAATCTTAAATACCCACCACCATGAACCAAATATTAGGGTTTCCTTTGAAATTTCAGGGGGGTTTGATGACAGATATTCTCCCAAGCAGAGCAGATCAACTAGTGCACTTCCCCAAGATAAATTTCAAGATTTTGCCTATGAATACTACACGCAAAAAAATAGATCTTTCCTCTCAAACGAAATTTTAGACAAACAAAGTTCGTTTCTCATTTGCTTTTCGCTGTAAGAAAGTGTTTTTGGAAGAAAAGTATATACATTTTGTGATAAACGTTTATTCTTTTTCAGGATGTAAAAACAATTTCATAAAGACAAACTCAAAAAAAAAAAATTACATTTTCCCACACATCTTTCTCATATCCACGAGATTTTTTAATGTAGAAGAAATTATACGATTTTATAAATTTTTAAAATTTTTTTACCTTTCGCCTGGACGGAGAATCGAACAGCGGACCATGCACTTTGTAAGCCAACACACTAACCACTGAGCTATGTACCTGTCATGGCCATCAATAGATAAATATCCATATAAGTTATATTTATATAGCATAGCTTGCGGCGCCAACGAACCGAATAAACAAAGTTTATTTAACAGAAACAAACATTTAGTTTGGCACCGTGGAGCAGTGGTTGCTACGTCCGACTTGCATGCCAAGGGTCGTGGGTTCGATCCCTGCTTCGACCAAAGTTTTTTTTTTATAATATATATATAGTATATTAAATTTTTAACTGTAAAATATGTCTTATTAAAGACCTAAAGTCAGAAAAGAACAGTGCTTGTTATAAACGAAATGGACTGTGTTGTTGTTTCAAAAATAACTTTTTTTTTATTGAAAAAATAAAAATTTTGTAACACACGAAATTTTTGTGATAAAAGTTTAAAATTTTCGAAGCAATTCAAAAAACTCTAACAAAAGAAAAACGTTTTCGGTACACGTTTTCCAAACGTTTTTTTCTTTGCGTGTATGTTATATCATATTCTGGATTTATAAGAACCATTTTTGTTTGAGTTTTAGAGGAATCATTAACATCTCTTGTAAGTGTGCAAGAAAATTATAAAATAACGTCTTGATTTGAAATCTTAAATCTGTAGATTTTCACCCGAGAAGTAAAATCTGGAAATTTTACATTGAGTTTCAAGCAATTTTCATGATCAGTGCGCCTTCTATACCCTCAAGAAGTGAAATCGGTCTATATAGAGGCATTACCAAACCGATAATAAACTAATCCGATACACGTTTTTGTGAGCCTAAAATACCAGAATATTTACAATTTCCGGCAAATCGGATAAAAACAACGGTTTCTAGAAACCCAAGGAGTTAAATCGGGAGATCGTTCTTATGGGGGCTATACTAAAATATGGACCGATACACACCGTTTTCGGCACACCTTTTTATGGCCCGAAAATACCTCTAGCTTTCCAATTTCAGGCAAATAGGATAAAAACTTCGGATTCTAAAAGCACAAGAAGTAAAATCGGGAAATCAGTCTATATGGGGCCTATACCAAAATATGAAACGATACTCACCATTTTCGGCACACCTCTTTATGGTCATAAAATACCTCTAGATTTCAAATTTCAAGCAAATTGGATAAAAACTACGATTTCTATAAGCTCAAGACCCCAAATCGGGAGGTCTATTTATATGGGGGGCTATATCAAAACCTGGACCGATATAACGTCTTGATTTGAAATCTTAAATCTGTAGATTTTCACCCAAGAAGTAAAATCTGGAAAATTTACATTGAGTTTCAAGCAATTTTCATGATCAGTGCGCCTTCCATACCCTCAAGAAGTGAAATCGGTCTATATGGAGGCATTACCAAACCGATAAAAAACTAATCCGATACACCTTTTTGTGAGCCTAAAGTACCAGAATATATACAATTTCCGGCAAATCGGATAAAAATTACGGTTTCTATAAACCCAAGGAGTTAAATCGGGAGATCGTTCTTATGGTCCGAAAATACCTCTAGATTTCCAATTTCAGGCAAATTGGATGAAAACTACGGTTTCTATTAGCCCAAGAAGTAAAATTGTGAGATCGGTCTATATGGGAGCTACACCAAAACATTGACCGATACTCACCATTTTTGGCACACCTCTAGATTTCATATTTCAAGCAAATTGGATAAAAACTACGATTTCTATAAGCCCAAGACCGCAAATCGGGAGGTCAGTTTATATGGGGGCTATATCAAAACCTGGACCGACAAAATACGAGTTTGTGCAAAATTTGAGCACGATTGCTCCATTATTGAAGACTGTAGCGTGATTACAACAGACAGACAGACGGACATGGTTATATCGTCTTAGAATTTCTCCCTGATCAAGAATATATATACCTTATATAGTCGAAAATCGATATTTCGGTGTGTTACAAACGGAATGACAAACTTATGTTATTATACACCCTTCACCATTCTATGGTGGTGGGTATAAAAAGGTATAAAAAGAAAGTTTTACTCCGATTTACGTGAATGGTTTTTTTTCAGAAAAGAATACACCATAATCCTGCTGATTTATTTTCCAATTTCTCCAAATCATCAGATAAATCATAAATGCGCTTTTGCATAGTTGCATCAAAATGGATTTTTTTCTGCTCCATCCCAGGGGATTAGCCGGTTTAAATTGTAAACTTAAATATTTTGTATAAGAAAATATGTTTTTCGTACACGGACGAAAAAGACTGTTTTTCATATGTTTCGGTGTAAAAATTATATGTTTGGAACTCAAAATTTTTAACATAATATATTTAAGTGCAACCATACAATGTTCGTAAACAAGCATAACATGTTTGTTAATATGTTAGAACATATTATGTTTGGGACATAAAATGTTTGTAAATATAATATGCTTGGATGCAAACATATATTAATTTATAAATAGCCTATAAACATATATGTGTTTAGAAAGAGAGACATAGATAGTATGCTGCAAGTAAAAGAATGGAAGTAACCAATTGGCGCCTTAAAAATATATATACACAAAGAAAAGTTCATTAATTTTTTTTTCTACCGGTGTATGCCTAAGGTGAAACATAATATGTTTAAACAATACAATCCTGAAAATATATATTCTTGAATCAGAATGTGTTTGGGATATATGTTAGAGAAGCGATATTTTTTTAGGGTGCATATAGTACCTAACACATTTGATGGATTTAAGATGGAATTTTAAATGTAGCGGTTTAGGGTACAAAATAGTCGGCCCCGCCCGACTTAAAACTTTCCTCACGTATTGTAGTGTATTTTATGACTTATGAAGTTTTCACTATTCTTGTAGTGAATTTTAATATTAATTCTTGAAGATGGTATTGGTTAATTGTTTTGTGATAGCGTGGTGTTTACTTGTCAAATTTTAAAGAATGAAAGAAACTGCTATCAGCTACTGGGTGATTCTCGTTAAAAAGTCCTTTATTTTATCTTATATGTTAGCCTAAAGTTTTCAGTGAGGAGCTATTAAACAATTTTATTGGCTACCATTCCATAAAATAAAAGTAAAATATGCCTGCAATTAATTAACTTAAATTGAAATAATATTTATATCCTCAATTATGGATAGAACAATTTAAGTGCAAACCCTGCTTGAAAGTGCATAAAATACATTTAGCAAACAATATACGTATAATTAATTCGAAAATGTATATACAAAGATTCAATTAAGACATTCTTGTGGTTTTTCAATATACTCGTGTAGACATAAATAATCACCCCTCACTTAGCATCAGTCATTTATTTATATTGTGGGTAACATTTGTTGTCGTTAATTTTAAAGCTTTTTATGGACCAAATGATAAAGTACGCGGAACATTGATGTAAAATTGTCGATTCATTTTATTCTTAGGAGGAATGACGTTGACAAAAACCAAATTATATCTAATTATTCAATTTAGTGTTTTTAAAATAATTCATGGATTTGAAGTCTATCCAGATTGATAGCATTGCTGTCGTAAATTGTATGTAGCCAGGATAGACAATAAAAAATCACATTAATTTACTCTTGAATTAATACGGCAGCCAAAATGGTACATGATAAAATTTCGCCAAATTTAATTATACGAAACTTTAAATGCTTCAATTTTTTATTTACGCAGCTGGGACTTTATATAATATAGGTAAGAATAATTTAATCAGATTGAGATTATATTTCATTATATCCAAATATAAATTGAAATTTAATTAAAAATTGACCAGAAAAGAACCCTTGAAGCAATAAACTCTACAGCGTTCAGTTGGGCCTCCAAAATTGTTGGCAGTTTAAAGGGTGATACGGTCAAAATTTGGTCAAGGGAAAACGCGTGTAAATCGGTGAAATCGTTTATTTAAAAAATCAAATTAAATTTCTTTTTCAAGTTCAATTAGTTTAAAATTCAGGAAAAATATTCAGTTAGGCTTTCGCTTTTCCAAATCCGAATTGCCGGGCCTCACGCTTGACACCCGCCATCAGATTTTGTACAGCCACCTTGTCCACCTTCTTTGCCGTAGAAAGCCAGTTTGCCTTGAACTGCTGCTCGTCCTTAGCAGTTCTTTTGGTCTTCTTTAGGTTCCGCTTGACAATAGCCCAGTATTTCTCAATTGGGCGGAGCTCTGGCGTGTTGGGAGGGTTCTTGTCCTTGGGAACCACCTGCACGTTGTTGGCGGCGTACCACTCCATGGCCTTTTTACCGTAATGGCAAGATGCCAAATCCGGCCAAAACAGTACCGAACAAACACTCTTTAACGTAAAATTCTTGGTTGACAGTCCCGGAAGCTATGAAAATGCTGCTTTTCAAGCCACAGGTACAGATGGCTTGCCAAACCAGATATTTCTTTGCGAACTTCGACAGTTTTATGTGCTTGAAAATATCTGCTACCTTTCCCCTTCCTTTTGCCGTATAAAACTCCTGTCCCGGAAGCTGCTTGTAGTCGGCTTTGACGTAGGTTTCGTCGTCCATTACCACGCAGTCAAACTTCGTCAGCATCGTCGTGCACAGCCTCCGAGATCGCGCTTTGGCCGTCGTATTTCTTTTATCATCGCGATTTGGAGTCACTACCTTCTTGTAAGTCGATAGTCCGGCTCGTTTTTTGGCTCGATGCACGGTTGTAGACGATACACCCAGCTTATTTGCGGCATCTCCGAGAGAGAGGTTAGGGTTTCGCTTGAAACTACCGGCAACTCTCTTTGTCGTCTCAGCGGCTTCCGGTTTTCGATTTCCCCCCGATCCAGACTTCCTGGCTGTCGACAAACGTTCCCCAAACACTTTAATTACATTTGTATCGGTTGATTTGGCAACTTTTAGCGATTTTGCCAGCTTTGCGTGCGAGTAGCTCGGATTTTCGCGATGCGCGAGCAAAATTTTGATACGCTGTTCTTCTTGCTTGGACGGCATTTTGACAACTGAAGAGTGAATTCCAAAATCAAAATAGGAACAATATTCTACACACACACACACCTTCAAAATGAGGGGTGTTCAGGTTTTTTAAATGCAAAATTGAAAGAAATACGTCAAGTTTATATTGACCAATTTTTGACCGTATCACCCTTTAGGTGCGGGTCAGTAAGAACCACGTTTGGTACTCAACTTAAAGGTCTTCAAGGAACCAGATAGGATTATAAAAGTTTCAGGTACCAGAGAGAGTAGTCAACAGTGCAGAATGATAAAAACGTTATTTTTATTTCCCAGCAAAAAAGCATCGCCAAAAAAGTAATGAAAATGTTCTTTTTGGATCCGGAAGTGGTGCAAAATTGACGCAGAAGCTATGAATTTAACATGGGCTTGTCATATTATATTTTGGCAATTTCAACAGCCGTTGCACTGAATTTCATCACTTCTTTAGGTGTGATCCGAATTCAATGTTTTGGATGTGAATTAAGAAATTTTGTGATATTTTGAAAAACAAATATATTTTAAAAATTTTTTATGAGTTTTAATACATTCTTACGCTTGTGTGGAACGTTTGGCATCAAATATTTTCAAAAATTCGCAATTTTCCCTTTTTTCAGGCGGGATTTAGCATTTTTTTCGACAACATTTAAATGATTTGTACCTTTTTGTTACAAAAAAAGTTAAAATTATCCATTAAAAGTATGAAAAAAAGTTATAAAAAATTGAATTTAAAGAACTTCTTGGGTAGTTAAAATAAAGAACATCATTGGGAGTGCATCTTCTGGAAGTGCTTTTAAAGTTGTGCCTCTGGAAGAACTTCCAAATTTTTTTGCTGGGTTTATAAGGGCAAACCATAACGTCTTAATTAAAGTTAGTATTGGGAACTAAGTGCTGTAACGACGAGTATCTTCAGTCTACTGAGGGGAAGAGTCCATCACAAAAAAATTATTTGAGAATTGACAGTGGAAGAAAACGGACATGTTTGGGTTTGAGTTTTATCTTATTTTTTGATGTTGCTATTATAACTATGTATTGCCAAAATATACTGTGGGTCTCATACAAAATGTAAACATAGTAATCTTAGATTTAAGTAATCTTTGAATATGACATTTTATAATTTTACTTTAAGTTTTTCAATAAACTGCATCCAATTTGCCTTTGAATATGATATTTTATAATTTTATTTTAAGTTTTTCAATAAACTACATCCAATCAACAACATTATTAGTTTGATTATGTTTGGATAACACGGGAATGGATCCAACGATGGTGAGAGCTTATCTTGGCTGGCTGAAACTAAAAAACAAAAAAATCTTATTTTGTCAAAATTTTATTTTTGTAGAAATGTTTCTATGGGAAATTTTTTAAAAATTTTATTTCTATAGAAAATTTTGTGATTTTTTTTTTAATCTTAATTCTTTGGAAACTGCTGTCACAACTTAATTTCTATAGAAAATTTAGTAAAAATTTTAATTTTATAGAAAATTTTTTAAAAATTTAACTCCTGTCGAAAATTTTGTAAAAATTTTATTCTTGTCGAAAAAATTGCCAAAATTTTATTTCTAAAGAAAGTTTTGTCAAAATTTATTTCTATAGAAAATTTTGTCAAAATTTATTTCTATAAATTTTTTTTAAGTTTTATTTTGATAGTCAATTTTGTCAAAACTTTATTTCTATAGAACATTTTGCCAAACCTTATTTCTGTAAATAGAATATTGTATTTCTATACACCCAGCAAAAAGTGCCTTCAAAACTAAAGGAAAAAATGTTTATCAATTTAGTTTAGCTATTTTATTTCCATTAAGTTAAATTTTTGTGTGAAATAATAAAATTTGCTTGTTTCAGTAAAAAAATCCTAAACTGAAAGCAGTTAGGAATAGTTCATTAACTAGAATAAGGCATGGAATTTTACTAATACTGTTTTCTTCGCTAGGTATAAGAATTTACTACTGAACAAAAAAATTTTATTCACTGATAACAAAGCATTCGTAAAAATAAACAAAAACCGAACTAAAACCAAGTTTCCTCAAATTTAGTAAAATTTCTTATAAAACGGTAACACTGAATTCCTTTATTATAGAAAGCTTATCATACATACGAATAACATTTGGCATAGAAAAATATTTTAGTTCATTCGTACCAAGAAGTATTAAAACCTTTCAAAACTTAAGGAAACACACAATTTAGAATATATGAAATTTTCCTATATTTCTTTTATCTACCTGTAATCGATAACTGTCATCGTTGTAATCGATATGTTTGCGCATGGGTTGTTTTTTTAGTTGGAATCGCGTTGTTATGGTATACGGAGAGATTTTTAAAAAATAATATAGTAAAATAATATAATAAATAACAAATAAAATATTTGTTATTTTAAATTAGTGAGAAAATTTTTCGTTTTTTTTTCAAAATTATTGAACATAAATAACAAACAATAAGTCTATCAATGTTCGTGATGGTGTACGATGATGTGTACTCCCTTCATTCGTCTTCATTTTGGAATCTACGATTATCAGGTAACATTCATACAGAGACGCTAAACTTTTGTGAAAAAATTGGTTTATTATTTTTGATATTTGTAGGTATTGACCATTTGTAAACGGAGGACAATCGTTACGCAGCATCTTATTAAAAGTGAAAGGAACAAGAAGAAGAAAAGCATTACGTTTTACAGTTGGTAACTTTACATGGAAATTGGAAATAGTGGAATAATAAACTAATATTTCAAGGCCAGTCGATGCTGTTAATTCTAAATAAATATATTTAATATATTAATAAAACATGTCTTTTATTGAAGAAACAATGCTTATATAAATAAATAAAACTGTATTTTAAAAAGAAGGCAAGCAGTTCTAATTTTGAAGTAAAAGTTTTACCACAAATAAAGGGTGATACGGTCACAATTTGGTCAATATAAACCTGACGTATTTCTTTCAATTTTGCATTTAAAAACCCTGAACACTCTTCATTTTGAAAGTGTGTGTGTGTAGAATGTTGATTTTGGAATTCACTCTTCAGTTGTCAAAATGCCGTCCAAGCAAGAAGAGAAGGGTATCAAAATTTTGCTCGCGCATCGCGAAAATCCGAGCTACTCGCACACAAAGCTGACAAAATCGCTAAAAGTTGCCAAATCAACCGTTACTAATGTAATTAAAGTGTTTGGGGAACGTTTTTCGACAGCCAGGAAGTCTGGATCGGAGGAAATCGAAAACCGGAAGCCGCTGAGACGACAAAGAGAGTTGCCGGTAGTTTCAAGCGAAACCCTAACCTCTCTCTCCGAGATGCCGCAAATAAGCTGGGTGTATCGTCTACAACCGTGCATCGAGCAAAAAAACGAGCCGGACTATCGACTTACAAGAAGGTAGTGACTCCAAATCGCGATGATAAACAAAATACGACGGGCAAACGCGATCCCGGAGGCTGTACACGACGATGCTGACGAAGTTTGACTGCGTGGTAATGGACGACGAAACCTACGTCAAAGCCGACTACAAGCAGCTTCCGGGAGAGGAGTTTTATACGGCAAAAGGAAGGGGAAAGGTAGCAGATATTTTCAAGCAGGGATCCGGAGCGGAGCAAGCCCTTTTTTGCCGGAGCGGGAGCGGCATTTCTAAAATCCGGAGCGGAGCGGGAGTGGAGCGGTTACCAAATGAAAAACCGCTCCGCTCCGAATAAAATATTACTTGAATGAAATGTGTAACTTTGAAATTACACTGTGTAGGTAATTTCAAATATAGCTAGTACTTAGTGTAGTGTGAGTAAACGTTTAAAATGTACGATATGTATTTTTGTACGTACGTACATTGGGGAAAACACAACGTGTTTTTTTAGTAATTGTTTTCAAAAACGGCAAATGTCAAAATATATCTCTACACTGAAAAAACAGTGAACCCTTTTCCATTGCAAAATGAACTAAACTGTAGTAATATTGACCATGATTTAGCCCTTAAGATTTTTTTCAACTTGTCTAGTTTATAATTTTCTTAAATTTTAGTTCATCTATAACATTGTAGTTTAGTTCATTTTTACAACACCATAAGATTTATATACCCCTACCAAGTTAAAAAGTCAGTATTTTTTTGGTTTACTTGCTTATTTTGTAGGAAACCCGATAATAAAAATTGGTCAACAGTCTCTTTAAAATGTCGACGACTAAACTATTTTTAAATCAATCATTCCACAGTGCAGAGAAATTAAATAATTAAAGGAACAACAAACCGTTTTACTATTATGAAAATTTTCATACATTAAAATTAAACTTTCTTTAAACAAAAGTACTTTATTATAAAAACTTATGATGAAAGTTCTTAATACAATGTTTTTTGTGAATAAAAATTATGACCACGTGGAACAGAGAGTAGTTCGTTTGAACCCGCTGTTTGGACATTTTGACTTATCCTTTTTTTATTCATCGTAGGTAGTTTTTTTACATATCTTGCTGGAAAAAATGGAAACAAAAATGGAAATTGTTAAAAATTAACACCATGTAATAAAATATAATTTTTAATTCTTCATTTTAGCTTTTAACTTACCATATTTGGGGCATTTTATCAAATGGTTTAAAGAATTCAACTTTTCTTTGGAAAACTTATCTCATAAAATGTGTACCTGAAACAATTAGAGAAATAATGAAGTATTCTAAATAAACTCATAAAACTGTGTTGTTATCGATGTGAAGGATATAATAAAATAAATATTCTAGTTGAAAGAAAGCCAAAGTTTGAATATAAAACTTACCAATTCTCTATTAAATTGTACGCTGAGGGGAGATATAAAAAGTTGTCCAAATTTATTTGGGTTACTCTGAAATTAAATATTAAATAAAAATATTAAAAAAGATTTCAAAAAATCTAATGAAAAAAATAATAATATGCATTAAAAACCAAATATTCTTTATAACCCTAGACAGTCGTCATTCGTCAAAATGACTACACGTAATTTCATTTTCGATTTAAAATGCATTTTAGTCTATTGGGAAATGGTGAATTTAAGTTATACTAATTCGACCGTTTTATGAATTTTTGTGTTATACTACGTAAAACCAAATTGAATAAGAAAATAAATTCAAGTTTGGTTCACTTTTTCGCTCACGATGAAAATTTTAGCGTCTTGAAATGAGCCATAGTCAAAATGACGAAGGCTGACGTTAATGTACAAAAAATAAGGATGACTGTCCAGGGCTAAAAGAAAGTTAAAGAATCCTTACCAATTCACTATTAAATTACAGGCAAAGGAGTACTAAAAATTTGTCCAAATGTTTAAGGGGTTATTCTGAAATTAAATATTTGTTTTTACATTAAAAATATTACATTGGTTTCCAAAAAATTTGATTAAAGAAATATTAAAATAAGGCATTAAAAACCTGTAATTTGTAAAAACAACCCCACGCTCATGTGTACACAACAAAACTCAAGTAACATCATCTTTACATTAATCACATTCCACTATGCCGATAAAGATCTCTGTACTCTGCATTAGTTCATCGCATCTGCTGACAATTTACTCTAAGAATAATATTCGTAAAGGCACACCAGTTTATGAACTATGAAAAGTTTAACTTAAAATTTGCAAAATTTTCATGAAATGTTATCTACCATTTTTGACGAAAATGTCTATAAATTTAATTACATGTGAACTAAAAATATTTCATTGGGTAATTTTTTACCAACAATTATTAACTATAGGAATTGTCAGTAAGAAATTGCTATCCACTTTCAAGTTCATTTTTCGTAAAAAAATATTTTCTCATACAAAAAAATCTTATAGTAAATTGCGCTTATTATTTACAAAATACTTTACATTTCACAAGTAGTTTTATAGCATGACAAACGAATTTTTAACTACCAGTTAAGAAATTTTTTAAGGAAATTTCCATCGTATTTTGTAGGCCATGAACTACACGATTGCTACTTAGAATTTTTAAAATTTCCTTTCGAGTAGTTAATTTTCGTTGAAGATCCGAAAAATGAACTAAAATTCTGGAAAAATTCTTGTAATAAATTATTGTAAAAATCTTCTTAAATTTACGAGACACTTTGTGTTATAAAAGTAACAACAGTACTTTCGATCAATTTCATCCCGTATTACTACAAAGATGCTTGTAATGAACGTCAAATAAATGCAATTAAACGATCTTATTTATATTTAATTTTTTAGTTTTCTACACTGAAAAAAAAATATTGTCGTGAAGTCAAAGATTTCATGTCCTTAGAATATATATGCAAATTTTGCTTAACATGGATGACGCATTTCTCTAAAATAAAGTTTTTTCCTTATCCAAATGTCAATAAACTTTTGAATGAAGTTGTAATGTCCTTATAACTAAGTGATTTTACTTAAAAATGTGTATCATAACATGAAAGATAAAATTTTTGAGGTAAGGTCAACGTGACTTTAATAATTAAGAAATTTTTTTTTTTTTCAGTGTAAGGACATTCATATTTGCTTTACTATTGTACTATATCCTAGCATTCTCTTATTTCTGATATTAGTTCTCGAAAATTTAATGAAAATTATGGATAGTTTCAATTTTGGTTGAAAAATGTGCGCATATACATTTATTTTAATTTTTTCTCACATTGAAAAATAATGACTTGATTTGTATTATTGCATGCCTCCATCCAACCATCTTGCAGTCTATAGGGCTTTGCCCAAATAAATTTGACAAACATTCTTTTCCTCTGTTGGTTAAGCTACACTTGTAGTTTAGTCAATGTATGGTTTTAAGCTGCAATAAAAAACAACAACAATGCTTAAAGAACAAAACCAACAATAACAAAACAAAACAAATGGAAAAAGAAGAGGAGGCACGCTCAAAATAAACCCAGCCATGTGAATTCAAATCGATGATTTGACAGTGGCATAGGAAAAGAGATATGTTTGATTCGAATTTATTTCGGCATAAGCCGGCTATCAATGTAAAACCTTTTTTCGGAGGGTTCAAGTGTGGTTTTTGTTGGGTTTAATAAACTGCCTGAATTTATTCTGATAATTGGTTGATAGTTTTGCTACAAGTAGAGGATGCTGATGAGGAATGTGGTAATTCCGAAACGTGCGTCCATCCAACCATCTTGCAGTCTATAGGGCTTTGCCCAAATAAATTTGACAAACATTCTTTTCCTCTGTTGGTTAAGCTACACTTGTAGTTTAGTCAATGTATGGTTTTAAGCTGCAATAAGAATTTTGCTTAGAATAGAAGACGCATTTCTCTGAAATAAAGTTTTTTCCTTGTCTAAAAACAGACTTCATTGAAAAGTTCAGAGTTTCAATGAAGTCTGTTTGTCCTTATAGCTAAGTGATTCGACATAAAAATGTGTATCCTAACATGAATGAAAATTTCGTTTTAATGAAGTCAAAATGGATTTAATATTTCTGAAAAAATCTTCAAAATTAATAAAATGTTTCAAAACATTGTTTTAAATTCATTATACCCTAAACCACATAGTGGTTAGGGTATAATAAGTTTGATCTGCCAAAAAATGTGCCTACCAGAAATATTGATTTTAGACCCCATAAAATATATACCGATCGACTCAGAATCACCTCCTGAGTCGATCTAGCGCTTGGTGTCCGTCCGTCCATCCGTCCGTCTGTCCATGTATTTGTTGTTCACAGGATTCCGGTCGCAATTATTAACCGATTTTGATGAAGTTTGGTACAGGGAGTTTTTTTGGGCACAAGAACGAACGCTATTGAATTTGGAAGAAATCGGATCAAATTTAGATATAGCTCCCATATATATGTATTGCCCGATTTCGACAAATGGGGTCACGTTGCACTTTTTTACTAACCGATCGTCGTCAAATTTAGCACAAAATAATCTTCTCTATCACCCTCTAAGTCTGAAAATTTCATCAAAATCGGTTCAGATTTAGATATAGCTCCCATATATATGTATCGCCCGATTTTGCAAAATTAGGTCATAAAACCCTTATTTATCAACCGATCTTACTCAAAGTTGGCTAAATGTAATCTTCTATAGCACTAACTACACCCTCACAAAAAATCGCTTCTGTAACATATACTCCCAAACATATTTTGCTTCAAGCATATACATTTTTGAGTATTGCCCAAACATTTATATGTTTGATATCTACCAATATATAATATGTTTGAAAGCATATTGGTCTAAACAATATATGTTTGGGTAGTCTAAGTTCCAAACATTTTGTATTTTTGCATCCAAATTCAATAATGTAGTCTTCCAAAAAACAATATGTTATTATGTGACCATATAATATGTTTGGAAGCATTTTGCACCCAAAAATATTATATGCTTAAAAAAAATTCTCCCAAACAATATTGTGCTCAAAATTTTATTTATTTATTTATATATTTACAATCATAATGATTTATGAAAAAAAAAAAACAGGTAATATAGGTGCTAACAACATAGGTTTTCGACCTGAATGCTCAAAATTTTGTTTCTGCCCAATTGTATATTCCCCGACATCTTTCTCACTTCCACGAGATTTTTTAGTTCTTAGCACCTTTTTCTGTAATACAAACATTGTAGAAGAAATTATTCAATTGTATGATTTTTTTTATTTTAATTTTACCTTTTGCCGGACGGGGATTCGAACAGCGGACCACACAGTTTGTAAGGATCAAAGAAGTAGCTGATCAATTGCCCAAGGAAAAATAAAATGTTAATTTTGTAATAACAAGCAACAACCACCAACTTAGTTCAATATCGCTCCCTGTTAAATAGCGCTCCAAACTACCAAACACATATATGTTTATAGGCTATTTCTAAATTAATATATGATTGCATCCAAGCATATTATATTTACAAACATTTTATGTCCCAAACATAATATGTTCTAACATATTAACATATATGTCCCAAACATGTTATGCTAGTTTATGAACATTATATGCTTGCACTCAAAAATATTGTGTTTAAAAATTTATGTTCCAAACATATAATGTTTATAGCCAAACATATGAAAAACAGTCTTTTTCATCCGTGTATATGTGCAAAAAATCATCGAAATCGGTTTAGATTTAGCTATAGCTCCCATATATGTACCGCCCGATTTTTCTAAATAAAATAAAACTCAATTGAACAAATAATACAATGTTTGTACTATAATTTTCTCGAAGAGGAGCGGAGCGGTTCTTTTTCTCCGGAGCGGGAGCGGAGCGAAAAAAATGGACCGCTCCGGATCCCTGTTTTCAAGCACATAAAACTGTCAAAGTTCGCAAAGAAATATCTGGTTTGGCAAGCCATCTGTACCTGTGGCTTGAAAAGCAGTATTTTCATAGCTTCCGGGACTATTAACCAAGAAATTTACGTGAGTGTTTGAATAAACGTATGCTGCCTTTCCTGAAGAAACGCGGGTGTTCCGTACTGTTTTGGCCGGATTTGGCATCTTGCCATTACGGTAAAAAGGCCATGGAGTGGTACGCCGCCAACAACGTGCAGGTGGTTCCCAAGGACAAGAACCCTCCCAACACGCCAGAGCTCCGCCCAATTGAGAAATACTGGGCTATTGTCAAGCGGAACCTAAAGAAGACCAAAAAAACTGCTAAGGACGAGCAGCAGTTCAAGGCAAACTGGCTTTCTGCGGCGAAGAAGGTGGACAAGGTTGCTGTATAAAATCTGATGGCAGGTGTCAAGCGTGAGGCCAGGCAATTCGGATTTGGAAAAGCGAAAGCCTAACTGAATATTTTTCCTGAATTTTATACTAATTGAACTTGAAAAAGAAATTTAATTTGATTTAAAAAAAAACGATTTCACCTATTTGCACGAGTGTTCCCTTGACCAAATTTTGACCGTATCACCCTTTATGTAAGATTTGTCCAAATGAATGAAAAAAGTTCAATAAAATCAATTCATATATGAATTCAATTCAGTTACATTTTTTCATTCTGTAGTATAGTGGTACATAAATATAGGAAAATGTTAACTAATATATGGAATGCATTCTACCTAATTTCTACGAAAATCACATCGTTCAAACAAATGAAAATGTCGTTGGCGCTATACGAAGTTCAACTTTCTTCAAAATGAGTACATTTTAACTTAAAGAAGTGGCCACTTTTTTCTGGGTGTAGGAAATTTTGTCAAAATTTTATTTTTTATAGAAAATTTTGTTAAGATTTTATTTGTATAAATTTTGTCAAAATTTTATTTCTGTGGAAAATTTGTGAAGTACCTTTTAGTTGGAGAGAAATATTTTGCAAAATGTACCAAAACAACAAGAATTCTACCAATCTAACAAACAGTAATAAATATACCATTTTTGGTGTAGGTTGACGGGGCGGTGACCTAGATCGGAAGGAATCCGAGACACGTTCCAAGCAATAATGCAAGACGGGCGGAATTGACCATTTCAATGACCTTTGCTGATGAAGAGGTACCACTTAACTATAAGGACACAACGACATCTCCGAGAATTTTCGACGAAGTTCGACTTTTGAACATGGAAACACTTTAAATAAGAGAAATGCTATTCCAGCAAAATTTTGTTTTTACTTTAACAATTTTAGTATTTATTCCGAGCCAAAGAAGCGGAGAATTCAAGTAAGGATACTTTTTTTTTGGGAGCCACCGTGGTGCAATGGTTAGCATGTCCGCCTTGCAGACACAAGGTCGTGGGTTCGATTCCTGCTTCGACCGAACACCAAAAAGTTTTTCAGCGGTGGATTATCCCACCTCAGTAATGCTGGTGACACTTCTGAGGGTTTCAAAGCTTCTCTAAGTGGTTTCACAAACCTAACCTAACCTAGGGATACTTTTAAGACACAATTCTCCTTTAAATTTGTGATTTGTGTACTTGACTCTAGGAAGCAAATATTAATTGTTCGCTTCTTCAGTTTTTTCTTCATATGACACGACTTTCAGTATAAATTATGTTATGTTTCAACTAAAAACGTCTTTAAAATAAAGTGTTGAAAAAAATGTCTTATTTTTTAACGATTTTTTGCTTTGTAGTCAAGACGCAAAAAGAAAACAAATTTGAAGACAATTTCATTAATTCTAAAGAATTTTTCTGAATTATTAAAGTCAAGTTGACCTTAGCCCAAAAAATTTGTCTTTAATATTATGATGCCCATTTTTAAGTCAATTATAAGGACAACATTGCAAAGTATATCGACATTTGGACAAGGAAAAAAACTTTATATTAGAGAAATGCGTCGTCTACACTAAGCAAAGTTTGCATTTGTATTTTAAGGACATGAAATCTTTGGCCTCACGACAATATTTTTTTCAGTGTGACGTCACGACAATATTTGTTTAAGTGTACAAATTTATTTTTTTATATTAGTAATAACACAATAACTTGATAATATTATAATAACATAATAAGAACACCATAAACAAGTAAAAAAAATTTACAACAACGTGTATTTGCTGCAAAAATGTCCCATATAATGGAGGGAATCATTGTTAATGTTTCAATTAAACTTTGAAATATGTGGAAAACCTTATATTGGCAGCAAGAGTTAGGTAAAAACCCAGTTTTGCCCATATTTCAATAGCAACAGGTAGAAAATAAAAAATCGCTAAAAGGGTCAGGAAAAACGCCAGAAAAAAAGCTGAAAGCTGAATGCATTTTCCCCGCTAAATGACTTCAAAAAAGCCAGATCCAGCGGGAAAATAGCTAAATTTTCATCACTGGTTTTAGCTGTCAACTCCGCAATTTTGAACCGATTTCGACGATTTTTTCTTTGATGTATAGAACTTGCAAAGAAATTATGTTGATATCTTTATTCATCCAAAAGTTGCAGAATTATTTCCAAAAAAGCGATTTGGAACCACTGTGAGGCGTTCTGTTTTTGTGCGTACATACACAGGTTCAACTGGTAGGACCGAAAAAGTTTTTCAAATTGTAAAAAATTTTATAATTACAATATAAACGTGGAATAAACAAGTATATGCAGCAGTAAGTTCGGCCGGGCCGAATCTTAAATACCCACCACCTTGAATCAAATATACTACTTTCCTTTGAAAATTTTAGGAGGATTTGATGACAGATATTTTCCCAAGCAGATCAGTTCAACCAGTACGCTTCCCACAGATAAATGTAAAGATTTTACATATGAAGACCAGATCAGATTCTGAATTTATATGAACCATTTTTTGTTTTTTGTAAACATATCTTGTAAGTGTGCAAGAAAATGATGATTTGATTTGAAATCTAAAATCTGTAGAATTTCATCCCAATTATTTAAATGATTACGAGAAGGATACACACAGTATTCAGAACATTTAATTGTAGTTCTAGAATCTAGACCCCAAATCGGAGGGCCGGTTTATAAGGGGTTATATCAAAAACTGTACCGATACTCAATATATTCGGCACACCTTTCTTTGGTCCTAGAGTACCTCTAGATTTCCAATTTCAGGCAAATTGGATAAAAACTACGGATTCTAAAAGCCCAAGAAGTAAATCTGGAGATCGGTCTATATGGGGGCTATATCAAAACATGGTCCGATAATCACCATTTTCGGCACATCTCTTTATGGCCCTAGATTTCCTAGATTTCCAATTTCAGGCAAATTGGGTAAAAACAACGGATTCTAGAAGCACAAGAAGTAAAATCGGGAGATCGGTCTATATGGTGGCTATATCAAAACATGGACCTGTACTCACCATTTTCCGCACACGTTTTTAGGGTCCTAGAGTACCTCTAGATTTCAAATTGCAGGTAAATTGTATTAAGTCTACGGATTCTAGAAGCCCAAGAAGTAAAATTAGGAGATCGGTCTATATGGGGGCTATATCAAAACATGGACCGATACACCCCATTTTCGGCACACCTCTTTATGGTCCTAAAATACCTCTAGATTTCCAATTTTAGGCAAATCGGATAGAAAATACACTTTCTAGACGCCCCAGAAGCAAAATCGGTCCATATGGGGCTATACCAAAACATGGGCCGATAGGCACCATTTTCGGTACACTTTTGGATGGTCCCAAAATACCTCTAGATTTCCAATTTCAGGCAAATTGGGTAAAAACAACGGATTATAGAAGCACAAAAAGTAAAATGGGGAGATCGGTATATATGGTGGATATATCAAAACATGCACCTGTACTCACCATTTCCGCACAAGTCTTTATGGACCTACAATACCTCTAGATTTCCAATTTCAGGCAAATTGGGTAAAAACAACGGATTCTAGAAGCACAAAAAGTAAAATGGGGAGATCAGTATATATGGTGGATATATCAAACCATGCACCTGTACTCACCATTTTCCGCACACATCTTTAGGGTCCTAGAGTACCTCTAGATTTCAAATTGCAGGTAAATTGGATTAAAACTACGGATTCTAGAAGCCCAAGAAATAAAATCGGGAGATCGGTCTATATGGGGGCTATATCAAAACATGGACCGATACACCCCATTTTCGGCATACCTCTTTATGGTCCCAAAATACCTCTAGATTTCCAATTTTAAGCAAATCGGATACAAAATACACTTTCTAGACACCCAAGAAGCAAAATCGGTCCAATGGGGCTATACCAAAACATGAACCGATAGGCACCATTTTCGGCACACTTTTGGATGGTCCTAAAATACCTCTAGATTTCCAATTTCACGCAAAGTGGATAAAAACTACAGTTTTTATAAGCCCAAGACCCCAAATCGGGAGATCGGTTTATATGGGGACTATATCAAAACTTGGACCAATATAGCCCATTTTCGAACTTGACCTGCCTGCAAACAAAAGACGAATCTGTGCCAAATTTCAGGACGATAGCGCCATTATTGAAGGCTGTAGTGTGATTACAACAGCACGCTTATACACGCAGACGGACACGCTTATATCGTCTTAGAATTTCTCCCTGATCAAGAATATATATACTTTATATAGTCGGAAATCGATATTTCGATGTGTTACAAACGGAATGTCCAACTTATTATACCCCCGTCACCATTCTATGGTGGTGGGTATAAAAATGTTGATAAAACTAAAAATTGAAATTGGCGAAAAGATAAAAACAAGTATATATGGCCATAAGTTCAGCCAGGCCGAATCTTATGTACCCTCCACCATGGATTGCGTAGAAACTTCTACGAAAGACTGTCATCCACAATCGAAATACTTGGGTTGTGGTATCTTAAAACTTCTTAACATCGTTTTCTAAATTGTGAGATAGTCCATACGTGGTATATATTAGACAAAAAAAGTTATGTATAGTTAAGTCTACAAATAATTACGAATCGATATGGACTTTTTCCACGGTACGTAGAGAGCCAGAATAGAAATATGGGGGTCGCTTATATGGGGGCTATATACAATTATGAACTTGATATGGACCAATTTTTGTGCGATTGAAAATCGATTTATCTGAGGGATATATATATATATATAACTATAGACCGATATGGACCTAGTAAGGCATGGTTGTTAACGACCATATACTAGCACAATGGACCAAATTTCAACTCACTCGGATGAAATTTGCTCCTCCAAGAGGCTCCAAAACCAAATCTCGGAATCGGTTTATATGGTGCTATATATGATTATGTACTGATATGGACCACTTTTGGCATGGTTGTTAAATATCATATACGATCACCACGTACCACATTTCAAGCAGATCGGATGAATTTTGCTTCTCCAAAAGGCACCGGAGGTCAAATCTGGGGATCGGTTTATATGGGAGCTATATATAATTATGGACTGATAGGAACCAATTCCTGCATGGTTGTTGGATACCATATACTAACATCACGTACCAAATTCCAACCGAATGGGAAGAATTTTGCTTTTCCAAGGGGCTCTGGAGGTCAAATCTGGGGATCGGTTTATATGGGGCCTATATATAATTATGGAACGATATCGACCACTTTTTGCATGGGTGTTTGAGGCCATATATTAACACCACGTACCAAATTTCAACTGAATCAGATGAATTTTGGTCTTCCAAGAGGTTCCGGAGGTCAAATCTGGTGATCGGTTTATATGGGGCTATATATAATTACGAACCGATGTGGACCAATTTTTGCATGGTTGTTAGAGACCATGTACTAACATCGCGTACCAAATTTCAGCCGGATCGGATGAAATTTGCTTCTCTTAGAGGCCTCGCAAGCCAAATCGGGGGATCGGTTTATATGGGGGCTATATATAATTATGGACCGATGTGGACAAATTTTTGCATGGTTGTTAGAGACCATATACTTACACCATGTACCAAATTTCAGCCGGATCGGATGAAATTTGCTTCTCTTAGAGGCCTCGCAAGCCAAATCGGAGGATCGGTTTATATGGGGGCTATATATAATTATGGACCGATGTCGACCAGTTTTTGCATGGTTGTTAGAGACCATATACTAACACCATGTACCAAATTTCAGCCGGATCGGATGAAATTTGCTTCTATTAGAGGCCTCGCAAGCCAAATCGGGGGATCGGTTTATATGGGGGCTATATATAATTATGGACCGATGTGGACCAATTTTTGCATGGTTGTTAGAGACCATATACTAACACCATGTACCAAATTTAAGACGGATCGGATGAAATTTGCTTCTCTTAGATGCCTCGCAAGCCAAATTTTGGGGTCCGTTTATATGGGGGCTATACGTAAAAGTGGACCGATATGGCCCATTTGCAATACCGTCCGACCTACATCAATAACAACTACTTTTGCCAAGTTTCAAATCGATAGCTTGTTTCGTTCGGAAGTTAGCGTGATTTCAACAGACGGACGGACGGACGGACATGCTCAGATCGACTCAGAATTTCACCACGACCCAGAATATATATACTTTATGGGGTCTTAGAGCAATATTTCGATGTGTTACAAACGGAATGACAAAGTTAATATACCCCCCATCCTATGGTGGAGGGTATAACAATTTCGTATGATTAATTTCTTCATACAATGAAATTCTTTTAAACCAATGAAAAATCTATCCTATGAAAAGCCCATGTAAAATGCATTGGATATGATTCACGTTTGCAATACTTCCGGATCACAGTTTGGGGATCGAAACTACTTTTTGGGAAGGTCCTGTCAACAAAACGTAAGGCGAATTTCTTTGTAAAATTAAAACTCTCCATATACTATTCTACATCAACTTCATTCCCTTTAAATTAATATCATTCCTATAAAATGTGCCTTCTACACAGAAAAAAAAGTGTCTCGTAAATTTAAGAAGATTTTTACAAAAATTTATTACAAGAATTTTCCAAAATTTTAGTTCATTTTTCGTATCTTCAACGAAAATTAACTACTCGAAAGGAAATTTTACAAATTCTAAGTAGCAATCGTTTAGTTCATGGCCTACAAAATACGATGGAAATTTCCTTAAAAAATTTCTTAACTGGTAGTTAAAAATTCGTTTGTCATGCTATAAAACTACTTGTAAAATGTAAAGTATTTTGTAAATAATAAGTGCAATTTACTATAAAATTTTTTTGTATGAGAAAATATTTTTTTTACGAAAAATGAACTTGAAAGTGGATAGCAATTTCTTACTGACAATTCCTATAGTTACTAATTGTTGGTAGAAAATTACCCAATGAAATATTTTTAGTTCACATGTAATTAAATTTATAGACATTTTCGTTAAAAAATGGTAGATAACATTTCATGAAAATTTTGCAAATTTTAAGTTAAACGTTTCATCGTTCATAAACTGGTGTGCCTTTACGAATATTATTCTTAGAGTAAATTGTCAGCAGATGCGATGAACTAGTGCATAGTACAGAGATCTTTATCGGCATAGTGGAATGTGATTAATGTAAAGATGATGTTACTTGAGTTTTGTTGTGTATACATGAGCGTGGAGTTGTTTTTATTTTTGTTCATTTAGTGGTTTGCGTGTGTGTTTGTTATTCGCGGATGGTTTATTTGGCTAGATGAGGTGTTGTTTTCAATAATGGCACATGTGTTTTTGTTGTTGTAGGAATGTTTTGGCTTTGCTTGGTTTTGTTTGGCATGCTTCAGTTGTATAGTTGGCGTTGGCGTGGGCTGTTGCATCTTTTAAGAAGATATGCAACAAGGGAAAAGGGAATATAAAGGCATTGAATATTTTGGATTTTTGAGACATATATTGTTGTTTGTTTATTAAACCTTTTAAATGAAAGTTATTACTATTTTATCGGTAGTTTAGAAAAAGGTTATTAAGAACATTTAGGAAAATTTGTTGAAATTTAAAGTGCATTGAAATTTTTATTATTCAATGTAAAAAATTAATATTCAATTCCAGATGAATTTGGAAAATTTTTGTTATATCTCAGCGTATAGTTTATTTATAAATTGGTAAGTATTTTTTAATATGACTTTCTTTTAAAAATAATATTTTGTATGTATATTATTATTTGTTAATTAATTATTTTTTTTTTTGGAAACCAGTTTAATGTTTTTCTTTGTTGTAAAAGCAATATTTAATTTCAGAGCAACTCCAGATGGATTCGAACAAATTTAAAAAATAGAGAATTGGTAAGTTTTCTTTTAAAAATTGGCTTTATTTCAACTAGAATATTTACGTTTTTGTGACCTTTTTATCATCAAAATTACAGGTTTTTAATGCCTTATTTTAGTATTTCTTTAATCAAATTTTTTGGAAACCAATGTAATAATTTTAATGTAAAAACTAATATGTAATTTCAGAATAACCCCTTAAAACTTTGGACAAATTTTTAGTACACCTTTGCCTGTAATTTAATAGTGAATTGGTAAGGATTCTTTAACTTTCTTTTAACCCTGGACAGTCATCCTTATTTTTTGTACATTAACGTCATCTTTCGTCATTTTGACTACGGCTGATTTCATCGTGAGCGAAAAAAATGAACCAAACTTGAATTTATTTTCTTATTCAATTTGGTTTTAAGTAGTATAAAACAACAATTCATAAAACGGTCGAATTAGTATAACTTAAATTTACCATTTCGCAATAGATTAAAATGCATTTTAAATCGAAAATGAAATTACGTGTCGTCATTTTGACGAATGATGACTGTCTAGGGTTATCAAGAATATTTGGTCTTTTATGCATATTATTATTTTTTTCATTAGATTTTTTGAAAACCTATTTAATAATTTTATTTAATGTAAAAAATAAATATTTAATTTCAGAGTAACTCAAATAAATTTGGACAACTTTTTATATTCCCCTCAGCGTACAATTAAATAGAGAATTGGTAAGTTTTATATTAAAAGTTTGGTTTTCTTTCAACTAGAATATGTATTTTATTATATCCTTCACATCGATAACAACACAGTTTATGAGTTTATATAGAATACTTCATTATTTCTCTAATTATTTCAGGTGCAAATTTTATGAGATATGTTTTCCAAAGAAAAGTTGAATTCCTTACACCATTTGATAAAATGCCCCCAAATATGGTAAGTTACAAGCTAAAATGAAGAATTAAAAATTATTCATTACATGGTGTTAATTTTTAACAATTTTCATTATTGTTTCCATTTTTTTTCAGCAAGATATGTGAAAAAAAATACCTACGATGAATAAAAAAAGGATAAGTCAAAATGTCCAAACAGCGAGTTCAAATGAACTATTCTCTGTTCCACGAGGTCATCATTTTTATTCACAAAAAACATTGTATTAAGAACTTTCATCATAAGTTTTTATAATAAAGTACTTTTGCTTAAAGAAAGTTTAATTTTAATGTATGAAAATTTTCATAATAGTAAAACGGTTTGTTGTTCCTTTAATTATTTAATTTCTCTGTACTTTGGAACGATTGATTTAAAAATAGTTTAGTCGTCGACATTTTAAAGAGACTGTTAACCAATTTTTATTATCGGGTTTCCCAAAAAATAAGCAGGTAAACCAAAATAATACTGACTTTTTAACTTGGTAGGGGTATATAAATCTTATGGTGTTGTAAAAATGAACTAAAATACAATGTTATAGATGAACTAAAATGTAAGAGAATTGTAAACTAGACAAGTTGAAAAAAATCTTAAGGGCTAAATCATGGTCAATATTACTACAGTTTAGTTCATTTTGCAATGGAAAAGGGTTCACTGTTTTTTCAGTGTAACAAACTATTTATGCAAACAAATATTCCTATAGGCTCATAATTAAATATGGCCCCATATAATCTGAGCACTGGATTCTTGCGGAGGAAAACATTTCATCCGATCCGGTTATTAAATTTAGCCCTCTAGCCCATGCGAAAATTGTTTGATATAGATTCATAATTACTTTTCTCTACGTAAAACGATCAAGAACTAAAGTGTTTTATATATGTATTAAGTCTGTATTTTTATACCCTTCACCACTACTGTGTTACAGAGTATAATAAGTTTGCGCATTTGTATGTAACGCCAAGAAAGAAAAGTCTGAGACCTATCGTTTAGTATACCGATCGCCATAGAATTAAATTCTGAGTCGATTTAGCGATGTCCGTCTGTCTGTCTGTATATGTAATTTTGTGTGCAAAGTACAGCTCACAGTTTAAGTCCGATCATCCTCACGGAGTTTTACATTGGCTCAAAGACAATCGCTATTGATTTTGAAAAAAAAAGGTTCAGATTTAGATATAGCTGTCATATATATTTATCACCAATCTGGTCATAATTGACGTATTTATCAATGCATTTTCTCAAAATTGCGGGCAGCCAAATATTTTGGGGCTTTGGTAAGTTATCAGCCAAATCGGTTCAAAATATCAGCCAAATCGGTTCAGATTTAAATATAGCTCCCATATATATCTTTCGTCCGATTTGAACTTATTTGACCTCAAAAGCAGAGTTTTGCCCTGACTTGCTTCAAATTTTGCACAAGGAGTAGGTTTAATTGCATCATTAAGTGTTCGTAATTTCGTTGAAATCGGTTCATATTTAGATATAGCTCCCATATATATCTTTCGGCCGATTTACACTCATATGACCACGGAGGCCAAAATTAATCTCCAATTTACGTTTTTTGCTGAGATAACAGGATTATTATTCTAACTATACATGTCAAATTTGGTCAAAATCGGTTCATATTTAGATATAGCTCCCATATATATATGTACGCCAGAGTAGGGGAAATATGGTACAATGTTTCATATTTTAGACCCATTTTCAATGGGAGTTTCCTCCAACTGACACGATAGTTTCCACAGAGAATACATTTAGTATGCTATTTAAGTGCGTCATCTTGATCTAATATGGCTAAAATACCCACAGTTTATACAAAATTCTGTGCTGATTTCCACAATTCGTAGTCATATCCTACACACTGTAATGCCAAACTTTCCACAGAATGGTCGAATTTTAAATAAAACTCCGACTTGTGGAAATATCGATCGAATTAGCCAAATAATATATCACAACCCATAATTAACCATATATCTTGGCGAGATTTAACCAATATCCTTGTAAAATCGACACTGTTGAGTAGCAAAAATTGTAAATATTACTCAAATTGTCCTATATCTCGAATATGTAAGTATGCCCGATAAATCATAAATGCTATTTTGTACAATTGCATCAAAATTGCTCTAGCTTTATATTTCCCATATTTTTTACTAACATTGTGTTTCATCCCAGGGTGTTAGCCGATTTAATTTTTAATTCTAGCGATTTTGTAGAAGTATAAAAAATTGTCTCCAAATCGTTTCAGATATAAATATTTGCATATGGGAATATAAACCTTGATAATAACTCCCAACAAATTTGAAGGATTTGAGATGGTAACACAAATTTTGGTCTACATAATGGTGAAGGGTATAATATAGTCGGCCCCGCCCGACTTTAGACTTTACTTAAGAAAAATTAAGAACACAATGTTAGTTGTAATATCCCATGTAATCAGCAATTGTTACCATATCCCAAGTAATTCATGGATTATTGTGCATGACAGCCTTTAGTAAGCAATCCATGGTGGAGGAATTCATAGTGCACCATACCACGAAAATCTAAATTAAATACGTTATATACAGCCATGGTTCATATTTTAAGTATTTGTATGTTTTCATGATTTGCTAAAAAGTGATTACTGGTGTGTGTGTGTGTGCTAATTTACACTCCTTTGCGAATACTTAGGAAGAAATAGTGGTCTAAAATTGATAAAATTCTTCAAACACATCAAAACAAAGTGATTTGCTTTTATCTTAAGTGTCCATTTTTTATTGAATTATTTCCTTTGGAAAAACATTGATGTGTAGAATTTAGTAGTAGCAGATTATGTTTGGACGATCTTTAGAATGAGAAGCCATAATTTCAATCTCATCGTCAAATTTGTTCTTTGTATCGTTTTTCCTAAATGGACAAAACTCGATTTAAATTTTTATGGTTCATTAAATTTTAAGTGTTACTCAGCAAACTCGTTTACCAAAAGAATAATTGAATTTATTTTCAAAAAGCCATAAAAATAGGCTATAAGCATATATTTGTCCAGTCTGATAGTGTCCACACCTAGGGATTTTGCCATGTTTTATGCGAGTTGTTCACTTGACCTGCCGGGCTGAGAAAATTGGTTATCTGTGTTAACGTCATTACGAATTTCGTTTTATTTGTCAGTGATTTATAGAAGGTTATGTGGTCAAGAACAAAGAAAAAAGCACTTAAGATAGAAACTTTAAAAATAATCCGTAATTGTATTTAACAAACTATACTGTAAAAACAAATTGTACTGTCGATAACACTTGATGGTAAATTAATATAATTTAAAAAAATATTTTTATAATGTATTGAAATACAAATATAGGGTATTCCACAACAAATCTGGATTTTATGTCTAAATTCAAATGAATTATATCTAGGTTTACACGACTCATCGGATTATTATTATAACGACATGGATAAAAAAGTTTTTCATGCAGAAAAAATATTTGTTTCGAGTTAGTTTTTAAATACAATATTTTTAACTACAAAAACATAATGTTCCTAAAAGAGAATGTTTGGAGCACATCATTCACAAATATTATATTTGGGGATGTAAATAATTCTTAGCTTAGAAATTTCAAGTAAATATTCATATGTTAAAAGAGAGAAAGAAAGAAAGAAAGAAAGAAAGAAAGAAAGAAAGAAAGAAAGAAAGAAAGAAAGAAAGAAAGAAAGAAAGAAAGAAAGAAAGAAAGAAAGAAAGAAAGAAAGAGAGAGAGAAAGAAAGAAAGAGAATATATAAGAATGAAGTAAAAATGCAGACCGAGAGTGGAGATGATAGATATTCAACATAAACAAGTATATACGGCCGTAAGTTCGGCCAGGCCGAATCTTATGTACCCTCCACCATGGATTGCGTAGAAACGAAAGACTCATCCACAATCGAATTACTTGGGTTGTGGTATCTTAAAACTTCTTAACATCGTTTTCTAAATTGTGAGTTAGTCCATACGTGGTATATATTAGACAAAAAAAGTTATGTATAGTTAAGTCTACAAATAATTACGAATCGATATGGACTTTTTCCACGGTACGTAGAGAGCCAGAATTGAAATATGGGGGTCGCTTATATGGGTCGCTTATATACAATTATGAACTTGATATGGACCAATTTTTAAGTGATTGGAAATCGACTTATCTGAGGGATAAATATATAACTAGAGACCGATATGGACCTAGTTAGGCATGGTTGTTAACGACCATATACTAGCACAACGTACCAAATTTCAACTCACTCGGACGAAATTTGCTCCTCCAAGAGGCTCCAAAACCAAATCTCCGGATCGGTTTATATGGGGCTATATATGATTATGGACTGATATGGACCACTTTTGGCATGGTTGGTAAACATCATATACTATCACCACGTACCAAATTTCAAGCAGATCGGATGAATTTTGCTTCTCCAAAAGGCACCGGAGGTCAAATCTGGGGATCGGTTTATATGGGAGCTATATATAATTATGGACCGATGTGGACCAATTTTTGCATGGGAGTTTGAGGCCATATATTAACTCCATGTACCAAATATCAACTGAATCAGATGAATTTTGGTCTTCCAAGAGGCTCCGGAGGTCAAATCTGGTGATCGGTTTTTATGGGGGCTATATATAATTATGGACCGATGTGGACCAATTTTTGCATGGTTGTTAGATACCACATACTAACACCACGTACCAAATTTCAGCCGTATCGGTTGAAATTTGCTTCTCTTAGAGGCTTCGCAAGCCAAATTTGGGGGTCCGTTTATATGGGGGCTATATATAATTATGGACCGATGTGGACCAATTTTTGCATGGTTGGTCCGTTTATATGGGGGCTATATATAATTATGGACCGATGTGGACCAATTTTTGCATGGTTGTTAGATACCACATACTAACACCATGTACCAAATTTCAGCCGGATCGGATGAAATTTGCTTCTCTTAGAGGTCTCGCAAGCCAAATCGGGGGATCGGTTTATATGGGGGCTATATATAATTATGGACCGATGTGGACCAATTTTTTTGTTAGAGATCATATGCTAACACCATGTATTAAATTTCAGCTGGATCGGAAGAAATTTGCTTCTCTTAGAGGCCTCGCAAGCCAAATCGGGGGATCGGTTTATATGGGGGCTATATATAATTATGGACCGATGTAGACCAATTTTTGCATGATTGTTAAAGACCATATACTAACACCATGTACCAAATTTCAGCCGGATCGGATGAAATTTGCTTCTCTTAGGGGCCTCGCAAGCCAAATCGGGGGATCGGTTTATATGGGGGCTATATATAATTATGGACCGATGTGGACCAATTTTTGCATGGTTGTTAGATACCATATACTAACACCACGTACCAAATTTCAGCCGTATCGGTTGAAATTTGCTTCTCTTAGAGGCTTCGCAAGCCAAATTTGGGGGTCCGTTTATATGGGGGCTATACGTAAAAGTGGACCGATATAGCCCATTTGCAATACTATCCGACCTACATCAATAACAACTACTTGTGCCAAGTTTCAAGTCGATAGCTTGTTTCGTTCGGAAGTTAGCGTGATTTCAACAGACGGACGGACATGCTTAGATCGACTCAGAATTTCACCACGACCCAGAATATATATACTTTATGGGGTCTTAGAGCAATATTTCGATGTGTTACAAACGGAATGACAAAGTTAATATACCCCCATCCTATGGTGGAGGGTATAAAAAGAAAGATAATCAAATAAGAGTCATTAGTTGTTGCTCTCAAACTGCTTGTATGTTGTTGCAGGTAACTGCGCTTGTTTGGTGATTCGAGGTAGCTATGACATGTTAATGTAGCATCACCAATGTAATATGCTTAAATATAAATATTACTTAATTTGCATACTAAACTGTGTATTCGGGCAAAATAAGAATAAGTAACAAACAGAATAGACATTTAAGAGAAAAAACACAAAACACGTGTTTTTAGCTTGAGAACCGCTTTTTACGTTTTTGTCATGGCACAAAAACAAGTCGAACGATACAATGAGGGTTTAAGTGATCAAATTTGCCAAAATCGGGCGATACATCGAGCTTACGTATATAGCTATATCTAAATCTGAACCGATTTCGATAAAATTCTTCACACTTAAAAGGGTGGCGGCTTAGATAACTTTGTGCCAAATATGAAGACGATCGGTTTGTGAAGAAGTGCAATGTGACCTCAATTGTCGAAATCGGTCGAAACATATTTATTGGAGCTCTATCTAAATTTGATCAAATTTTTTCAAATTCAATAACGTTCGTCCTTGTGCCAAAAAAATTTCATCGAAATCGGTTAATAATTGCGGACACCAAGGGCTAGATCTTAGTCGATCGGTATATATTTTTTGGGGTCTAAGTCAATATTTCTACTAAATATTCTCCTGCAAAAAAATTGGAAGTTCTTCTAAAGATACAACTTTAAAAGCTCTTTCAAAAATGTCCTCCCAAAGATGTTCTTTATTTTAACTGCACAGGAAGTTCATTTGAGTTAATTTTTTTACAACTCGCCGTTTTCATATTTTTAATAGAAAATTTTAATTTTTTTGTTTAAAATAACATAGGCTAAAAACAGATTAAGAATTACTAAAATGATACAAATTGCTTAAATTTTTCAAAAAAAAAAAAAAAAAAAAAAACAAAAAATGTTAGATTTCTTTCTAGAAAAATAGCGAATTTTTGAAAATATTTGATGTCAAATGTTCCAGGCGAGCGTTAAAGTGCATTAAAAATCATAAAAAAATTTAGAAAATATTTATTTGTCAAAATATCACAAAATTTTTAAATTCACATACAAAACACTGAATTCGCATCACACCTTAAGAAGTGATGAAAATTCAGTGCAACAGCTGTTGAAATGGTGGACATCCGTGCTATGACAAGCCCATATTAAATTCATCGCTTCTGCGTCAATTTTGCACCACTTCCGGATCCAAAAATAACATTTTCACTTTTACTTTTTTGGCGACGCTTTTTTGCTGGGTCCTTACTTATTAATTCTATAAATTGCACTAGTTTCAGATTGTGTTTAATAAAATATGAACTCCCAATATTTTTTAACAATATTTGCTTGTTGAAATATGAATAAATATAAATTTTTAATAAGCTATGGTTAATAAATATTTTATAAGCAATGTCTACACTTTCGTTAAGAAAATATTATATACAACAGACGACTATATATAATTGTTGATTATTTGTAATGTATTTTGTTAAATTTTTAATAAAATGCTACTACTACTACTATTTGCATGTTTTTTTTTTATATCAACCAATGTATATATTTGTACGGATTCATAAATATTAAATGCTAAATATAGGGGTTTTAAAAAAGTTCAGTCTACAGTTTTCATTCGCCATACTGTATATAAAAATAATGTCTGGAATTTTTATATGCAAAAAAGAATCAATAAGTTTAGCGCAAACCCATCAAGTAAAGTAAATTGTTCATATACCAATTTATACAGAACGCATAAAGCCTACACTCTCTATCATCTGGATAGGTATAGCAAGTTTAAGTGTTAGTGACAACAGTGGTGAAGATGTGGCTTACACTCAAAAAAAAGTTTACTTGAATTCAATGATTTTGACCAACGCTTAAGGACTTTAGTATTGATTCCGAGCTAGATAGGCTGCTTCATTAAAATAAATACATTTTAGGGAGCTATCTTGCTTTAAAAATAGGCTCGAACATTTTTCGTTCACTCAAAAATTCAAATTATAATAAATACATCAAAACACAAGATGTTTTCTTAACCCTTTCACTACCGAAATAAGCCTAATGTTAAAAAATCAAATTTTTCTGCTTTGCTTACACCCTCAAAAAAAAATCGCTTCTTTAACATATGTTCCAAACATATTTTGCAGGAAGCACATATATTATTGCATACTGCCGAAACATTAATATGTTTGTTTTATGTGAACATACTATATGTTTGGAAGCATTTTGAGCCAAAAATATTATATGCTTGGAAGAATTTCTCCCAAACACGATTGTGCTTATTCCCTAACATACTCGTAATTTTCACTTCCACGAAATTTTTTAGTTAATGGCACCTTTTTCTGTAATACAAATAATGTTGAAGAAATTATTCACTTTTATAATTTTTTTAAATTTTACCTTTCGCCTGCACGGAGAATCGAACCGAGGACCATACAGTTTGTAAGCCAACACACTATCCACTGGGCTACGTAGCTGTTATAGTCACCAGTAGATAATTATCGTTTTAAGTTACATTTATATAGCATAGTTTGCAGCGCCCACGAGCCCATGCAAACATAACATTATTCAACAGAAACATACATTTGTTTGCCACGTGGAACAGTGGTTAGCATGTCTGCCTTGCATGCAAAGGGTCGTGGGTTCAATCCCTGCTCCGACCGAACATTTTTTGTTTTTTTTTTTTTTTAATTTACACATTTATATTTATACTATATTATTTTTTTTAAATGAAACTTCGAAATATGCGTTATTAAAGATTTATAGTCAGTAACAGTGCTTGATATAAACGAAATTGACTGATTTTTGGATAAAATATTATTTTTTATTACAAAAATAACAATCTTGTAATAAAAAACTGTTTTTGTACAAAACTTTAAATTTGGAAGGAATTCAAAAACTAACAAAAGAAGAACGTGGAGTCGAGTATAAACATACATACATAATTTTATAATATAAACATAAATTTATTTAGGAGTGAACAGTTTTTTACTAGCATTTAACACCATCGCTCTAAAATGCCTTTTATTTTTCTTTAATAATTCATTTTAAAGAAAATAAACTTTTTAAAACTCGAACTTAATGCCCGCTTTTATATTTGATGGTGTCCGTCAACTCCTCGTGGGCTACTTTTTAATAAAGAAGAACTAAAGTTTGTTTTTTTACATTTTACTGTGTAATTTTTCACTATTTCCTCCTTATTTCATTTTACTGTCACTAAAGGGCACTATACTCTAAAAAGAGTATAGTGCCCTTTCGTTATTTTTATGAAGACCCCTGATTTCTTTTAACGAACCAAGAAAAAAATTGTGCCCATAATGCCAAAATGATAAACAAAACACATGTCCACACATACATAAAATGCTGCTCTCAAGGCGAAAACATAAGCTGTTTGTTTTTCAAATGTCTATTCTCTTGGTTCAGAATGTATATTCTCTTTATTCAAATTAAATAATATTTAGACTTAAACATATCAAATTGTTGGCCTTATCATAAAACAGTTTTCCGAAACAACATACAAGCGGTTTCACAGAAATTGTTCTCTTTTGACTCTTTTGCTGTGTTATATTGATATCTTTCGTCAACTCTCCCGGTTTCCATCTCTATTTCTTTCTCTATACTCTCTCTGTCACTTTGAATAAAATATCACAACATATGTATGTTTAGTCGAAATTTGTAAATTTATATATGTTTGTATTCACACATATGATTTTTATGAAACATTCATACCCCAAACATAATATATTCTAACATATTAACATAGATGTCCCAAACATTTAGTGTTAGTTTAGGAACATTACATGTTTGCACTTAAATATATTGTGGTTTAAAATCGTGCCCGAAACACATTTTGTTTAAATCGGAACATATGAAAAACATATTTTTCTAACAGTGTACTTGTACTAATAGCATGTAGAAAATTTAGTAATTTTGAGGACCTACCTAAATTAGTTCAAGAGCTATATGAGTTGTTTTTAAAAAAATTATTCTTGAATTGTTACCAAATGGCTTTACGAATATGAGCGCTATTTAGCATATAATATATTTTGAAGTGTGAGAAAAAATAATCCGAAAAAATATCAGCTATAATTTTTGTATGAATGTCCATTTAATAAAGACGTACAATAGACAAATGAGTTCAAAGGCATGGGACTTTAACGGAGGGATGCAAATTTACAAAATTTGTGTCCTAAATTTAATGAGAAAATTTTTGAAGCAAATATTATAAACTTTATTTTAATTAAAACTTCATTATTTTAAAGAAATTTGTCCTTAATATTTTGTAAATTTCGCTTTCTAAAATTAAGGTTGAATTTAGATTGCGCAAACTTTGATATCACATAAATAGTTTTTTCAGTGTGGAAAATATTTATAGGTTATTTAGTTTAAAGCCTCAACTTTAAAATAACATCGAGAAATAAATCAAAACTAATTGGAGATATAGAATATTGTGTCGTTTTCGAATGTCCTCCTACCTGGACATCGGTAGTCAAAGGATTAAGTTAAAAACAAAAACTTTAAACTAAAAATGCAAATTCTCAAAATACATGTTTTTTAAGCTTTTTACCTTTAATCCATAGATTCGACATCTCAGTTAATTTAAAGATAATTTCTATAAATCAAAGACATACGATTTCACGGTGGGTTCGAAAAATCAAAGATTATGAATTTTCTTTTAATTAAAATATCTTTATTTTTAAGAAATTTGTCCTTAATATTATGTAATTTTCTTATCATAAAATTTAGGCTGCATAATTTTTAATATTACGTCAATATATTTTTCAGTGTACACACGCTCACATTGTCTGATATCGGTTATCTACATTAGCGGTGTGCGCGTTAGTCGTATATACGTACAGCTCCCATATAACACATCGAAATATCGATTTCCGGCCATATAAAGTACATATGTTCTTGAGAGTGGAATTCAAAAACGATGTAATGATGTCCATCAGTATTTTGGGATCACGCACTCTCCTTCAATAATGAAGCTTTCGTTCTGAAATTGAGCACAAAGTTGTTTTTTGTTTGCAAGCACACTGAAAAAACAGTGAACCCTTTTCCATTGCAAAATGAACTGAACTGTAGTAATATTGACCATGATTTAGCCCTTAAGATTTTTTTCAACTTGTCTAGTTTATAATCCTCTTAAATTGTAGTTCATCTATAACATTGTATTTTAGTTCATTTTTACAACACCATAAGATTTATATACCCCTACCAAGTTAAGAAGTCAGTATTATTTTGGTTTACTTGCTTATTTTTAGGGAAACCTGATAATAAAAATTGGTTATCAGTCTCTTTAAAATCTCGACGACTAAACTATTTTTAAATCAATCATTCCACAGTACAGAGAAATTAAATAATTAAAGGAACAGGAAACCGTTTTACTATTATGAAAATTTTCATACATTAAAATTAAACTTTCTTTAAGCAAAAGTACTTTATTATAAAAACTTATGATGAAAGTTCTTAATACAATGTTATTTGTGAACAAAATTATGACCACATGGAACAAGAAAGTAGTTCATTTGAACTCGCTGTTTGGACATTTTGACTTATCCGTTTTTTATTCATCGTAGGTAAATTTTTCACATATCTTGCTGAAAAAATGGAAGCAATAATGGAAATTGTTAAAAATTAACACCATGTAATAAAATATAATTGTTTAATTCTTTATCTTAGCTTGTAACGTACCATATGTGGGGGCATTTTATCAAATGGTGTAAGGAATTCAACTTTTATTTGGAAAACGTATCTCATAAAATTTGTACCTGAAACAATTAGAGAAATAATGAAGTATTCTATATAAACTCATAAAACTGTGTTGTTATCGATGTGAAGGATATAATAAAATAAATATTCTAGTTGAAAGAAAGCCAAAGTTTTAGTATAAAACTTACCAATTCTCTATTAAATTGTACGCTGAGGGGGAATATAAAAAGTTGTCCAAATTTATTTGGGTTACTCTGAAATTAAATATTTATTTTTTACATTAAATAAAATTATTAAATAGGTTTTCAAAAAATCTAATGAAAAAAATTATAATATGCATGAAGAACCAAATATTCTGGTTAACCCCAGAATCATCATTCGTCAAAATGACGACACGTAATTTCATTTTCGATTTAAAATGCATTTTAGTCTACTGGGAAATGGTAAATTTAAATTATACTAATTCGACCGTTTTTGTTTTATACTAATTAAAACCAAATTTTCGCTGACGATTAAAATTATAGGGTCTTGAAATGAGCCCTAGTCAAAATGACAAAGGATGACGTTAATGTACAAAAAATAAGGATGACTGTCCAGGGTTAAAAGAAAGTTAAAGAATCCTTACCAATTCACTATTAAATTAAAGGCAAAGGAGTACTAAAATTTTTCCAAATTTTTAAGGGGTTATTCTGAAATTAAATAGTTGTTTTTTACATTAAAAATATTACATTGGTTTCTAAAACATTTGATTAAAGAAATACTAAAATAAGGTATTAAAAACCTGTAATTTTGATGATAAAAACGTAAATATTCTAGTTGAAAGAAAGCCAAATTTTAAAAGAAAACTTACCAATTCTCTATTTGTTAAAATGTTCGAACCTATCTGGAGTTGCTCTGAAATTAAATATTGCTTTTACAACAAAGAAAAACATTAAACTGGTTTCCAAAAAAAAAATCAATTAACAAATAATAATATACATAAAAAATATTATTTTTTAAAGAAAGCCATATTAAAACAAGTATATACGGCCGTAAGTTCGGCCAGGCCGAAGCGTATGTACCCTCCACCATGGATTGCGTAGAAACTTCTACTGAAGACTGTCATCCACAATCGAATTACTTGGGTTGCGGTAACACTTGACGATGGCAAGGTATCTTAAAACTTCCTAACACCGTCTTCTAAATTACAAGGTAGCCCATACGTAGTATATGTTAAACTAAAACAAGTATATACGGCCGTAAGTTCGGCCAGGCCGAAGCTTATGTACCCTCAATCATGGATTGCGTAGAAACTTCTTCTAAACACTGCCATCCAGAATCGAATTACTTAAGTTGCGGTAACGCTTGCCGATGGCAAGGTATCTTAAAACCACCTAACACCATCTTCTAAATTGTATGTAAGTCCATACGTGGTATATATTAAATCAAAAAAGATCGATCCAATACGTATATAATTCAGTTTGACAAAGTAGACATAAAATTTTGACAAAATTTTCTACAGAAATAAAATTTTAACAAAATTTTCTATAGAAATAAAATTTTGACAAAAATTTCTACAGAAATAATATTTTCACAAAATTTTCTATAGAAATAAATTTTTGACAAAATTTTCTATAGAAATAAAATCTTGGTAGATTATTTTGGCTCGAGTGGCCACCATGATTATGAACCGAATAAAATTTGAACAAAATTTTCTATAGAAATAAAATTTTCTATAGAAATAAAATTTTGACAATGATAAAAATTTTATTATGAACCGTATAAAATTTTAACAAAATTTTCTCTAGAAATAAAATTTTGATAAAATTTTGGTAGATTATTTTTGGCTCTAGTCGCAACCATGATTATGAACCGATATGGACCAATTTTTGTGTGATTGGACCAATTTTGGTATGGTTGTTAGCGACCATATACTAACACCACGTTCCTAATTTGAACCGGATCGGATGAATTTTGCTCCTCCAAGAGGCTCGGGAGGTCAAATCTGGAGAACGTTTTATATGGGGGCTATATATATTTATGGACCGATATGGACCAATTCTGGAACGGTTGTTAAAGATCATATACTAACACCATGTTCCAAATTACAACCGGATTGGATGAAATTTGCTTCTCTTGGAGACTTCGCAAGCCCAATCTGGGGATCGGTTTATATGGGGGCTATATATAATTATGAACCGATGTGGACCAATTTTTGCATGGTTGTTAGAGACCATATACCAATATCATGTACCAAATTTCAGGCGGATCGGATGAAATTTGCTTCTCTTTGAGGCTCCGCAACCCAAATCTGGGGATCGGTTTATATGGGCGCTATATATAATTATGGACCGATGTGGACCAATTTTTGCACGATTGTTAGAGACCATATACCAATACCATGTACCAAATTTCAGCCGGATCGGATGCAATTTGCTTCTCTTTGAGGCTTCGCAAGCCAAATCTGGAGATCGGTTTATATGGGGTCTATATATAAAGGGTGATTTGTTAAGAGCTTGATAACTTTTTTTTTAAAAAAAAACGCATAAAATTTGCAAAATCTCATCGGTTCTTTATTTGAAACGTTAGATTGGTCCATGACATTTGCTTTTTGAAGATAATTTCATTTAAATGTTGACCGCGGCTGCGTCTTAGGTGGTCCATTCGGAAAGTCCAATTTTGGGCAACTTTTTCGAGCATTTCGGCCGGAATAGCCCGAATTTCTTCGGAAATGTTGTCTTCCAAAGCTGGAATAGTTGCTGGCTTATTTCTGTAGACTTTAGACTTGACGTAGCCCCACAAAAAATAGTCTAAAGGCGTCAAATCGCATGATCTTGGTGGCCAACTTACCGGTCCATTTCTTGAGATGAATTGTTCTCCGAAGTTTTCCCTCAAAATGGCCATAGAATCGCGAGCTGTGTGGCATGTAGCGCCATCTTGTTGAAACCACATGTCAACCAAGTTCAGTTCTTCCATTTTTGGCAACAAAAAGTTTGTTAGCATCGAACGATAGCGATCGCCATTCACCGTAACGTTGCGTCCAACAGCATCTTTGAAAAAATACGGTCCAATGATTCCACCAGCGTACAAACCACACCAAACAGTGCATTTTTCGGGATGCATGGGCAGTTCTTGAACGGCTTCTGGTTGCTCTTCACTCCAAATGCGGCAATTTTACTTATTTACGTAGCCATTCAACCAGAAATGAGCCTCATCGCTGAACAAAATTTGTCGATAAAAAAGCGGATTTTCTGCCAACTTTTCTAGGGCCCATTCACTGAAAATTCGACGTTGTGGCTCGTTAGTAAGTCTATTCATGATGAAATGTCAAAGCATACTGAGCATCTTTCTCTTTGACACCATGTCTGAAATCCCACGTGATCTGTCAAATACTAATGCATGAAAATCCTAACCTCAAAAGAATCACCCTTTAATTATGGACCGATGTGGACCAATTTTTTCATGGTTGTTAGAGACCATATACCATCATCATGTACCAAATTTCAGCCGGATCAGATGAAATTTGCTTCTCTTTGATTCTCTGGGGATCGGTTTATATGGGGGCTATATATAATTATAGACCGATGTGGACCAATTTTTACATGATTGTTAGAGACCATATACCAACACCATGTACAAAATTTCAGCCGGATGGGATGAAATATTCTTCTCTTAGAGGCTCCACAAGCCAAATCTGGGGATCGGTTTATATGGGGGCTATATATAATTAAGGACCGATATTGACCAATTTTTGCATGATTGTTAGAGACCATATACCAACATCATGTACCAAATTTCAGCCGGATCGTATGAAATTTTCTTCTCTTTGAGGGTCCGCAAGCCAAATCTGGGGGTCGGTTTATATGGGGGCTATATATAATTATGGACCGATGTGAACCAATTTTTGCACGGTTGTTAGAGACCATATACCAACACCATGTACCAAATTTCAACCGGATCGGATGAAATTTGCTTCTTCTTTAGGCTCCGCAAGCCAAATCTGGGGATCGGTTTATATGGGGGCTATATATAATTATGGACCGATGTGGACCAATTTTTGCATGGTTGTTAGAGACCATATACCAACTCCATATACCAAATTTCAGCCGGATCGGATGAAATATGCTTCTGTTAGAGGCTCCACAAGCCAAATCTGAGGGTCCCTTTATATGGGGGCTATACGTAAAAGTGGACCGATATGGCCCATTTTCAATACCATTCGACCTACATCGATAACAACTACTTGTGCCAAGTTTGAAGTCGATAGCTTGTTTCGTTCGGAAGTTAGCGTGATTTCAACAGACGGACGGACATGCTCAGATCGACTCAGAATTTCACCACGACCCAGAATATATACACTTTATGGGGTCTTAGAGCAATATTTCGATGTGTTACAAACGGAATGACAAAGTTAATATACCCCCATCCTATGATGGAGGGTATAAAAACGATTAAATACGTATATAATTAAGTTTAAAGTTTCTATAGAAATAAAATTTTGACAACATTTTCTATAGAAGTAAAATTTTGGAAAAAATTTTCTATAGAAACAAAATTTGGAAAAAATTTTCTAGAGAAATAAAATTTGGAAAACATTTTCGATAGAAATAAAATTTTGACAAAATTTTCTATAGAAATAATTTTCTTTTTTCATTCGTTTTGTTTTGTTATTGTTGGTTTTTGATCTTTAATCATTGTTGTTGTTTTTGTGATTTCAGCTTAAAACCATACATTGACTAAACTACAAGTGTAGCTTAACCAACAGAGGAAATGAATGTTTGTCAAATTTATTTGGGCAAAGCCCTATAGACTGCAAGATGGTTGGATGGACGCACGTTTCGGAATTACCACATTCCTCATCAGCATCTTCTACTTGAAGCAAAACTATCAACCAATTATCAGAATAAATTCAGGCAGTTCATTAAACCCAACAATAAACCACACTTGAACCTTCCGAAAAAAGGTTTTACATTCGGCTTTTGCCGAAATAAATTCGTACAAACATCTCTCTTTTCCTTTGCCACCGTCAAATCATCGATTTGAATGAAGTTGGCTGGGTTTTATTTTGAGCGTGCATCCTCTTCTTTCTTTCATTCGTTTTGTTTTGTTATTGTCAAAATAAAACCCAGTCAACTTCATTCAAATCGATGATTTTACGGTGGCAAAGGAAAAGAGAGATGTTTGTACGAATTTATTTCGGCAAAAGCCGGCTATCAATGTAAAACCTTTTTTCGGAAGGTTCAAGTGTGGTTTATTGTTGGGTTTAATGAACTGCCTGAATTTATTCTGATAATTGGTTGATAGTTTTGCTGCAAGTAGAGGATGCTGATGAGGAATGTGGTAATTCCGAAACGTGCGTCCATCCAACCATCTTGCAGTCTATAGGGCTTTGCCCAAATAAATTTGACAAACATTCTTTTCCTCTGTTGGTTAAGCTACACTTGTAGTTTAGTCAATGTATGGTTTTAAGCTGAAATCACAAAAACAACAACAATAAATAAAATTTTGACAAAATTTTCTATAGAAATAAAATTTTGACAAAATTTTCTATAGAAATAACATTTTGACAATGTTTTCCATAAAAATAAAATTTTGGTAGATTATTTTTGGCTCGTGTGGCAACCATGAATATGAACCGATATGGACCAATTTTTGTGTGATTGGGGATCGGCTATATATAACTATACACCGATATGGACCAATTTTGGCATGGATATTAGCGGCCTTATACTAACACCACGTTGCAAATTTCAACCGGATCGGATGAATTTTGCTCCTCCAAGAGGCTCCGGAGATCAAATCTGGGGAACGGTTTATATGGGGGCTATATATAATTATGGACCGATATGGACCAATTCTTGCGTGTTTGTTAGAGACCACATTCTAACACCATGTTCCAAATTTCTACCGGATCGGATGAATTTTGCTCCTCCAAGAGGCTCCGGACCGATGTGGACCAATTTTTGCGTGGTCATTAGAGCACATATCCCAATACCATGTACCAAATTTCAGCCGGATCGGATGAAATTTGCTTCTCTTGGAGGCTCCGCAAGCCAAATTGGGGGATCGGTTTATATGGGGGCTATATATAATTATGGACCGATGTGGACCAATTTTTGCATGGTTGTTAGAGATCATATACTAACACCATGTACCAAATTTCAGCAGGAACGGATGAAATTTGCTTCTCTTAGAGTGATCGCAAGCCAAATTTAGGGGTCCGTTTATATGGGGGCTATACGTAAAAGTGGACCGATATGGACCAATTTTTGCATGTTTGTTAGAGACCATATATTAACAACATGTACCAAATTTCAGCCAGATCGGATGAAATTTGCTTCTCTTAGAGCAATGGCAAGCCAAATTTGGGGGTCCGTTTATATGGGGGCTATACGTAAAAGTAGACCGATATGGCCCATTTGCAATACCATTAGACCTACATCAATAACAACTACTTGTGCCAAGTTTCAAGTCGATAGATTGTTTTGTTCGGAAGTTAGCGTGATTTCAACAGACGGACGGACGGACAGGCTTATATCGACCCAGAATTTCACCACGACCCAAAATATATATACTTTATGGGGTCTTAGAGCAATATTTCGATGTGTTACAAACGGAGTGACAAAGTTAATATACCCCCATCCTATGGTGGAGGGTATAAAAATAATACTTACCAATTTATGACTAAACTATACGCTGAGATATAACAAAAAATTTCCAAATTCATCTGGAATTGAATATTAATTTTTTTTACATTGAATAATAAAAATTTTAATACACTTTCATTTTCAACATATTTTCCTACATATTCTTAATAACTTTTCTCTAAACTACCGATAAAATATTAATAACTTTCATTTAAAAGGTTTAATATACGTCTCAAAATTCCAAAATATTCCATGCCTTTATATTCCCCTGTTGCATATTAAAAGATGCAACAGCCCACGCCAACGCCAACTATACAACTGAAGCATGCCAAACAAAACCAAGCAAAGCCAAAACATGCCTACAACAACAAAAACACATGTGCCTTTATTGAAAACAACACCTCATCCAGCTAAATAAAGCATCCACGAATAACAAACACACACACAAACCACTAAATGAACAAAAATAAAAACAACCCCACGCTCATGTATACACAACAAAACTCAAATAAAATCATCTTTACATTAATCACATTCCACTATGCCGATAAAGATCTCAGTACTATGCATTAGTTCATCGCATCTGCTGACAATTTACTCTAAGAATAATATTCGTAAAGGCACACCAGTTTATGAGCGATGAAACGTTTAACTTAAAATTTGCAAAAACTTCATGAAATGTTATCTACAATTTTTGACGAAAATGTCTATAAATTTAATTACATGTGAACTAAAAATATTTCATTGGGTAAATTTCTACCAACAATTATTAACTATGGGAATTGTCAGTAAGAAATTGCTATCCACTTTCAAGTTAATTTTTCGTAAAAAAATATTTTCCCATAAAAAAAAAATCTTATAGTAAATTGCACTTATTATTTAGAAAGTACTTTACATTTCACAAGTAGTTTTATAGCATGACAAACGAAGTTTTAACTACAAGTTAAGAAATTTTTTAAGGAAATTTCCATCGTATTTTGTAGGTCATGAACTAAACGATTGCTACTTAGAATTTGTAAAATTTCCTTTCGAGAAGTTAATTTTCGTTGAAGATACGAAAAATGAACTAAAATTCTGGAAAATTCTTGTAATAAATTATTGTAAAAATCTTCTTAAATTTACGAGACACTTTTTTTTCTGTGCAGGTCATATTCAAAGTATGGTGTGTATCGGCCCTTATTCTGTTATTTCCCCATATAGCCCGATCTCCCGATTTGGCTTGCGGATATAGCAATTTGCATCCGATTCGCCTGAAATTTTAAACGTAATGCTCTCTTGGGCTCACAACATCAATTTTTATCCGATTTGCCTTACATTAGAAATCAGAGGTATTATGGGTCCATAAACAAGTGTGCTGTATGTGGTTTGAATGGCTTCATGTTTAAAAATAGCCCCCATATAAGTAGACCGATCTTCCGATTTGACTTCTTGGGCTTCTTGACACCGTCATTTTTATCTGGTTTGCATCAAATTCAAAATCTAGAGGTATTTTAGGCCCACAAATAGTAGTGTCGCATATGGTGTGTATCGCTCCACATTTAGGTGTAGCCCTTATATAGGTCTATTTCCCGATTTGACTTCTTGGGTTTCAATAAATCGTAAATTTTATCCGATTTGCATCAAATTCAAAATTTAGAGGTATTGTAGGTCCACAAATAGCTATACCACATTTTTCCATTTTTTCGCTCCGTTCCGCTCACGCTCCTTTATTTTATTTATTTGACTAACCTATACACAATAATTATATTTTATATAAAGCATGTAGATGTGAAATAGTAGGGGATTAATGATACATATGAAAATAATAAAATTTATATAATTATTACAAAGCTAAAACAAAAAAGAGGTATCCAAAAAAGTCAAAGAAGAGTTTCGAATTTAATTGTTAGGTAAAATAAAATATATATTATTTTAAAAAAATATTAATTTCAGATTTAAATTGTCGTTCGTTTTTAATTGCAAATGGAAGATTATTCCAAAGACGAATGGCATAAATGAAAGGAAATGTTCTGAGAGACGTCGATTATGTCTTATATGAATGATCTGTTTTCTTTTTTTTCCTTCAAGCTACAAAATTTTTTTAACAAGTGAAAAAAATTATTAATCTCTAATACATTTTTTTTAATTTTTTGAAAAATATGTAATTATTTTTGTGTTATTGACGTGATGCCAGCGTTTGTAATGCTGTTTTTTCAGTGTGTGTGTGTGTATATGTATATTTGGGTGCTGTATCTATATCTGAACCAATTTATTCCAAAATCATTAAAGTTCTAACCCAATGTTGAAGTTCTGACCCAAAACATATACTTGGGCCAAATTTAATGTCGATTGAACTAAATTTGCGACCTAGATTTTGATTACAAAAATGTGTTCGCAGACGGACGGACATGGCCAGATCCACAGTGCCTGCGCACACTGTGGATCTGGCTATGGGAAATATTTAAATCTACAAATGTTGCAACTTTTCAAAAGCGCATTTATGAATTATCGGGAGATAAAGGGTGATCGGTTCTTTATTTGAAACGTTAGATTGGTCCATGACATTTACTTTTTGAAGATAATTTCATTTAAATGTTGACCGCGGCTGCGTCTTAGGTGGTCCATTCGGAAAGTCCAATTTTGGGCAACTTTTTCGAGCATTTCGGCCGGAATAGCCCGAATTTCTTCGGAAATGTTGTCTTCCAAAGCTGGAATAGTTGCTGGCTTATTTCTGTAGACTTTAGACTTGACGTAGCCCCACAAAAAATAGTCTAAAGGCGTCAAATCGCATGATCTTGGTGGCCAACTTACCGGTCCATTTCTTGAGATGAATTGTTCTCCGAAGTTTTCCCTCAAAATGGCCATAGAATCGCGAGCTGTGTGGCATGTAGCGCCATCTTGTTGAAACCACATGTCAACCAAGTTCAGTTCTTCCATTTTTGGCAACAAAAAGTTTGTTAGCATCGAACGATAGCGATCGCCATTCACCGTAACGTTGCGTCCAACAGCATTTTTGAAAAAATACGGTCCAATGATTCCACCAGCGTACAAACCACACCAAACAGTGCATTTTTCGGGATGCATGGGCAGTTCTTGAACGGCTTCTGGTTGCTCTTCACTCCAAATGCGGCAATTTTGCTTATTTACGTAGCCATTCAACCAGAAATGAGCCTCATCGCTGAACAAAATTTGTCGATAAAAAAGCGGATTTTCTGCCAACTTTTCTAGGGCCCATTCACTGAAAATTCGACGTTGTGGCAGATCGTTCGTCTATTCATGATGAAATGTCAAAGCATACTGAGCATCTTTCTCTTTGACACCATGTCTGAAATCCCACGTGATCTGTCAAATACTAATGCATGAAAATCCTAACCTCAAAAGAATCACCCTTTAGATATGAATTAGAGATATAGGTAAATTTGAGACAGTTTTATAATTTTTCCGACATAGTAGTGGAGCTTTTATAAGGAAATGGAATAGATCTAGCCAAGATAGGGGGGTGAGTGGTGGGTTCTTGGACAACATTTGGCGATATTCATAGAATTTGGAAGCTAAACTTAATCTTAACCGATTCTGCGAAATTAATACAATTTCGGTGTTTAGGATATGACTATAATATGGGTAAATCATCATTGAAATTATGTGTAACATGTGGTTATTCCGACCATATTTCCCCAAATCAAAAGTCATATCTCGGCACACTTAACCAGAATGTTAAATCTACTCCCTACACTAAAAAAAAATATTTACGTGATATTAAAGAATACGCAACCTAAATTTTAGGATGCGAAATTTACAAAATATTATCGACAAGTTTCTTTAAAATAATGAAATTTTAATTAGTTAATAATCTTTGCTTCAAATATTTTTTCCATTAAATATAAGACACAAATTTTGTAAATTTGCGTCCCTTCGTTAAAGTCCCATGTCTTTGATTTTAGGCTAATTTCCCTTAAAGTAAAGAAACACATTTTTTATTTAAAGAAATTGTCCTTAAATTAACTGAAATATTGAAACTTTAGATTTAAGACAAAAACGCTTCAAATATAGACTAAGACTTATTTTGAGGATTTAGCGTCTTTAAAGTTTTTTTTTTTTGGAATTATGAAAATATTTTTATCTTTGAAGTATCCGTTATAATTTTATTTTTAAATTGGCATTTGTTTGTACGGGGGTACCTTTATTAATAAACCGCGAAAAGAGAATGAAAATTTGATAAATAAGATCTGTATCCTAATTTTAATTTTATTGGTTCTAGATTTAAAGTCAGATAGGTCGCTAAAAAAATTCTTTATTTTAAAGAAGCCCCATTTTTGGCTCGGAATCAATACCAAAATCCTTAAGAGAAGGTCAAAATCTTTGGATTCAAGTAAACTTTTTTTTAGTGTATGTCAAATATCAAGTCAATTGAATTAAATCTCGATAAATCTCGGGTGTTAAGTTAGGTATAGTGAGGGTTAAGTTAGCGTTCCACATTTCAGTGAAACCACTTAGAGAAGCTTTGAAACGCTCAAAAATGTCACCAGCATTACTGAGGTGGGATAATCCACCGCTGAAAAAGTTTTTGGTGTTTGGTCGAGACTGGGTTTGAACCCACGACCCTGTGTATGCAAGGCGGGCATGCTAACCATTGCACCACGGTGGCTACCTAGTCTCGGGGGTAAAATGTATGCAACATTTCATGTAAATCGGAGTAAGCAATATCTGAAAATTCACCGAGTAAATCTATGGCCTCTGTGATCATATGAGTGTGAACCGATTTCAACCAAATTTGGCCACATTACCACACTATCATTGTACTTCTTGTGCAAAATTTATAGCAGAGCCAACGAAAGAAAAAAAGAAACATCATCGCATTTGATTAAAACTAATATTTGTGTTTCGGAGCGGAGCGGTTTTTCTTTTGGAAACGCTCCGGGTTTTAAAAATATCCGCTCCCACACTAAAAAAAGCATGTCCGGTTCCAATGATTTTGTCCTTACACCAATAATTTTGGTATTGATTCTGAGCCAAAGAAGCGGAGAATTGAAGTAAGGATACTTTTAGGACAGAATTGTCTTTTAAATTTAAGTCTTGCGTACTTGATTCTAGGTAGCAAATTTTAATTGATATATTTTTTCTGTTTCTTTCTTCATGTGCAATTGAAGTTCTTTAAAAACGTAATAACGACATATTAAATTTTTAAATTCGGACTCGACTTCCAGTAGAAATTATTCTATGTTTCAAGTAAAAATCGTCTTTAAAATAAAGTGTTGAAAAACATCTCCAATTTTTTAACACTTTTTTGCTTTGTTTCATTAATTTTATAGTATTTTTCTCAACTATTAAAGACAACTTGACCTTAGTCAAACAAAATGTTCTTTCATTTTAGGATACCCATTTTTAATTCGAATCAATTATAATGAAAAAATTACTTTATAAAAAAATTATCGTCGTTTGGACAAGGAAAAAAACTTTATATCAGAGAAATGCGTCTTCTATGCTAAGCAAAAAATGCATTCGTAAATATTTTAAGGACATGAAATCTTTGGCTTCACGACAATATTTTTTTCAGTGCACTCCGGCCAAAAAATGGTTCGGTCCGAATCCCTGGTGTGTATCGGCCTATGTCTTAGTATAGCCCTTATATAGACCGATCTCCCGATTTTACTTCTTGGGCTTTTAGAAATCGAGTTTTTTCTTCGATTTGTATTAAATTCACAATCTAGAGGTATTGTAAACACAGTTGACATCCGAACCAAAAATATCTACCAAAATTTTGAAAAAATGTTACCAAAACACTACCAAAAAAAGAAATCATTTTGCAATTTTTTTTTTTTTTTCTATAGAAAATTTTGGCAAAATTTTATTTCTATAGAAAATTTTGGCAAAATGTTATTTCAATAGAAAAATTTGTCAAAATTTTATTTTTATGGAAAATTTTTACAAAATTTTATTTTTATAGGCAATTTTGCTACAATTTTATCTCTGTAGAAAATTTTTCAAAATTTTATTTTTATAGACAATTTTTTTGCCAATACAATTTTATTTCTATAGAAAAATTTGTCAAAATTTTAGTTCTATAGAAAATTTTGCCAAAATTTTAGTTCTATAGAAAATTTTGCCAACATTTTATTTCTACAATAAATTTTGTCAAAATTTTAGTTCTAAATACAATGTTGCCAAAATGTTATCTCTATAGAAAATGTTGCCACCATTTTATTTCTATAGACAATTTTGCCAAAATTCTATTTCTGTAGAAAATTTTTTCAAAATTTTATTTCTATGGAAAATTTTGCCAAAATCTTATTTCTATAGACAATATTGTCAAAATTTCTATAGACAATTTTGTCAAAATTTAATTTCTATAGAAAATGTTGTCAAAATTTTATTTCTACAGAAAATTTTATCAAAACTTTATTTCTAAAGAAAATTTGTGAAGTACCTCTTATTTGGAGAGAAATATATTGAAATTAGAAGTCCATAAATAGGTATTCCGCATGACAATTTTTATTTGATTTTCTTGAAATTAAACCTCTAGAGGTAGTTTGTATGCAATATTAGTGAGTTTTACCTATATAGACTAATCTCCCTAATTGACTTCTTGAACTTCTAGAAATAGTAATTTTTATCAGAGCTGTCGTGCTCAATGTGGGTAAACAATTTTTAGAAATTAGATTTCAAATCATATAAAAGGCGTTCTTTCATTGAGTAGTTTACGATTCCTAAAAGCTTAAACAAAAATGGTTCCTACACTGAAAAAATATTGTCATGAGGTCAAAGATTTCATGTCTTTAAAATACGAATGCACATTTAGCTTAGCATAGAAGACGCATTTCTCTAATATAAAGCTTTTTTCCATGTCCAAAAGTCGATAAACTTTTCAATGAAGTCGTATTGCCCTTATTATTAAGTGATTTGACTTCAAATGATGATGATACCCATCATAACATTAACAAGTATATACGGCCGTAAGTTCGGCCAGGCCGAATCTTATGTACCCTCCACCATGCATTGCGTAGAAACGAAAGACTCATCCACAATCGAATTACTTGGGTTGTGGTATCTTAAAACTTCTTAACATCGTTTTCTAAATTGTGAGTTAGTCCATACGTGGTATATATTAGACAAAAAAAGTTATGTATAGTTAAGTCTACAAATAATTACGAATCGATATGGACTTTTTCCACGGTACGTAGAGAGCCAGAATTGAAATATGGGGGTCGCTTATATGGGGGCTATATACAATTATGAACTTGATATGGACCAATTTTTGAGCGATTGGAAATCGATTTATCTGAGGGATATATATAACTAGAGACCGATATGGACCTAGTTAGGCATGGTTGTCAACGACCATATACTAGCACAATGTACCAAATTTCAACTCACTCGGATGAAATTTGCTCCTCCAAGAGGCTCGAAAACCAAATCTCCGGATCGGTTTATATGGGGCTATATATGATTATGGACTGATATGGACCACTTTTGGCATGGTTGTTAAACATCATATACTATCACCACGTACCACATTTCAAGAAGATCGGATGAATTTTGCTTCTCCAAAAGGCACCGGAGGTCAAATCTGGTGATCGGTTTATATGGGAGCTATATATAATTATGGACCGATGTGGACCAATTTTTGCATGGGAGTTTGAGGCCATATATTAACTCCATGTACCAAATATCAACTGAATCAGATGAATTTTGGTCTTCCAAGAGGCTCCGGAGGTCAAATCTGGTGATCGGTTTTTATGGGGGCTATATATAATTATGGACCGATGTGGACCAATTTTTGCATGGTTGTTAGAGCCCATATACTAACACCATGTACCAAATTTCAGCTGGATCGGAAGAAATTTGCTTCTCTTAGAGGCCTCGCAAGCCAAATCGGGGGATCGGTTTATATGGGGGCTATATATAATTATGGACCGATGTGGACCAATTTTTTTGTTAGAGACCATATGCTAACACCATGTACCAAATTTCAGCTGGATCGGAAGAAATTTGCTTCTCTTAGAGGCCTCGCAAGCCAAATCGGGGGATCGGTTTATATGGGGGCTATATATAATTATGGACCGATGTAGACCAATTTTTGCATGATTGTTAGAGACCATATACTAACACCATGTACCAAATTTCAGCCGGATCGGATGAAATTTGCTTTTCTTAGGGGCCTCGCAAGCCAAATCGGGGGATCGGTTTATATGGGGGCTATATATAATTATGGACCGATGTGGACCAATTTTTGCATGGTTGTTAGATACCACATACTAACACCACGTACCAAATTTCAGCCGTATCGGTTGAAATTTGCTTCTCTTAGAGGCTTCGCAAGCCAAATTTGGGGGTCCGTTTATATGGGGGCTATACGTAAAAGTGGACCGATATAGGTCATTTGCAATACTATCCGACCTACATCAATAACTTGGTCATTTCCTATTCAACCGTCGAACGGAACGGACGTGTTTTTTCAATAGCGGATAAACTCATAGTAATAGGTACCTACTACGAATTTCAAGTGTGGTGGGATATTAAGCCACCATGCAGCGAAATTCCAAGTCATCCGCTGGGTTGCTAACTTCAGGGCCCAGTGGACGGGTATCGACTGGAGTTATAAATCTGGGCAATGACCAAGAGTTAGGCCCAATTAGTCGACCTGTAGACGGGTCGACAGGTGGCGACACACTGACAAGTCGAACTTTTTCTAAGGTAACGACATCAAAAGGAGGTAATCCCTCACGAAAGAGATTCAAGGAACGCAGAAATGCTTTGTTTATCCTAAAGAAGTTAGGATCAGTCGACCCAAGCACGTTGTCGGCTAAACAAAGCGATTCCTTAAAATGGGCTCAAGGAATTCTTGAGACTGGAAAAAGGGAACGATCGCCGGATGAGCTGCCATCCTCCAAAAGGGATCAAAGATCGTTTGCCTCAGTTGCTAAAGATAGCCTTGTGATGGCTATCATTAATAAAGGAGCATTGGACGGTATGGTTCCAAAGCAAAAATGGGGGGAAATTGAGAATGCTCTATCTGTCGTCTACTCACAGGTACTGGAAAAGTTTCCCGGCCCAGATCCTCGACACCAAGAGGCTGGTTGGTATCAAGGACGATTTAAGCTAGTCGCATTTGAGGACCAGAGGTCTATAGAATGTTTTAAAGCTGCTCTGATACTAATTGGTGAAGTTTGGGAAGGAGCTGCTCTAGAGTTAGTCGAGAAGAAAGACATACCGGCTAGACCTAGAGCACATGCCTGGATACCTGCAAACCCTTCTGACCCTGAATCTATTTTAAATAGACTGAAACGATGCAATCCAGATCTTCCAACAGCTGATTGGAAGGTTGGCCGTTTGGATGAAGTGGATGGACCAAGACGGCATGCAGTGTTTATATTGAACACTCAGTCTTTGCCACATCTGGCAAAGTCCCAGGGCCGTGTATGTTATGGCTTTCATTATATCCAAATGAAGGTGTATAAAAACGATCAGCTAAAGGATTCAGAAATGGACAAGCCTCTGTCTGAATCAGAAGTAAGCGGATCCTCTTGCGAAGTCGAGGGAGATACCAAAGTTGAAGACATGGATAGATACCGTATGCGTGAGGAGGCTTCTATTGCCTCAGAACTCACCAAAGTCGAACCTATGGTTATTGCGAGAGTCACCGATATCTCTGAAGAGGACATTCTTGATGACTCGATCGAAGCGGCTGATGTGACGGTTGTTGAAAATCTCGATGGTCCTACGGATCCTCCAGATAAATCTTCATCATTGTAAGGCTGCATGTGCTGCCTTAAAAGTTCTCCTGATGAAAGGGGACATAGATATAGTTCTTATTCAAGAACCATATGTTTACAAAAACAAAATATGTGAATTAAGTACTCCGGGGTTCAAACTATTGCAGTATACTGGTAATGATGTAAATCGAGCCTGTATAATTGCTAAAAACGAGCTCAATTTGTTTCTGCTTCCCTCAATGTGCAATACAGACACTGTCGTTGCAAGTTTAGAAATAGCCAAATGCAAATATTGGGTATCTTCGGTCTACATGGGACATGACAGGGAGATGCCTCCATATGCCGTTAAGACCTTAGTGGAGGAGTCACTGAAAACAAAGGCGAAACTCATTATGGGATGCGATGCGAATGCACATCATAGTATATGGGGAAGTAGTGATACTAATGCAAGGGGAGAGTCGCTAATAGAGTTTATTTTGCGTACTAATCTGGTAGTTTGCAACAAGGGAGATGTCCCAACCTTTGTCACTAAAAACAGGCAAGAGGTTTTGGACATCACCTTGGCCTCGCAAGAACTAAATGAAATGATATCTGAGTGGCAGGTTTTAAGTGAACACAGCTTCTCAGATCATCGCTACATCAGTTTCAAATTTGATGTTCATATCACCAAGATCATATTTCCGCCAAATGTTAGGAAAGCTGACTGGAATAGGTATAGGGAATCGTTCAATATGATGATACCGGAAATAACAGAGACAAATATGAGAAATGTGCAAGATATCGAACACGCAGTGGAGCGGATTACTAAGGCCTTCAACATCTCACTGAAAGCTGCATGCCCTAGAGGAAAGCCAAGGGGGAAACATCGACCACCATGGTGGTCTACGGAATTAAGTAATATGAGGAAATCCTGCAGGAAGCTCTTTAACAAGGCAAAGTCCACCAGAGCCCCTGAGGACTGGGACGCTTACAAGAAGAATCTGAGAGGATACAAGCGAGAACTGAGAAAGGCTCAGCATAACTCTTGGAATGCTTACTGCAGCAGTATTGAGAATACGTCCGAGGCTTCCAGACTACGGAAGGTTCTAGCATCCACCAACTCCGCTCCAGGTTTCATTAAAACATCGGAGGGCAATTGGACAACGTCCAGTAAGGAGACGCTGGAGGTACTATTGGACACACATTTTCCTGGAAATCAGACGGTTGAACCATGTACTGGCGGTGCCACAGTTGCTCAGCGGTCGTTTCCTGTCGAGGAAATTGTATCGGAAACTAGAATAAGATGGGCGCTAAATAGCTTTGGACCATTCAAATCCCCTGGACCTGATGGAATTACTCCGGCGGAGTTACAAGCTGTAACTGACAAAATTATCCCCTGGTTGTCGGTGATATATAAAGGATGTATCAACTTATCATATATCCCAGGAAAGTGGAGGGAAACAAAAGTCGTTTTCATACCTAAAGCGGGAAAAGCCTCTCACTCGAGGGCGAAGGATTTCCGACCAATCAGCTTATCCTCATTCCTACTTAAGACTCTGGAGAGGATGATAGATATTTATCTTAGAACTAGCATCGATTCAAGTTTGTTCTCGAAACGACAGCATGCATACTCGAAGGGCAGGTCTACTGAGACCGCACTACATGAACTAGTCAGCTTTATTGAAAGCTCACTATCTGTCAAAGAATACACAATCGTGGCGTTTCTAGACATCGAAGGGGCGTTCAATAATGTCCATCCGAGCTCGATATTAAATGGACTGACAACTCTGAATGTTGATCCATGTATACTCAGGCTGTTAGACGAACTGCTAATGAAGAGACGTATTTCAGCCACACTAGGACAAGCAAACATACAAAGGTATGTGAACAGAGGCACTCCCCAAGGAGGAGTCCTATCACCTCTTCTTTGGAATGTTGCTATAAATAGCCTTCTGGTTACTCTAGAAAAAGAAAGGATAAAAGTGGTGGCATACGCAGATGATGTGGCTCTGGCAGTCAGGGGAAAATTCCCATCCACAATCAGAGATATTATTCAGAGGGCCCTCCGGATGACTGAGAAATGGGCGAAAGACAATGGTCTTGGGGTAAATCCTGCAAAGACAGAATTAGTCATGTACTGCAACGATCGCAAAACTCCCACGGTTAGGCCTATTTCCTTAGGGGGTATTGAAATTCCCTTTGGTGAATGTGCAAAATACCTTGGCGTTATTTTGGACAGGAAGCTGAACTTTAAGCTTAATATTGAAGAAAGGGCGAGAAAGGCAACTGTAGCTTTGTACTCGTGCAAAAAGGCAATAGGAAAAAAGTGGGGACTGAAACCAAAAATTGTGCATTGGCTATACACGGCAGTGGTTAGACCTATAATGCTATATGGTGTTGTAGTCTGGTGGCCGGCACTTCAGAAACCGACTTGTTTAGATAAAGTTCAGCGTATGGCGTGTTTGTGTATTTCAGGCGCATTCAGCAAGACAGGAACAAATTCCCTTAATGTCGTGCTGCATCTATTGCCTTTAGACATTTTGGCCAAACAGTCAGCTGCAACAACGGCTGTGCGGTTGCGCGAACTATCGCTGTGGTCGGAAAAAGGTTACGGTCACAGTTCTGTCCTCAAAACAATGCCAGATGTGCCTAACGTAGTGGATTACACTTTGGCGAGTCCACTTTTCGACAAAAAGTTTGAGACTCTAATCCCCAACAGTGAGGCGTGGTGCACACAGACCCCGGGGAATAAAGAATATATAGATTTCTACACTGATGGCTCCAAATTGGATGGACAAGTGGGGTTCGGAGTATATTCTAATGATCTGGAACTTCGAATAGCGAAAAGATTACCTAATCACTGTAGTGTTTTTCAGGCTGAAATATTAGCAATAAGAGAGGTGGCGAATTGGCTGAGAAGTAATGTTCCAAAAAATGTGGGCATTAATATATACTCAGACAGTCAACCTGCAATAAAATCCTTGGACTCTGTGTTCCTCAACTCGAAAACGGCCATCGACTGCCGCAAATCTCTCAATGAGATGGCTGAGCAGTACAATATTCACCTAATATGGGTGCCTGGCCATAGGAACATACCGGGGAACTGCGAAGCGGATGAGTTGGCAAGGCTAGGGACTACCTTACATATTCCAGGGGAACTAGAATTTGTTGGTATGCCCCTAGCTACCTGCAAGCTCATGCTGCGTGAGAAGGCTGTTATGATGGCAAATGTTCGATGGGAGAATTGCAAGGGTTGTAACGACACCAAGCAAATATGGCCCCATTTCAACTTAAACCGCACACTAGATATGCTAATGTTCTCGAGACGTCAGATATCACTCCTGATATCTGCTATAACGGGTCGCTGCCTGATAGGCGATTTTGCAAAAACTATTGGCGCGAAGTATAATGACTATTGTATGAGCTGTCATGATGCGGAGGAAAAAGAATCAATTAAACACCTCTTGTGTGAGTGTCCTGCATTTTGTGTAAAGCGCAAGCAACTTTTAGGAGCATATAGCTTCAGATTACTGGCGGATCTGGAAAACGTTAACTTAAGCAGTCTGCTACTGTTTTTGGAACAATCTGGTTGGTTCAACAAAGAAAAATAATCAAGAAGGTTCAGCGGTTAAAACTAGAAGTGCCCATATGTAATAGGTACTTTTAGTTAATGTGGTATCACAATGGACTGAATAGTCTAAGTGAGCCTGAATCTTAATCGGGCTGCCACTTTAACCTAACCTAACCTACATCAATAACAACTACTTGTGCCAAGTTTCAAGTCGATAGCTTGTTTCGTTCGGAAGTTAGCGTGATTTCAACAGACGGACGGACATGCTTAGATCGACTCAGAATTTCACCACGACCCAGAATATATATACGTTATGGGGTCTTAGAGCAATATTTCGATGTGTTACAAACGGAATGACAAAGTTAATATACCCCCATCCTATGGTGGAGGGTATAAAAAAGTATGTTGGGTTAAGGTCACCTTGACTTTAATAATTCAGAAAAATTATTTAAAATGAATGAATTTTTTATAACTTAGTTTTTTCATACTTTTAATGGGTAGTTTTAACTTTTTTGGTTTCAAATAGGTTAAAAACAGAGTAAGAATTCATAAAATGGTACAAATCATTTAAATTTTGTCTAAAAAAGTGCTAATCCAATCTGAAAAAATTGTGAATTTTTGAAAATATTTGAGGTCAAACGTTTCCTACAAGCGTTAGAATCCATTAAAAATTATAAAAAATATTTTTTTTTTCAAAATATCACAGAATTGTTTAATTTACATCTAAAACATTGAATTCGGATCACACCTAAAGAAGTGATGCAAACTCAGTGCAACGGCTGTTGAAATGGATGACTTCCGTCCTATGACAAGCCCATGTTAAATTCATCGCTTCTGCGTAAATTTTGCACCACTTTCGGATCCAAAAATGGCAAATTCATTACTTTTTTGGCGACGCTTTTTTTGCTGTGATGTTTTTTAACACTTTATTTTAAAGAGGTTTTTTCTTGAAACATAGCATAATTTCTACTGGAAGTCGAAACTGCATTCAGTTTCAATGCCAAATCAAATTTTTAAAGTAAAGACAAAATCTTCGGAACCGGGCATGCTTTTTTCAGTGTATACATCCAAAAACTGATATAGTCTCCATATGTAGAAACTTCAAATTTAACTTCGTGAAGCATACTATTTGAACTGAGTTGGTTGGGAGAGTATCCGTCATAAGACTCCTCTGTATATCTATATATTTTCAATTAACCTGCTACGACGAAGAGTTTTGGAAGGAAATTATTATCTTTGATTCGAACTTAAGGCCCTGATTTCTTGTTTAGTTTACCGTATTGCGATATTAGTTTAATTTTAAATAATACTTTAATTGTATTGGCAAATAAATTCGTTGATATTTTTATCTTTGTAACTAGCAGAAGTGAAGATAAATACCTAAAAGCTGTGTTGGAATGAACCTATTTAAATCAATGATAGTGTATAATAAAAACGACTCAATTAAGCCATCTCAACATTCTGCATTTACATGTAATGAATTTAATTACTGAGGTGTCGACGCCAACAGCAACCACATGGCGACTGCGAAAGCCACAAAAAATATTCTTTTCTCTGGCCATGACTGCTGTATCTTCACTGGCTTTGTACGTCATTCCCATCAGCAGGCCTATCATCTCACCTGAAAATCGTAGGATAAAACATCAAAAAGATCGACGGTTTCTGATATGAATATATGCCTTATTCGAAAATAAAAGCAGTACAAATAGCTTAATGAAATCCATTAAAAATTTGGAATGACAGAAGAGATAATCGGGAAAGGGGTAAATTGTGAATATAACCTGACACTGATAGTTGAAGGCTTTGGAAGGAAAGGAATTTTTCGAATTAAATAAACTTTAAAAGCAAAATTTTTAAAGAATAGTGTTATCGTATTTCTTGTTGAAAGAAGAAAATACTGCCCAGGGTTTAAAAAATTTATATTTTGCACATTTTTGATCTTTTTTGAGAGGAAAATGTATCGTGATAACCCCCACTGAAATCAAAAAGGGTTTTCTTTACTTTAAGGAAAATTTACCTAATTCCAAAGACATAGGACTTTAACGGAGGGCGGAAATTTCGAAGATAAATTAAAAAAAAAATTAATCATAGATTATAAATTTTGTTTTGATTAAAATTTCATTATTTTAAAGAAATTTGTTCTTCTATTGGGATTACTTTGAGAAGCAAGCATTTTTAAATTAAAACCAAGTCGTACTTCTTTTGATCCCAGTTGCATTCAGATTCTATCTTCTCAACAGAGTCATCATTTATATATCGAAGCTATAGCTTAAGACCTTCGATGTCATATCTTTACCCCCCTTTATACTTGTAATTTACTTATAAGTATAAATATGAAATAAATAAATAAATATCGAACAATTATTATTTTGATACCAACCACCATGATGACGAGGGTCTAATAAGTTTGCATTCCGTTTGTAACACATCGAAATATCGTACATGGATCTACTTGGCAAGTAATTCTAGGAGGAACCCCCTAAATATACACAAATATCTTGTTGGCTTTGGCTTGCAACTTAAAGTTATAACACCCTGGCCACTATGTGGTTAAGGGTATAAAAATTCCATTTCCATAATTTGTTTAATATATTTAAACTCATATTTGCTTTAACATTTCTGATGAATCAAGTTTAATTAAGTCATCAACCCCTTTCGGTGTAAGACAATATTTCACCACAAGAAAAGGGGTAATTTCCTTGGGTTACGACATTTTGTAACATTGTGCGATTCAAGGATGAAGTTTATTACAGGGAAAGGAACCCTTATCACAATCATAGATGATGTATCTGTCTGCTAACTTTTTTCCACCATTATAAAATGAACTGCCAGTAAATGCTAAATTTGTGATTTTTTATTTTATTTTAACACAATACTTAGCATTTCTTTTTATGTTTATTTTTCTGTATCTTTACACACATTACTTAAGACAAAATAATAATGACCTTTGAACAATATCTAAAAAATATATTAAACGTACTATGAACAGTGGGACAATTGAACCAAAAAAGAAAATTTAACAAAATTTAACAAAATTTAAAAAAAAAATAAATAAAATACATTTTATTGATTTAGATACAGAAAACCAAAACCAATTCTGTAAATATAACTGTGTAGACTATCAAAACGGGAAACATCAGTGTATTAAAATACGAATACGAATTTTGCTTAGCTTAGAAGACGCATTTCTCTGATATAAAGTTATTTTCTTTGTCAAAATGTAGATAAATTCTTCAATGAAGTCATTTAGTCCTTATAGTTAAGTGATTCGACTCAGAATTGGGTATCCTAAAATGAAAGAAAATTTTGTTTGGCTAAGGTCAACTTTGCTATAAAACTTCTGAAAATTTGTCTTTAAATTTCATGATTTTTGGCTCTTGACTACAAAGCAAAAAGCGTTTATAAAAAACGATATGTTTTTCAACAATTTATTTTAAAGACGTTTTTTCTTAAAACAAAGCAAAATTTGTACATGTAATCGAGTACGTATTTGGAAATTTAAGTTGCCGTTAACATGATTTAAAAGGACTCTCATAGTACATAAAGAAAAAAGCTAAAAACTGAATAAAGTGAACTTTGTTTCCTATAATCAACTACACACAACTTAAATTTAAAAGGTAATCATGTGTTATATTTGTCCTTAATTCAATTCTCCGCTTCATTGGCTCGGTATCAATATCAAAATCAAAGACAAAATCTTTGGAACGCGACATGCTTTTTTTCAGTGTAGGTGTATAATAGTGTGTTCCCAAGTCCTTTGGAATATTTAAACACCGAATCATATACACAGACAGAGAATACAGATTGGTTGTGATAACCGAATTTATTGCCAACCTCCTTTTGGCAGTTGCACCAACTATCAGTTGGCACTTGTGTCACCCGACAAATTCGGTCGACTCAATCGAATTATGGGAACTCCAACTAATACTACATATGGAGTTGGTTGTATCAGACGATGAGATTTGTCGTTGTTCTCTTCATTTGGTTGTGTCACCCAACACCAATAAAAAATTAATTTCATTTAAATTTTATTTTATTTTTTTATTTGGTTTAAATACATTTAAATATTTGTGTTAAAGATGTAGAGCTAAATACAATGTATGATAACAATGAATGTCCTTAAAATGTTTTAGCGGTTGGGCACTCAAAATTTAATACACTCCCTATTATGACCTTCAGTTGAAAGTCGACTTTTTTAAATATTAAATTGCATATAAGTTATTTTTGGTCGCTATAAGTTATTTTGGTCTGTGCCTACAGACACGTTTGGACAAGCAAGCCAATTTTTGAAACCACAAGTGATGAACTTCTTCTTATTGCTGAGTTCGTCCCGATAGTGTGTTAGGCATTATGAAAAATAAATAACTTTTGAGTGTTCGGCCGAATCTGGCCCATGGACCTTTGTATCCATTTGGATCCATTGTGCAACGTTGACATATTGGATTATTGTTTAAAAATAAATAAAATAAGATTAGTTAGATTTTGGTGCACTCATGTTTATAAAAACAGTTCAGAACCTACCACTTTATTCACAACGACATCTCTGTGAGGTTCCAAGTACATTAAATCCGATTGGGGCGTGGTACGTATGATTATTTATACCCTATAATATACCCAACATAAATGATCCACTCCTATAAAGGGTGATACGGTCAAAATTTGGTCAAGGGAAAACGCGTGTAAATCGGTGAAATCGTTTATTTAAAAAATCAAATTAAATTTCTTTTTCAAGTTCAATTAGTATAAAATTCAAGAAAATTTTATACTAATTGAACTTTTCCAAATCCGAATTGCCGGGCCTCACGCTTGACACCTGCCATCAGATTTTGTACAGCCACCTTGTCCACCTTCTTCGCCGCAGAAAGCCAGTTTGCCTTGAACTTCTGCTCGTCCTTAGCAGTTTTTTTGGTCTTCTTTAGGTTCCGCTTGACAATAGCCCAGTATTTCTAAATTGGACGGAGCACTGGCGTGTTGGGATGGTTCTTGTCCTTGGGAATCACCTGCACGTTGTTGGCGGCGTACCACTCCATGGCCTTTTTACCGTAATGGCAAGATGCCAAATCCGGCCAAAACAGTACGGAACAACCGTGTTTCTTCAGGAAAGGCAGCATACGTTTATTCAAACACTCACGTAAATTTCTTGGTTAATAGTCCCGGAAGCTATGAAAATACTGCTTTTCAAGCCACAGGTACAGATGGCTTGCCAAACCAGATATTTCTTTGCGAACTTTGACAGTTTTATGTGCTTGAAAATATCTGCTACCTTTCCCCTTCTTTTTGCCGTATAAAACTCCTGTCCGGGAAGCTGCTTGTAGTCGGCTTTGACGTAGGTTTCGTCGTCCATTACCACGCAGTCAAACTTCGTCAGCATCGTCGTGTACAGTCTCCGGGATCGCGCTTTGGCCGTCGTATTTTGTTTATCATCGCGATTTGGAGTCACTACCTTCTTGTAAGTCGATAGTCCGGCTCGTTTTTTGGCTCGATGCACGGTTGTAGACGATACACCCAGCTTATTTACGGCATCTCGGAGAGAGGTTAGGGTTTCGCTTGAAACTACCGGCAACTCTCTTTGTCGTCTCAGCGGCTTCCGGTTTTTGATTTTCCCCCGATCCAGACTTCCTGGCTGTCGACAAACGTTCCCCAAACACTTTAATTACATTTGTAACGGTTGATTTGGCAACTTTTAGCGATTTTGCCAGCTTTGCGTGCGAGTAGCTCGGATTTTCGCGATGCGCGAGCAAAATTTTGATACGCTGCTCTTCTTGCTTGGACGGCATTTTGACAACTGAAGAGTGAATTCCAAAATCAAAATAGGAGCAACATTCTACACACACACCTTCAAAATGAGGGGTGTTCAGGTTTTTTAAATGCAAAATTGAAAGAAATACGTCAAGTTTATATTGACCAAATTTTGACCGTATCCGTTTATGGTGACGTATCTCTTAATTACTTCCTTTAATTACAGCCGGTCATCATCAAAAGAATGCTTTGAACAGCATTATGGATGTCATTTGGTAGCGGTTTAAAAATCGTCATTTGTGACGTTTAATTGAAAAAAAAATATATAACTTCTTTGAGCACCAAATAATTAACAAAAATTGAAGTGACATTTAAAAATATTCCAAATAGGATTCGGTTGTGAATACTGTATGTCAGTGCTGATTGCTAAATGGCAGTTACGGAATTTATTTTAAGTTGGTTATGCCAACAGAATTCGAAACAAATGCTTCAAAATATATAGACTTTGTTGCTTCAACCATTTGTCTTGAAATTCTATTGAAATGATTACCAAATGATAGTAAGCATGAAAAGATGATTGCATTAAAGAAAATAGTTTGACACACGTAATATATAATTCTAAATGTAGAATTTTCATTATCAGAACCCATTTCCAACCAAATTGTTCTCTGTGTGTACTTATTTAATATTTTATTGATCTGTCATACATTTTCAATTATTTTATTATATTCAACACTGTGCAAATAACATAGCGTTAATGAAAAAATTTTCCATGCGCTTCAAAAGATATTTCTAAAGAATAAAGACCTAAATTAATGTTTTTTTTTTTTTTTCAAAGATGGCTAAAATTTGGTGTAATAAACCTTTGTGTAAAAAGTGTAATCATCATAAAAACACACAAAGCGCAGGTTAAATTATACCAACACAAATATTTAACTATAGACCATAAAATTGCATAAAGACATTAAAAAGTAAAGAGTTTAACTTTGTGTGCACTTGCAATACTGTGATAACACTTTTACATTAACAGAGAAATTATCAAATTTTCTAAGCAACCCTGCTCGTGTACACGCAAAAAAATAATTCTTTCCTCCCAAACGAAAGTTCGTTTCTCATTTGCTTTTCGCTGTAAGGAAGTGTATTTGGAGGAAAAGTATATACTTTTTGTGATAAACGTTTTTTCTTTTCCAGGATGTAAAAACAATTTCATAAAGACAAACTCCAAAAAAAAAAACATTGTTTTCTTTCGAATTGCTTTTTCCCTCACATCTTTCTCACATCCACACTGTTAGAAAAATATGTTTTTCATATGTTCCGATATAAACAAAATGTGTTTCGGGCACGATTTTAAACCACAATATATTTAAGTGCGAACATGTAATTTTCCTAAACTAACACTAAATGTTTGGGACATCTATGTTAATATGTTAGAATATATTATGTTTGGGGCATGAATGTTTCATAAAAATCATATGTGTGAATACAAACATATATAAATTTACAAATTTCAACTAAACATACATATGTTGTGATATTTTATTCAAAGCGACAGAGAGAGTATAGAGAGAAATAGAGATGGAAACCGGGAGAGTTGACGAAAGATATCAATATAACACAGCAAAAGAGAACAATTTCTGTGAAACCGCTTGTATGTTGTTTCGGAAAACTGTTTTATGATAAGGCCAAAAATTTGATATGTTTAAGTCTAAATATTATTTAATTTGAATAAAGAGAATATACATTCTGAACCAAGAGAATAGACATTTGAAAAACAAGCAGCTTATGTTTTCGCCTTGAGAGCAGCATTTTATGTATGTGTGGACATGTGTTTTGTTTATCATTTTGGCATTATTTTTTTCTTGGTTCGTTAAAAAAATCAGGGGTCTTCATAAAAATAACGAAAGGGCACTATACTCTTTTTAGAGTTGGGACGGTAAAATGAAATAAGGAGGAAATAGTGAAAAATTACACAGTAAAATGTAAAAAAACAAAGTTTAGTTTCTCTTTATTAAAAAGTAGTCCACGAGGAGTTGACGGACACCATCAAATATAAAAGCGGGCATTAAGTTCGACTTTTACAGCTAAAACAATTTAAAAAGTTTATTTTCTTTAAAATGAATTATTAAAGAAAAATAAAAGGAATTTTAGAGCGATGGTGTTAAATGCTAGTAAAAAACTGTTCACTCCTAAATAAATTTATGTTTATATTATAAAATTATGTATGTATGTTTATACTCGACTCCACGTTCTTCTTTTGTTAGTTTTTGAATTCCTTCCAAATTTTAAAGTTTTGTACAAAAACAGTTTTTTATTACAAGATTGTTATTTTTGCAATAAAAAATAATATTTTATCCAAAAATCATTCAATTTCGTTTATATCAAGCACTGTTACTGACTATAAATCTTTAATAACGCACATTTCGATGTTTCATTTAAAAAAATTAATATAGTATAAATATAAATGTGTAAATTAAAAAAAAAAAAAAAAAAAAGTTCGGTCGGAGCAGGGATTGAACCCACGACCCTTTGCATGCAAGGCAGACATGCTAACCACTGCTCCACGTGGCAAACAAATGTATGTTTCTGTTAAATAATGTTATGTTTGCATGGGCTCGTGGGCGCTGCAAACTATGCTATATAAATGTAACTTAAAACGATAATTATCTACTGGTGACTATAACAGCTACGTAGCCCAGTGGATAGTGTGTTGGCTTACAAACTGTATGGTCCTCGGTTCGATTCTCCGTGCAGGCGAAAGGTAAAATTTAAAAAATTTATAAAAGTGAATAATTTCTTCAACATTATTTGTATTACAGAGAAAGGTGCCAATAACTAAAAAATTTCGTGGAAGTGAAAATTACGAGTATGTTAGGGAATGAGCACAATCGTGTTTGGGAAAAATTCTTCCAAGCATATAATATTTTTGGCTCAAAATGCTTCCAAACATATAATATGTTCACATAAAACAAACATATTAATGTTTCGGCAGTATGCAATAATATATGTGCTTCCTGCAAAATATGTTTGGAACATATGTTAAAGAAGCGATTTTTTTTGAGGGTGCACGAGGATTTTTGGTTGTTAACACCTTTTCCTGCAATACCAACAATGTAGAAGAAATTATACGATTTTATAAATTTTTAAAATGTTTGTACCTTTCGCCTGGACGGAGAATCGAACCGCGGACCATGCACTTTGTAAGCCAACAGACTAACCACTGAGCTATGTACCTGTTATGGTCATCAATAGATAATTATCCATATAAGTTATATTTATATAGCATAGCTAGCGGCGCCCACGAACCGAATAAACAAAGTTTATTTAACAGAAACAAACATTTATTTTGGCACCGAGGTGGATTCCGAAAAAATGTTCAACATTACATTGTACTATATTAAATTTTGAACTGTAAAATGTGTCTTATTGAAGACCTAAAGTCAGAAAAGAACAGTGTTTGATATAAACGAAATGGACTGTGTTGTTGTTTCAAAAATAATTTTTTTTTTATAAAAATTTCAAAAAACTCTAACAAAAGAAAAACGTTTTCGGTACGTTTTCGTTTCTCTATCATACATCGCAAATATATTTTTCAGGAAGTACATATATTTTTGGATGTATTCGAAACATTATGATGCTTCATGAGAAAATATAAAATTGTTGGAGTAATTTTACCAGAAGGATATAATATTTTTGCACTCAATCAAATGGTTCAAACCCCTATGCAATGAATCGTTTATATTTCAATATAAATATGCTCAATGTATTTCTAACACGATATAATGATGTACGTTTGTCTGTTGTAATAACATTCTGAAAGACAAGTTCGATCCATGACTCAATATAGCCCTCATATAAACCGATCCCCCTATTTGATATCTGGAGCATTATGGTCTTTTATATCCCACATATAGACCGATCTGACGTAATTTTATCCGATTTGCATCGAATTCGAAATCTTTAAGGTTCATAAAGAGATATTAAAATTTTAAATATATCGGTCCTTGTTTTGAAATAGACATCATATGGACAAACAGCAATTTTCCGAATTTTTTTTTTTGGCAAATAAAGGACGTGAAATATTATTAAAGTTACTCGAAAAAATGATTCGTTCCTCCCAAATGAAATTTTAGACAAACAAATAACGTTTCCCATTTGATTTTAGCTATAAGGATGTTTGTTTGGAAGAAATGTATATACTCTTTGTTATAAATGTTGACTCTTTTACAGGATGTAAAAATAATTTCGTAAATACTAACTCAAACAAAAAAAAAAAAATCGTTTCTGGCTTCATCTTCCCTCATATCTTTCTCACTTCCACAAGTTTTTTTTTAGTTCTTAGCACTTCTTTCTGTAATAGAAATTATTTTTCTGTAGATGAAAATCTATTATTTTATAATTTATTATAGCCTAAACCACTCCCAAAATTTGCTTACCAGAAATATTGATTTTAGACCCCTTAAAGATATACCGATCGAATCAGAATCACCTCCTGAGTCGATGTAGCCCTTGGTGTCCGTCCGTCCATGTATTTGGTGTTCGAAGGATTCCAGTCGCATTTACTAACCTATTTCGATTACTCAAATTAAGCACAAGGTAATCTTCTGTAATATTAACCAAGCCTGAAAATCGATTCAGATTTAGATATAGCTCCCATATATATGTTTCGCCCGGTTTTGTAAAATTTGCCTTAAAAGTCTTATTTATTGACCAATCTTACTCAAATTTAGCATATTGTAACCTTCTCTAGCAATCAAACCTGCAAAATATCATCCAAATCGGTTCAGATTAAGATATAGCTCCCATATATATGCATCGCTCGATTTTCCCAAATTTTGCCATAATACTCTTATTTATAAACCAATAATACTTAAATTTCAAATTTTGATGTACTAGCCGATCGTATATATTCTTACATGTAGATCTTATAATAATATTGTCCGATTTTTACAAATTTTGACTAATTATCCACACTAATTGAGCAATTTCCTCCTTTTTAATAATGGGCTCAATTCTGTAGGTGCAAACTCAACTATGGCTCCTAATATCAGACATTTCTGTTCAGATTGTAATAAAACTCCCATAAACATGTGCCATTTACCGTAGAGCAAGGGTTACCATACTCACCTTGCCTACATACGGTCGTGGGTTCAATCCCTACATCGACCGAATACAAAAAGTTTTTTTGGATACGGATATAATGCTATTTAATTTAAAGATTTAACACTTTGACGGCGAATGAGACATATATGTCCCACTTTGTATTTCCGTTTTATCAACCAATTTCAAAACAAACAAAAAAATAGATTCTATCGACGCAGAACACATGTAGCTAAGAAGTATTTGTGCGTACTTTGTGTGTGGGAAAGCTATAAACATGAATAATTTTTTTGTCACTAAATAATTTTTTTTTTTTTATATTTCAAGTATTGGTTGTCTGAGGTGTCTGTATTTTTGGTATCAACCTCAATCGATGCCGTTTTAAATTGACTAATTCGGCTACAAAGTGTTTCTGAAAAAGTGAACACTGTATTTCACTAAAGTCAATTTAATTATATTTTAGTTCATGAAATTATTATATTTGAAGAAAGTTTCACTTACACTAATAATTTTTTACCAAATTCGTATTTCTCATAAAATAGTTAATTATTTCTTCAAATTTGTAAATTTTACTACAAAAGCATCAATCATGAACTTCGTATGTCACTAAAGACATTCTTGCAATTTGGACTCCAATTTTTTCCCTCAACTATAAAATTTGATTTAAAAAGTGAAAAAAAAAAAATATTTATGTCTAATAATTTTTTTTCAATTTGTCGAAAAATATTTACTTATTTTTGTGATATCGGCGTGCTGGCTTGTAATACTGTTTAGTTAAACATTTCTAAAAATACTTAACATTTTCTAAAATTAATCAAAAGTTTTCTTCCTGGTCAGTTCACTGTTTTTTCAGTGTACCGACACTAATGGGACATATGAGTCCCATTCATCGTCTAGGGTAAGAAAAATTATCGACCAACACAATATAGGGAATGTACGCATACTCATTACAATTATTACCCCAAAAACCCTTAAACTCTTTTTGGCTTATAGGAAAAATAAAAACTTTTTTAATAATAAATTTTGGTTTGAGAGCAAGCTTACACAAAGTGCTCAAAACCAAGCACGCATGATCATGAATACTTGCTTAGTCGCGTTGTGCCGTTTGTATTTTACAAATGCTAAACGCAAAAGAATACTTCTTTCCTCCCAAACGAAATTTTAGACAAACAAAGTTCGTTTTTCATTTCCTTTTTGCTTTGTGATAAACGTTTATTCTTTTCCAGGATGTAAAAACAAGTAAGTAAAGTCTAAAGTCGGGCGAGGCCGACTATATTATACCCTTCACCACTATGTAGGCCAAAATTTGTGTTACCATCTCAACTACTTCACATTTGCTATATAAAGGAGACAATTTTTTTACTTCTACATAATCTCTAGATTTGAAATTTAAATCGGCTAACGCTATCCAGTTAATTGGAGGAAACTTCCATTGAAAATGGGTCTAAAATGTGTAACAGTCTACCATATTTCTCCAACTCTGGTGTACGTATATATGGAAGCTATATACAATCTGAACCTGATTTTGACTAAATTTGACATGTACCACTGTGGTATCACAATGGACTGAATAGTCTAAGTGAGCCTGATACATCGGGCTGCCACATACACGCACAGAAAACCCATGTTTGGACATGGTTGCCGCATCCATTTAATGCTTAACTAGAGCATGTAATTGCCGCGAAAACTATGTATTTTGTCTTTGTAAAAATAGTTTTCGAGCGGAGAAAAATGTATGGTGGCAATAAGCATTTGAATGGTTCTCAAATACCGCAAACATGTTCTATCATTTAAATGATAGAATTTGAGACCATTAAATGGTCGGGAAAATCATGTACCTGACCATTCAATTTTTTTTACTTTTTTACAGGGAAAAAAGTATTTTTATAGATTAAGTATAGACATGTCTAGAACCATTACATGGCCATAAAGACCATTTACATTTTTCTCGTGACCATTTAATTTTTTAACTTGTTTGCAGCGAAAAGAATTTTATAAAAACATTGAGCAGGTACACACGATTTTCATTTTGCGCGTCAGTCGGGTGTTGATTGTTTCTTGGAATGGACGAATACGGATTTACTGTGTTTTGTGTTAATTTATTTATTCAGAAGTGGCGTGATTTTATGTGAACACAAAAAAGGAAAGTGTAATTGAAAAAAATGTACCTGTTTTTTGTTCTGCATTTTGCTATATGGTATAATTTATTTTTATTTGCAGTTACATGATGTCTGCGTTTGTACATTTGATGGGCACGATGTAAATATGGAATAATTACTTATTGTTGAAATTGAAATAAAATAGAGTGTGTAAAAATATATGATGTTTGCTTGAACGGCATTATAAATAAAAATAAACAATGAATTGGTTTATAAATAAATAAAAACAAACAAATAAAGTTAATTTTATGTTTTCTTTTCTCAAGTGGCGTCCTTTTTTCGATGATGAAAAAAGTTTTTTCATAAAGATCAAAACATTTTAGGTTGTGACCATGTTCTTTTAACTAGGAGAAAAAAATTTTTAATGAATACCATAACATTTTAAATCGTGACTTTTCATTCAAACAAAATTCTTTTTTTATCAATATAATAACATTTTAGATGAGGACAATTACATTTTTCTTAAAACCATGTTCACTGAGCCAACATGGTTGCAGGTTAAAATGTTACATGGTCGCCGCAACAATAGCTGCTATCATATTATTTTGCTCTTCGAATATGATTGTGACAATCATGTTTCTTCTCTGCGTGAAACCTAACCTAACCATAGAATAATAATTATGCTATCTATGCGAAATTTCAAGTAAATGGGAGTATAACTTTGACCCCCTGGTCATATGAGTGCAAATCGGACGGAAGATATATATGGGAGCCATATCTAAATCTGAACCGATTTCAACCAAATTTGGCACAATTTCCGATACTACTAAATGTACTCCTTGTGCGAAATTTGAAGCAAATCACGGCAAAACCCTGGATTTTGAGGCCATATAAGTTCAAATCGGACGAAAAATATATATGGGAGCTATATCTAAATCTGAATCGATTTTGACCATATTTGGTACATACAATAGAATCGTTAAAAGTACCGCTTGTGCAAAATTTGAAGTAAGTCAGGGTAAAACTCTGGCTTTTGAGACCATATAAGTCCAAATCGGGCGAAAGATATATATGTGAGCTATATCTAAATCTGAACCGATTTTAACAAAATTTGACACACTTAACGATACTATTAAACGTACCTCTTGTGCAAAATTTTAAGCAAATCACGGCAAAACTCTGGCTTTTGTGGAAATATAAGTTCAAATCGGACGAAAGATATATATGGCAGCTATATCTAAATTTGAACCGATTTCAATCAAATTGGTAGAATGTCAATTCAACCCTCTGTGCAAAATTTCACGAAGATCGGTAGTAAACTTTGGCATCTGTGGTCATATGAGTCTAAATCGGACGAAAGATATATATGGGAGCTATATCTAAATCTGAACCGATTTGCCTGATATTTTGCAAGATTTTCGAGATTCACAAAATATTTGGATGTACGGTATTTCAAGAAAATCGGTTGATAAACACGCTAACTATGACCAAATCGGGGATAAATATATATGGCAGCTATATCTAAATCTGAACCGATCTGAACCAAAAAAGGCCCTATGCCAAATTTGAGGATGATTGGACTTAAATTGCGAGCTGTACTTTGTGCATAAAATTACATATACATATATCTTTCTCACATCCACGAGGATTTTTAGTTGTCAACACCTTTTCCTGTAACACCAACAATGTAGAAGAAATTATACGATTTTATAAATTTTTAAAATTTTTTTACCTTTCGCCTGGACGGAGAATCGAACCGCGGACCATGCACTTTGTAAGCCAACACACTAACCACTGAGCTATGTACCTGTTATGTTCATCAATAGACAATTATCCATATAAGTTGTATTTATATAGCATAGCTTGCGGCGCCCACGAGCCGATTAAACAAACTTTATTTAACAGAAACATACATTTAGTTGGGCACCGTGGAGCAGTGGTTGCCACGTCCGCTATTGAAAAAATAAAAAAGATTCTTTTGGTGATAAAAGTTTAAAAAGCAATTCAAAAAACTATAACAAAAAAAAAAACGTTTTCGGTACACCTTTTCCAAACGTTTTTTCTTTGCGTGTAACAAAGCTCCTGATGTATTTTGTAGTGAATTATACAAGGGTTTTTTTAAAAATTTAACGACGACTGCCCCATGAAATTTCTCGTAGAAGGAAATATTTTTTTTACATTTTGTCGACACTTTACTAAAGCTACGGTCAGACTAGTCAAATATTTGATCAAAACTGTCAAATATTTCTTTGCCATAGTCTGACCAACAAACTTTTGTTTGAAGCAAACAACAAAACAGCTGATTTTCGGCAAAGAAAGATGTTTGACATCAAATAAATATTTACCATGTTTGATCATAGTGTGACCACCATATGGCAAATATTTGCGCCACATTCCGTCAAATATTTATTTGATCTTACAAAAATTTTGCAAGAGCAAACACGGTCAAACAAAAATATAAGTTGTTTTATTTTAATGGAAAAGATATGTGGAAGGCAGCGATTCGTGGATTCAATCCCATATGGCTAAAATGTGGGTGATAGGAGTATTTATGTGAATATTTGGCGGTTCATTGATATAGGAGATATGATTGAAATTTTGTACGTCCAGGAGCAGATTTTATTTAAGGTGTGCACGTGACACAAAATTGTTGTTGCCTACGTAAATTGTGCTTATGGCAACAGCTTGAGTGTGTGTGATTAAAGGTCATGCGTGAGCGTGAGTCACGCAAATAATCTATTTGTGAGTGTGCGTGAGTAATAAAGAAATGCACTCACGCTTACCAATTGAATTCGCTTACAATTTTAGCCACACATATGATATTAAAAGCTTAGTAACAATCTCGATTTCAATGCTTACGTTGTCAGCCAGATTCACCAGCGAAATTATTCTGGCAAGAATAGGATTGACCATAAAACTAATAATTTTGTCTTTGGTGTTTACCAAGGACAAAAGGAAGAAACACCGAACGTTATTTATGAAATTCCATGTGAAGGAAATTCTTCGGAAAAATGTGAAATGGTCTACATCGGAACCACAAAAAATAAATTAAAAACGAGAATATCAGGCCACAAATCAGATATAAAAAATCGTAATAATCAAAAATTACAAAAAACAGCATTAGCAACCCACTGTGCAAAAACAAGTCATCAACCAAACTTCAATAATGTACGCATATTGCAACAAGAAAGCAATAACAACAAAAGGTACACATTAGAAATGCTGCACATCAATAATGTACCAACAAATCGACGAATAAATTACAAAACGGACACTGACAGCATAGCACACATATACAGGCACATGATATGCAAAAACGATGACCAACTGACGAGGAATAATCCGAACAACAACATTAGACAACCAGTGCAATAGATAAAGTAGACGAGAGCAGTGATGCTCCATTATAATAATAATTGTTTTGTGATCATTGTCTCATATGTAAGTTAAAGATAGTTGTTGCTTGCTAATGTTATGTTCGCCTGGTAGATTGTAGTTTAAAATTTAGAAGTTTATTATATATATTGTATGTATTTATAAAATGCTAAATGTTAACTAAACTAATTAATAATAATAATATTATAGATCAAATAACCCTCTGAAGAAGCAATTCAGTGAAAATTGCGAAATATCAGGAATAATGGATTAAAAATAAAAAAATAAAGAAAACGAAGATCTTAAGCTTGAAAAACTATTGACTTTTACTAATAACGTCCATTATTTTCTTTAGTGAGGCGATAATTTCTAAGTCGAGAGAATTTTCTTGAGCCACGAGTATGTATGAGACTTTACAGAGATTTCGTGAATAACGACATTTCTGATCGTGAGTATGCGTGAATAAAATTTTTACACTTGTGGGTGTGCGGACGTGAGCCTTTAAAAGATTTGCCTGAGTGAGGGTTCGTGAAAGTGACTCGTACCAAAAATATCGTGCGTGAGTAAAAATCTTTCGTCCTAGATGTTCGTGACCATGAGTAAAATATTGCACACCTCTACAATTTGTGCAGTTTAATATTTACCACTGTGTTGTAAAAAAATATTTTTATTTTTTTACACCCTGCGCCAAACAGGGTATTATAAATTAGTGCATACACGCTCACAAAAAATCGCTTCTGTAACATATACTCCCAAACATATTTTGCTTCAAGCATATACATTTTTGGCTATTGCCCAAGCATTTATATGTTTGATCTCTTCCAATATATAATATGTTTGAAAGCATATTGGTCTAAACAATATATGTTTGGGTAGTCAATTTCCAAACATTTTGTATTTTTGCATCCAAATTCAATAATGTTGTCTTCCAAAAAACAATATGTTATTATGTGAACATATATGTTTGGAAGCATTTTGCACCCAAAAATATTATATGCTTAAAAAAAATTCTCCCAAACAATATTGTGCTCAAAATTTTATTTATTTATTTATATATTTACAATCATAATGAATTATGAAAATAAACAGGTAATATAGGTGCTAACAACATAGGTTTTCGACCTGAATGCTCAAAATTTTGTTTCTGCCCAATTGTATATTCCCCCACATCTTTCTCACTTCCACGAGATTTTTTAGTTCTTAGCACCTTTTTCTGTAATACAAACATTGTAGAAGAAATTATTCAAATGAATGTTTTTTTTATTTTAATTTTACCTTTTGCCGGACGGGGATTCAAACAGCGGACCACACAGTTTGTAAGGATCAAAGAAGTAGCTGATCAATTGCCCAAGGAAAAATAAAATGTTAATTTTGTAATAACAAGCAACAACCACCAACTTAATTCAATATCGCTCCCTGTTAAATAGCGCTCCAAGCTACTAAATACATATATGTTTATAGGCTATTTCTAAATTAATATATGTTTGCATCCAAGCATATTATATTTAAAAACATCTTATGTCCCAAACATAATATGTTCTAACATATTAACATATATGTCCCAAACATGTTATGCTAGTTTATGAACATTATATGCTTGCACTCAAAAATATTGTGTTTAAAAATTTGTGTTCCAAACATATAATGTTTATAGCCAAACATATGAAAAACAGTCTTTTTCATCCATATATGGAAGGAGAAGAGATAGACACATAGAGTCTTTTACAATATTGCTCAGTGTCGGCATCTGAGCCGATCTAACCATGTCCGATTGTCTGTGAACACATTTTTGTAATTAAAGTCTAGGTCACAGGTTAAATCCAATCTATTTGAAATTTTGCACAAGTGTGTTTTGGAAGAAATCAGTTCAGATTTAGATATATCTCCCACATATATATTTCGCCCGATATTCTTATTCTTATATGCTTCAAATTTTGGGGAAGGAATACAATTAATAGAAGTGTGATAAATTTGACTGAAATCGATTCAGATTTATATATAGCTCTCATATCTTTCGCCCGATTTAGATTCATATGACCACTGGAGGTCAAAATTTCACTCCGAGTTAAGTGTCATTTTGGCCAGATAGATAGATAATATATGTATCGACCGATAAATCATAAATGCACTTTTACGAAATTGCATTAAAATGCTTTGTTTTCTAACATTGTGCTCCGCTCCAAGGCATTAGCTAAAGCTTTTTCATAAATGAAATATTTTTTATTGGAATAAAGTATTTATTTAATTTCATTGTAATTTTTCTTAATGTACACTTGGATATCGATATTTTAATTAGTTCCGCCTTATTCCCCATTAACAAGCTTTATTTATGTCACGTCAGTGCTCAAAAACATTTGGTCAAACAAAATTATCCATTTTGATGGTTTGATCAAACTTTTGTTGCAAGAAAATATTTGCCATAGTGTGAACACAGGTCAAACATGTTTTCCCTAACTTTTATTTGAACGTGTTTGATCAAATAAAAACTGTAAAATTTTTGAACGCAGTGTGACCGCAAATAAAACTTTGTGTCAAACAGGTTCTGTTTGAAACAAATTCGATCAAACACATTCGTGTCAAATATTTGACTAGTCTGACCGTAGCTTTAGTAAATATGTTTTTTTATACCCTCCATCATAGGATGGGGGTATATTAACTTTGTCATTCCATTTGTAACACATCGAAATATTGCTCTAAGACCCCATAAAGTATATATATTCTGGGTCGTGGTGAAATTCTGAGTCGATCTAAGCATGTCCGTCCGTCTGTTGAAATCACGCTAACTTCCGAACGAAACAAGCTATCGACTTGAAACTTGGCACAAGCAGTTGTTATCGATGTAGGTCGGATGGTATTGAAAATGGGCCATATCGGTCCACTTTTACGTATAGCCCCCATATAAAGGGACCCCCAAATTTGGCTTGCGAGGCCTCTAAGAGAAGCAAATTTCATCCGTACCAAAATTGGTCCAATCACACAAAAATTGGTCCATATCGGTTCATAATCATGGTTGCCACTAGAGCCAAAAATAATCTACCAAAATTTTATTTCTATAGAAAATTTTGTCAAAATTTTATTACTATAGAAAATTTTGTTAAAATGTTATTTCTAGAGAAAATTTTGTTCAATTTTTATTCGGTTCATAATCATGGTTGCCACTCGAGCCAAAAATAATCTACCAAGATTTTATTTCTATAGAAAATTTTGTCAAAAGTTTATTTCTATAGAAAATTTTGTTAAAATTTTATTTCTGTAGAAATTTTTGTCAAAATTTTCTTTCTATAGAAAATTTTGTCAAAATTTTTATTTCTATAGAAAATTTTGTGAAAATTTTATTTCTATAGAAAATTTTGTTAAAATTTTATTTCTGTAGAAAATTTTGTCAAAATTTTATGTCTACTTTGTCAAACTGAATTATATACGTATTGGATTGATCTTTTTATACCCACCACCATAGAATGGGGGGTATATTAACTTTGTCATTCCGTTTGTAACACATCGAAATATTGCTCTAAGACCCCATAAAGTATATATATTCTGGGTCGTGGTGAAATTCTGAGTCGATCTGAGCATGTCCGTCCGTCCGTCCGTCTGTTGAAATCACGCTAACTTCCGAACGAAACAAGCTATCGACTTGAAACTTGGCACAAGTAGTTGTTATTGATGTAGGTCGGATGGTATTGCAAATGGGCCATATCGGTCCACTTTTACGTATAGCCCCCATATAAACGGACCCCAAAATTTGGCTTGCGAGGCCTCTAAGAGAAGCAAATTTCATCCGATCCGGCTGAAATTTGGTACATGGTGTTGGTATATGGTCTCTAACAACCATGCAAAAATTGGTCCACATCGGTCCATAATTATATATAGCCCCCATATAAACCGATCCCCCGATTTGGCTTGCGAGGCCTCTAAGAGAAGCAAATTTCATCCGATCTGGTTGAAATTTGGTACATGGTGTTAGTATAGGGTCCTTAACTACCATGCAAAAATTGGTCGACATCGGTCCATAATTATATATAGCCCCCATATAAACCGATCCCCCGATTTGGCTTGCGAGGCCTCTAAGAGAAGCAAATTTCATCCGATCCGGCTGAAATTTGGTACGTGATGTTAGTATATGGTCTCTAACAACCATGCAAAAATTGGTCCACATCGGTTCATAATTATATATAGCCCCCATATAAACCGATCACCAGATTTGACCTCCGGAACCTCTTGGAAGACCAAAATTCATCTGATTCAGTTGAAATTTGGTACATGGTGTTAATATATGGTATCCACCAACCATGCAGGAATTGGTTCCTATCAGTCCATAATTATATATAGCTCCCATATAAACCGATCCCCAGATTTGACTTCCGGTGCCTTTTGGAGAAGCAAAATTCATCCGATCTGCTTGAAATTTGGTACGTGGTGGTAGTATGTGATATTTAACAACCACGCCAAAAGTGGTCCATATCAGTCCATAATCGTACATAGCCCCATATTAACCGATCCCGAGATTTGGTTTTGGAACCTCTTGGAGGAGCAAATTTCATCCGAGTGAGTTGAAATTTGGTACATTGTGCTAGTATATGGTCGTTAACAACCATGCCTAACTAGGTCCATATCGGTCTATAGTTATATATGGCCCTCAGATAAATCGATCCCCAATCGCACAAAAATTGGTCCATATCAAGTTCATAATTGTATATACCCCCCATATAAGCGACCCCCATATTTCAATTCTGGCTCTCTACGTACAAAAAGTCCATATCGATTCGTAATTATTTGTAGACTTAACTATACATAACTTTTTTGTCTAATATATACTATGTATGGACTAAATCACAATTTAGAAAATGATGTTAAATAAGTTTTAAGATACCACAACCCAAGTAATTCGATTGTGGATGATAGTCTTTCGTAGAAGTTTCTACGCAATCCATCGTGGTGGGTACATAAGATTCGGCCTGGCCGAACTTGCGGCCGTATATACTTGTTTGATTTAATATATACCACGTATGAACTTACATACAATTTAGAAGATGGTGTTAGGAGGTTTTAAGATACCTTGCCATCGGCAAGCGTTACCGCAACTTAAATAATTCGATTGTGGATGGAAGTGTTTAGATGAAGTTTCTACGCAATCCATGATGGAGGGTACGTAAGCTTCGGCCTGGCCGAACTTACGGCCGTATGTACTTGTTTTAATATGAATTCACAAGAAAAACTTACTTTTATCGAGCGGTTAATTCTACGTCGTCAAAGGGTCAGAAAAAACTTATTAAAGACTTAAGGTCAGAAAAGAACCGTTCTTGATATCAACGGAATGGACTGTGTTTTTTGGAACAATTTTTTTTTTTTTTCATTGCAAAAATAAATATATTTAATACAAATTTTTTTTGGTGATAATTTGTATAATTGTATAATTTGTAGTGAATTATACAAAGTATTTTAAAAAATTTAAAGACGGCTGCCCCATGAAATTTCTCGTAGAAGGAAATATTTTTTTTTACATTTTGTCGACACTTTACTTAGTAAATATGTTTTTTTTTTTAATATGAATTCACAAGAAAAACTTACTTTTATCGAGCGGTTAATTCTACGTCGTCAAAGGGTCAGAAAAAGACTTATTAAAGACTTAAAGTCAGAAAAGAACCGTTCTTGATATCAACGGAATGGACTGTGTTTTTTGGAACAATTTTTTTTTTTTCATTGCAAAAATAAATATATTTAATACAAATTTTTTTTGGTGATAAAAGTTTGACATTTTCGAGGGAATTCAAAGAACTCTAACAAATGAAAAACTTTTTCGGTACACGTTTTCTTAACCTTTTTTTCTTTGAGTGTATTGTTTATATTGAAGTAGCACCACATAAATTGATAACAATGATCCATCATCCATTATATATATATTTTGGTGATATTTATCTTATACTATGTGCGTGGAGCCTATTACACCAAAAATTCCCACTTAATTTAAAGTGTGGGATTTTAATAGCACTGTGGTAGCTTGTGACTTTAGGGGAAATCTGAAAAGAAGATGAATAAAACGTGTTCCGTGCTAATGAGGGACACATCCGAATATATGATTATCTGCTAGAGATAATCAATCAATTTGACAAACTCCACCATAGGATGAGCGAAGTTCCGTCCTTCTGTGGAAATCACGCTAACTTTAGAAAAAAACTATCTTTCGACTTGAAACTTGGAAAACGTATTTATTTTTGATGTATTTAAGTCGATAAAATTGGTCCATAATTAAATATAGCCAGATTCGAATCCAAGGCTTCATGGAAGATGAAATTTCATCGAAATGGTTAAAATGTGGTTCACTCATTACCACGCGAAAATTTCTTCATATAGTTTATAATTTTTTTAAGTTTTTTAGGTTCATATTTTTAAGAACTACAATAAAAAAAGTTAACTCACCAGGAATGAAATTTTTAACTAAACTCTCACGGCGATTTCACAAAAATAAGTAAATATTAAAAAAAAAAACAAAAAACAAAAACAAAATAATAATAATAAGTAATATATTTCAAGAAAATTTATTAGGCATAATTACTTGTTCAAATGTTGTAGAAAATTTCGTAGATTAAAAGTAAAAACTTATACACTGAAAAAACAGTGAACCCTTTTCCATTGCAAAATGAACTAAACTGTAGTAATATTGACCATGATTTAGCCCTTAAGATTTTTTTCAACTTGTCTAGTTTATAATTCTCTTAAATTGTAGTTCATCTATAACATTGTATTTTGGTTCATTTTTACAACACCATAAGATTTATATACCCCTACCAAGTTAAAAAGTTAGTATTATTTTGGTTTACTTGCTTATTTTTTGGGAAACCCGATAATAAAAATTGGTTAACAGTCTCTTTAAAATGTCGACAACTAAACTATTTTTAAATCAATCATTCCACAGTACAGAGAAATTAAATAATTAAAGGGACAACAAACCGTTTTACTATTATGAAAATTTTCATACAATAAAATTAAACTTTCTTGAAGCAAAAGTACTTTATTATAACAACTTATGATGAAAGTTCTTAATACAATGTTTTTGTGAATAAAAATTATGACCACGTGGAACAAGAAAGTAGTTTATTTTAACTCGTTTTTTGGACATTTTGACTTTTCCTTAGTTTTTTATTCATCGTAAGTATATTTTTCACATATCTTGCTGAACAAAATGGAAGCAATAATGGAAATTGTTAAAAAAGAACACCATGTAATAAAATATAATTTTTTAATTCTTTATTTTAGCTTGTAACTTACCATATGTGGGGGCATTTTATCAAATGGTGTAAGGAATTTAACTTTTATTTGGAAAACGTATCTCATAAAATTTGTACCTGAAACAATTAGAGAAATAATGAAGTATTCTACACTGAAAAAAATATTGTCGTGAGGCCAAAGATTTCATGTCCTTAAAATACGAATGTAAATTTTGCTTAGCATAGAAGACACATTTCTATAATATAAAGTTTATTTCCTTGTCCAAAAGACGATAAACTTTTGAATGAAGTCGTATTGTCCTTATAATTAAGTGATTTGACTTAAAAATGGGTATCATAACATGAAAGAAAAATTTTTTGGCGTTAAGTCAACTTGACTTTAATAAATCAGAAAAAAAACTTTAAAATTAATGAAATTGTGTTTAAATTTGTTGTCTTTTTGCATCTTGACTACAAAGCAAAAAAATCGTTAAAAAATAGGACATGTTTTTCAACACTTTATTTTAAAGGCGTTTTTTACTTGAAACATAGCATAAATTCTACCGGAAGTCGAGTCTGAATTTGGAAAATAAAGTTGTCGTTAACTCGTTTTTAAGGGACTTTGATGGCATATGAAGACAAAAAGCTGAAAAAACGAAAAATTAAAATTTGCTTCTTAGAAGCAAGTACACAAAACCCAAATTTAAAAGAGAATTGTGTCTTAAAAGTATCCTTACTTGTATTCTCCGCTTCTTTGGCTCGGAATCAATACCAAAATTATTAAAGTAAAGACAAAATCTTTGGAACCGGGCATGCTTTTTTTTTCAGTGTATATAAACTCATAAAACTGTGTTATTATCGATGTGAAAGATATAATAAAATAAATATTCTAGTTGAAAGAAAGCCAAAGTTTTAACCCTGTAAAGCCCAATCCCGCCTTTAGGCGGTCTTCATTAAATAAGGAAGCTTTTAGTAAAACACACCTTTAAACAACAAAAATGAATAAAATAGAAAGAAAACTTAGTAAAACCTATTCAAGAGCCTTTGCAACATATACTGAATTTTACCGTATACATTTTTCTTGATAAATTTTCTTGCTTTGGTGTCCTTAACATTGAATATTTAATCAGCTGACAAAAAATTGGGGCATTAGAGGGTTAATATAAAACTTACCAATTCTCTATTAAATTGTACGCTGAGGGGAAATATAAAAAGTTGTCTTAATTTATTTGGGCTATTCTGAAATTAAATATTTATTTTTTACATTAAATAAAATTATTAAATAGGTTTCCAAAAAATCTAATGAAAACAAGTAAGGAAAGTTTAAAGTCGGGCGGGGCCGACTATATTATACCCTTCACCACTTTGTAAGTCCACATTTTCGATACCATATCAAATCCGTCCAATGTGTTGGATGCTATATGAATCCATACACATATATTCTGTATATCTGAGCAGATCTGTACAGAGTTCTGCAATACTTATAGATTTTACATTTAAGTCGGCTAATGCGCTGAGGTGGAACACAATGTTAGTAAAAAAAAATAGGGGAAACATTTAAATATGAACCAATTTTGAGGCACCTTCGCAAAATTGTATTTATGGTTTATCGGTCGATAGATGTGTAATAGAGTAATAGGAAAATTTGAGTCATTTTGATAAGTTTTCGACTTAGCAGTGGCGATTTGATAAGGAAAATGTAGGTATTTCGGCCAGTTTTCCCTAAATAGGAAAAACATATATATGGAATCTATATCGAAATCTGAACCGATTGCAATCAAATTTCACATGCATAGTTACTATGTTGAATCTACTCCCCGTGAAAAATTTCACGTAACTCGGATAACAACTTTGACCTCTGTAGTCATATGACGGAAAATCGGGCGAATGATATATATGGGAGCTATATCAAAATCTGAACCGATTTCAACCAAAATAAACACGCATATGCAGAACCTTAATTCTACTGCCTGTGCAAAGTTTCAAGTTCACTTCTACTCCCTCTACAAAATTTCGCGTAAATCAGAGTAGCACTTTTGCCTCTGTGGGCATATTAGACCAAATCGGACGAATGATATATATGGGAGCTATATCTGAATCTGAACCGACTTCAACTAAATTTTGCACAATTAACGATACTATAAAACGTACTCCTTGTGCAAAATTTCAAACAACTCAGGGCAAAACTCTGGCTTTTGAGGCCATATAAATCCAAATCGGACGAAAGATATATATGGGAGCTATATCTAAATCGGAACCGATTTTAACCAAATTAAGCACACTAAACGATACTTTTAAACGTACTTGTTGTGCAAAATTTGAAGCAAATCAGGGCAAAACTCTGGCTTTCGGGGCCATATAAGTCCAAATCGGTCGAAAGGTATATATGGGAGCTATATCTAAATCTGAACCGATTTCAACTAAATTTGGCACAATTAACGATACTATTAAACATACTCCTTGTACAAAATTTTAATCAAATCAGGGCAAAACTCTGGCTTTTGAAGCCATATAAGTCAAAATCGGACGAAAGATATATAGGGGAGCTATATCTAAATCTGAACAGATTTCAACTAAATTTGGCACAATTAACGATACCATTAAACGTACTCGTTGTGCAAAATTTGAAGCAGATCAGGGCAAAACTCTCTCCTTGTGCAAAATTTCAAACAACTCAGGGCAAAACTCTGGCTTTTGAGGCCATATAAATCCAAATCGGACGAAAGATATATATGGGAGCTATATCTAAATCGGAACCGATTTTAACCAAATTAAGCACACTAAACGATACTTTTAAACGTACTTGTTGTGCAAAATTTGAAGCAAATCAGGGCAAAACTCTGGCTTTTGGGGCCATATAAGTCCAAATCGGTCGAAAGATATATATGGGAGCTATATCTAAATCTGAACCGATTTCAACTAAATTTGGCACAATTAACGATACTATTAAACATACTCCTTGTACAAAATTTTAATCAAATCAGGGCAAAACTCTGGCTTTTGAAGCCATATAAGTCCAAATCGGACGAAAGATATATATGGGAGCTATATATAAATCTGAACCGATTTAGCAGATATTTGGCAGTTTTTACGGGACTGACAAAACAAAATTTGAAGAACGTCGGTTCATAAATACGTGAATTATGATCAAATCGGTGATAACTATATATGGCAGCTATATCTAAATCTGAACCGATTTTTTCCAAAATCAATAGCGATTGCCTTCTACCCGAAGAAAGACGTTATGTCAAATTTGAGGACGATCGGACTTAAACTGCGACCTGTAATTTGTGCACAAAATTACATATACAGACAGACGGACAGACAGACGGACGTCGCTAAATCGACTCAGAATTTAATTCTAAGCCGATCGGTATACTAAAAGATGGGTCTATGACAATTATTTCTTGGCGTTACATACAAATGCACAAACTTATTATACCCTGTACCACAGTAGTGGTGAAGGGTATACAAATAATAATATGCATAAAAAACAAATATTCTGGTTAAAAGAAAGTTAAAGAATCCTTACCAATTCACTATTAAATTACAAGCAAAGGAGTACTAAAATTTTTTTAAATTTTTAAGGGGTTATTCTGAAATTAAATATTTGTTTTTTTACATTAAAAATATTACATTGGTTTCCAAAAAAATTGATTAAAGAAATACTAAAATAAGGTATAAAAAAACTGTAATTTTGATGATAAAAAGGTCATAAAAACGTAAATATTCTAGTTGAAAGAAAGCCAAATTTTAAAAGAAAACTTACCAATTCTCTATTTTTTAAATTTGTTCGAACCCACCTGGAGTTAATCTGAAATTAAATATTGCTTTTACAACAAAGAAAAACATTAAACTGGTTTAAAAAAAAAATTAATTAACAAATAATAATATACATAAAAATATTATTTTTAAAAGAAAGCCATATTAAAAAAACAATACTTACCAATTTATGGCTAAACTATACGCTGAGATATAACAAAAATTTTCCACATTCATCTGGAATTGAATATTAATTTTTTACATTGAATAATACAAATTTCAATACACTTTCAATTTCAACATATTTTCCTAAATATTCTTAATAAATTTTCTCTAAACTACCGATAAAATATTAATAACTTTCATTTAAAAGGTTTAATAAACAAACATCAATATATGTCTCAAAATTCCAAAATATTCCATGCCTTTATATTCATTCCCCTGTTGCATATTAAAAGATGCAACAGCCCACGCCAACTCCAACTATACAACTGAAGCATGCCAAACAAAACCAAGCAAAGCCAAAACATTCCTACAACAACAAAAACACATGTGCCTTTATTGAAAACAACACCTCATCCAGCCAAGTAAACCATCCACGAATAACAAACACACACACACAAACCACTAAATGAACAAAAATAAAAACAACCCCACGCTCATGTATACACAACAAAACTCAAATAAAATCATATTTACATTAATCACATTACACTATGCCGATAAAGATCTCAGTACTATGCATTAGTTCATCGCATCTGCTGACAATTTACTCTAAGAATAATATTCGTAAAGGCACACCAGTTTATGAGCGATGAAACGTTTAACTTAAAATTTGCAAAAACTTCATGAAATGTTATCTACCATTTTTGACGAAAATGTCTATAAATTTAATTACATGTGAACTAAAAATATTACATTGGGTAAATTTCTACCAACAATTATTAACTATGGGAATTATCAGTAAGAAATTGCTATCCACTTTCAAGTTCATTTTTCGTAAAAAAATATTTTCCCACAAAAAAAAAATCTTATAGTAAATTGAACTTATTATTTAGAAAGTACTTTACATTTCACAAGTAGTTTTATAGCATGACCATTGGCGGAGCTAGAAATTTTCTCTGGGGGGGGGGGGGCTATGCCCCCCCAGACATCCTTCGAAATTTTGTCGAAATTTCCGAAGCGATAAATTACCCCTATTGATAAAACTATACATCCTCAATTTTATTGCGGTGTTAAAGGCAATATGCAGCAAAATCAATCAAAAACAAAAAAAACTCAATCACAAAAATTAGTTGTATCAATTAATTTTTTAATTGGCTTTGATGATTGATACTATCATTTTTTTTGATTGAATACATTTCAATTAAAAACAAGTAAGTAAAATCTAAAGTCGGGCGGAGCCGACTATATTATACCCTTCACCACTATGTAGACAAACATTTGTGTTACCATCTCAACTACTTAAAATTTGCTGGGAGCTATATAAAGGTTTGCATTTCCAGATACAAATACTTTTAATGGAAACAATTTTTTGTACTTCTACAAAAACTCTAGAATTAAAATTTAAATCGGCTAACGCCCTGGGATGATACACAATGTTAGTAAAAAATATGGGAAATATGAAGCGAGAGAAATTTTAATGCAATTGTACAAAGGAGCATTTATGATTTATCAGGTGATACATATGTATTCGAGATATAGGACAATTAGAGTAATATTTACAATTTTTGCTACTCAGCAGTGGCGATTTTACAAGGATATTGGTTAGATCTCGCCAAGATATGTGTAGGGCGACTTGGAGCCTTATTTAAAACTCATCCGTTCTGTGGAAATTTTGGCATTGCAGTGTGTAGGATATGGGGAAATCATCACAGAATTTTGTGTAAACTGTGAGAATTTTGGCCATATTTGTATTCTCTGTGGAAACTATCCAGTCAATTGGAGGAAAATCCCATTGAAAATGGGTCTAAAATATGAAACAGTCGACCATATTTCCCCAACTCTGGTGTACGTATATATGGGAGCTATATACAATCTGAACCGATTTTGAATAAATTTGACATGTATACTTAGAATAATAATTCTGCTATCTATGCGAAATTTCACGTAAATGGGAGTATAACTTTGGCCCCCCTGGTCATATGAGTGCAAATCGGACGGGAGATATATATGGGAGCCATATCTAAATCTGAATCGATTTCAACCAAATTTGGCACAATTACCTATACTACTAAACGTACTCCTTGTGCGAAATTTGAAGCAAATCACGGCAAAACCCTGTATTTTGAGGCCATATAAGTTCAATCGGACGAAAGATATATATGGGAGCTATATCTAAATCTGAACCGATTTTAATAAAATTTGACACACTTAACGATACTATTAAACGTACCCCTTGTGCAAAATTTAAAGCAAATCACGGCAAATCTCTGGCTTTTGTGGCCATATAAGTTCAAATCGGACGAAAGATATATATGGGAGCTTTATCTAAATTTGAACCGATTTCAATCAAGTGTACCAAGCATTGGTAGAATGCCAATTCTACCCTCTGTGCAAAATTTCATGAAGATCGGTAGTAAATTTTGGGCTCTGTGGTCATATGAGTCTAAATCGGACGAAAGATATATATGGGAGCTATATCTAAATCTGAACCGATTTGGCTGATATTTTGCAAGATTTGCGAGATTCATTAAATATTTGGATGTACGGTATTTCAAGAAAATTGGTTGATAAACACGCTAACTATGACCACATCGTAGATAATTATATATGGCAGCTATATCTAAATCTGAACCGATTTTTTCCAAAACCAATAGCAATTGTCTCTGTCTCAATAAACGGCCCTATGCCAAATTTGAGAACGATCGGACTTAAATTGCGAGCTGTACTTTGTGCACAAAATTACATATACAGACAGACGGACGGACAGACAGACAGACAGACAGACAGACAGACAGACGGACATCGCTAAATCGACTCAGATTTTAATTCTTACCCGATCGGTATACTAAAAGATGGGTCTATGACCACTATTTCTTGGCGTTATATACAAATGCACAAACTTATTATACCCTGTACCACAGTAGTGGTGAAGGGTATAATTAATTAGATCAATTAATTTCATGGTTGAAGACAAAAAATATTTTATTGTGTGTGGGAGCCGGTTCCACGACACCGCTATAAATAATCAAATAGCAACTTACCATTATTTAATATAACAAAAAATAAAAGTATTGCTTTAAGTATGTGTTTGAAAAATGTTGTTTGTTATTTATTTTTAATTCAAGACAACAAACATATGATTTTTAAATTTTATTTAAAATGTGTGTTTTAAAACAGGACTAGAAATCATAAAGCAAAACATAAACTTAATATATTCATCGTGTATAAAAAATACTAAGAATAAAAAATTAAATAAAAGGCAAAAAATAAATTGAATATTATAAAACGTCTATCTTCGATTAGTTTTTAAAAATTCTCTGAGAACAGAATACAACGAAGCAACTGTCGAGAGCAGCGGTGCCAACTCTGTGGATTTTTCGTGATTTTGACGATTTTAGATGGTAAATTGGGCATGTGACGATTTATGATTTTAATCAACGTAGTTATAAATTGACTATTTTTGAAAATGTGCGTCTCAAGTTTCCTTTTAGTGTTTTTATTACGTGTTTTTAGTTGTAATGTAATATCAATACTAAAAAATATGCTTAACATACTCTCTCTGCCACAATCTTAATTGGATTAAACACATCACAAAGCTTGAATTAAAATATAAAACAACTGTAGCTTTGATTATTCTGGGGGGGTCAAGAACTATTCTGGGGGGGCATAGCCCCCCCCAGCACCCCCCTAGCTACGCCAATGAGCATGACAAACGAATTTTTAACTACCAGTTAAGAAATTTATTAAGGACATTTCCATCGTATTTTGTAGGCCATGAACTAAACGATTGCTACTTAGAATTTGTAAAATTTCCTTTCGAGTAGTTAATTTTCTTTGAAGATACGAAAAATGAACTAAAATTCTGGAAAATTCTTGTAATAAATTATTGTGAAAATCTTCTTAAATTAACGAGACACTTTTTTTCTGTGTAGTTCAAGATTGCAAAAATGTATTTAGTACCATACGAAGTTCAGGATAGTCAATGTGACCATCCAGAACTTCCTATGGTACTGGTAAAATTGACAAATTTTAAGAAATTCTGAGCTATACTGTGGGAGAAACGAATTTTCCCCCTAATGTAAACACAGCATAGTTAAAGTCAAGAAAACTTTTCCAAAACATAAATACATCCATGAACTAAAATAAAGTTAAATTGTTGTAGTGTCATATAGAGTTCACTATTTTTTTTTTTTTTTTGAGTGTAAAAAGGCTTATCTAACTATTCTGCTTTTCTAACACTCCATATGAACTAACTTAAAAATTAAGATTCGGCCTGAAAGTTTCACCAGGTCATATATACTTTTTTCTTTTTATACGCTAAACCACATAGTGGTCAGGGTCAGAGAATGAAGCCGACCCATTTTTGTCGGCGGCGGCTGATACTAAATGTTTCCCTCCGGCGGCGGCGGCTTGACGGCTAAGCCGATAAAAAATTGTCTATTCGGCGGCGCAAATTATCTATTATAAAATCAATTTGAAGTTTTCCGAATTGTAATGAGATTAGTTGTACAACCAATCGTACAATCAAATTTACATTTCATTAAAATTTTTTAAGCTAAATTTTTGTAAAACTATTATAGCAACTTGATACGAATTGATTGAAGGTGGAAAGTTCAAAATTTTGGCAAAAACTATAACAAATATTATTAATTTTTTTGATATAAATCAATGTTTTGGATTAATTGGCGGATAAATTTGAGTCGAGATGAGTCGACATATTCGGCGGCGGCGTCGACTGCTAAAAACGGGTCGGCGACGGCTAAAATCGGCGGCGCGACTCGGCGGCTTCATTCTCTGGTCAGGGTATAATAAGTTTGATCGGCCAAAAAATGTGCCTACCATTGATTTTAGACCCCGTAAAATATATACCAATCGACTCAGAATCACCTCCTGAGTCGATCTAGCGCTTGGTGTCCGTCCGTCTGTCCATGTATTTGTTGTTCACAGGATTCCGGTCGCAATTATTAACCGATTTTGATGAAATTTGGTACAGGGAGATTTTTGGGCACAAGGACGAACGCTATTGAATTTGGAAGAAATCGGATCAAATTTAGATATAGCTCCCATATATATGTATCGCCCGATTTCGACAAATGGGGTCACGTTGCGCTTTTTTTTTCAAACAGATCGTCACCAAATTTGGCAAAAGCTAATCTTTTCCATCGCCCTTCAAGTCTGCAAAATTTCATCCAAATCGGTTCAGATTTAGATATAGCTCCCATATATATGTATAGCCCGATTTTCCCAAATTTGGCCATAGAACCCTTATTTATTAACCGATCTTACTAAAAGTTGGCTAGATCCATTCCTCTATAGTACTAACTATATGAGCACAATTTCATCGAAATCGGTTCAGATGTAAATATAGCTCCCATATATGTATCACCCGGTTTTGAAAAATTCGCCCCTAATAACCTTATGTTTGACCATACAGGCCTCATTTCGTAACTGATCTTACTCAAGTCTTGCACAAGGTAACCTTTTGTGGTATTAATCAAACCAGCAAAATATTATGCAAATTGGTTCAGATTTAGATATAGCTTCCATATATATGCATCGCTCGATTTTCCCAAATTTGGCCATAGTACTCTTATTTATTAACCAATGTTACTCAAATTTCAAATTTTGATGTACTAACCGATCGTACTTATACGTACTTGTAGCTCTTAGAAAAGAATATTGCTCGATTTTCACAAATTTGTATTTATTACCCACACTAATTTAACGATTTTCTCTTTTTATACCCTAAACCACATAGTGGTCAGGGTATAATAAGTTTGATCGGCCAAAAAATGTGCATACCAGAAATATTGATTTTAGACCATAAAATATATACCGATCGACTCAGAATCACCTCCTGAGTCGATCTAGCGCTTGGTGTCCGTCCGTCCGTCTGTCCATGTATTTGTTGTTCACAGGATTCCGGTCGCAATTATTAACCGATTTTGATGAAATTTGGTACAGGGAGGTTTTTGGACACAAGGACGAACGCTATTGAATTTGGAAGAAATCGGATCAAATTTAGATATAGCTCCCATATATATGTATCGCCCGATTTCGACAAATGGGGTCACGTTGCGCTTTTTTACAAACGGATCGTCACCAAATTCGGCAAAAGGTAATATTTTCCATCGCCCTTCAAGTCTGTAAAATTTCATCCAAATCGGTTCAGATTTAGATATAGCTCTCATATATATGTATCGCCCGATTTTCCCAAATTTGGCCACAAAACCTTTATTTATCAACCGATCTTACTCAAAAATGGCTAAATATAATCTTCTATAGCACTAACTATATGTGCAAAATTTCATCGAAATCGGTTCAGATGTAGATATAGGTCCCATATATGTATCACCTGATTTTGAAAAATTCGCCCCTAATAACCTTATGTTTGACCATACAGGCCTCATTTCTTAACTGATCTTACTCAAATCTTGCACAAGGTAACCTTTTGTGGTATTAATCAAACCAGCAAAATATTATGCAAATTGGTTCAGATTTAGATATAGCTTCCATATATATGCATCGCTCGATTTTCCCAAATTTGGCCACAGTACTCTTATTTATTAACCAATGTTACTCAAATTTCAAATTTTGATGTACTAGCCGATCGTACTTATACGTACTTGTAGCTCTTACATAAGAATATTGCTCGATTTTTACAAATTTTTATTTATTACCCACACTAATTTAACGATTTTCTCTTTTTTAATAATGGGCTCAATATTAGTGGCATACTAACTCCGTAGGTGAAATATCAACACAGCCAGTGTTGCTAGAAGTAGGGGAAATCCCCTATATGTAGGGGTTTTCTAATATTTAGCGTCTTGTAGGAACGTAGGGCCACAATGTAGGACATTTTCACTCAACACAATTTGTAATAATTTTTACATTTTGGTGGCTCTAGAGGAGGAAATTAGAAGCCGGCAAGGCTTGATCTTTAACAATGTGTGGTAAACTTTATTCCTGTAGAAAATTTTGTCAACATTTTATTTCAATAGAACATTGTGTCAAAATTGTATTTCTATAGAAATTTTTTTCAAAATATTATTTCTATAAAAAATTTTCTCAAAATTTTATTTCTGCGGAATTTTTTCTCAAAATTTTATTTCTATAGAATTTATTGTCAAAATTTTATTTTTATAGAAAAATTTCTAACAAAAATTTGTTTATAGAAACTTTTTCCAAAATTTTATTTTTATAGAGATTTAACAAAAAAGATTACTAATTTGGATAGAATTTTACCAACTGTGGCAACCGTGGTGGTAATACAAATCTATATTCTAAGTTAAATACGTTGCATATTCATGTTTTAAGATAATAAAGTTCTTAGAACCATTTTTGTTTTGTAAAATTTTTTAAATTTAACGAAAAATATTGTTTGGGAATGTATAGGAAAGTAGGGAACTTTTTTTTTGTCCTTGTAGGGTAAACCGAACATTTTCCCTGGCAACATTGACCATGAGCTATAGTCAGATTGACACAAAGCACCCATAAACATGTACCCCTAAATTTTCTTAAATATGCAACTGCGGTTTATCTCCCAGACCTATATGTTACCCCACAAATGCTTATGCTTACTAATTCTGTAATGGTGGTTTAGGGTATGATATAGTCGGCCCGACTTTTTACTTTACTTACTTTTTTTAATTCGATAAGTATTAATTTAGTTGTACCATGAGGGAATTTGTAACATATTTTAATACAATATTTCTAAATTAAACCTACAATTTATTTGATGATGAATTCACTTTCTATTTGATGCCATTATTCGCATATGAAAATAAAAATGAATTGATATTTACATACGAATATACATGCACATTTTTCGGCATTGATATTCTTTAGACTACAATACACTACATCCCTAGTGGTAATATCTAAACAAAACTAGGAAAAATTGAAAGCTCCTGTCGACCTATTGCAAGGAAAACAAATGAAGAAACCATAACATGTCAAATTGTTTACAGTTGTACTGACATAGAAAATAAAAACAATCATTGTTGCATTCTACCAACAAGACTACACTTTTTTCTCTGCCAATCTAGTACAATGTACCCCATGGTTAATGAATTTACACATGAAACATGAATTCTAGCATACATATCTAACTTTCAAAATACATCCATAAATGCAAATATGGGTTGGTGTGGACGCATGCTGACAAAAATCAAACATATGCATGGATGGTAATCCCACAGGACTTAATTTAAAGTGTGGGATTGTAATAACACTATGCACTGTTAGAAAAATATGTTTTTCATATGTTCCGATATAAACAAAAAGTGTTTCGAGCACAATTTTTAAACACAATATATTTAAGTGCAAACATGTAATGTTCCTTAACTAACTCTAAATGTTTGGGACACATATGTTGTATGTTAGAACATATTATGTTTGGGGCATGTATGTTTCATAAAAATAATATGTGTGAATGTAAACATATATACATTTACAAATTTCGAGTAAACATATATATGTTGTGATATTTTATTCAGAGAGCGACAGAGAGAGAGAGAGAGAGTATAGAGAAAGAAATAGAGATGGAAACCGGGAGGGTTGACGAAAGATATCAACATAACACAGCGAGAGACTCAAAAGAGAGCAACTTCTGTGAAACCGCTTGTATGTTGTTTCGGAAAACTGTTTTATGATAAGGCAAAATATTTGATATGCTTAAGTCTAAATATTATTTAATTTGAATATTAGTTGAGTAGAGTAAAGAGAATAAACATTCGGAACCAAGGGAATAGACATTTGGAAAAAAACAACACGTGTTTTCGCCTTGAGAACAGCATTTTATGTATGTGTGGACATGTGTTTTGTTTATCATTTTGGCATTATGGGCAAAATTTTTTTCTTGGTTCCAAGAACTAAAAATTTCATGGAAATGAAAATTATGTGAGGGAATGAGCACAATCTTCTTTGAGGAAAATTCTTCCAATCATATACTATTTTTGGGCTCAAAATGCTTCCAAACATACAATATGTTCACATAACACAAACATATTAATTTTTCGGCAGTATCCAATAATATATATGCTTCCTGCAAAATATGTTTGGGACATATGTTAGAGAAGCGATTTTTTTTGAGGGTGTGGTAGCCTGTGACTTTAGGGGAAATCTGAAAAGAAGATGAATAAAACGTGTTCCGTGCTAATGAGGGACACATCCGAATATATGATACCATACACTGAAACTTCAAAATTTTTAGTTATCGAACAATTTCAGAATAATTATATAAGAATACAATTTGTGTTCAACTTTAACACGATTTATTAATTAGAAATTCTAATATTGCTTACTATTGTACATAACAATCGTAGAAGTTATCAAGATTTTTAAAATCAAAGAGAGACCTAGAGAGTATGCTGCAAGTAAAAGAATGCAAGTAACCAATTGGCGCCTTAAAAATATATTTATACAAAGAAAATTTCATTAAAATTTCATAAAAATACCAGTGTATGCCTAAGGTGAAACATAATATGTTTGAGCAATACAAACAATATTTTATTTGGACCAATCTTGCAAATATATCTGTAGTCACAACCCTTAACAGCCTAGCTCGAGTTAGGACACAATTGAGTTATTAGCACCATCGTATTCAGCGTATCTAAATTTATTTGCTCTAAATTTTTCATGTTTGTATTTCTTCTAGGAATCTATAGCAAAGTTTTTCAAAAAACACCTTCTCCTGATTTTCAGTGAAGATTCAAAACTTTAAACTCCTGTACTGAAAATATTGAAAAACAGACTTAGGCTGTTATGGGTTGTGATCATTTTTGAGGTGTAGTAAAGATACAAAAAGTCAACAAATTGAAACACCATGTCATTAATTTTGAATAATTTTTCAGAATTATTAAATCAATGTTGACCTTACTCAAAAAAAAAAAATATTCTTTCATATAGAGATAACAATTTTTAAGTCGAATCACTAAACTATAAGGACAAAACGACTTCATTGAAAGGTTTGTCGACTTTTGGACAACGAAATAAGTTTTATGTCAGAGAAATGCGTCTTCTACGAGTATGTTAAGCAAAATTCGCATTCGTATTTTAAGGATATGAGATATCCTCACGACAACATTTTGTTCTGTATTAATGTATTATTTTTTATTTTTGTTGTTAGTGTTATTGTTTATTTGGTATTAGATGTCATTGCGTTATTTCCGGCAATTTTTAGCATAAATATATTTTTGTAATTTACTCCAACAGAAAACGATTTTCCAAAAATTTAACGAATTTAATAATTTTTATACGCACCGCCATAAAATGGTGATGGGGTATAATAAATTGTCCATTCCGTATGTAACACATCGAAATGTAGATTTTCACCTGCACAAGATATATATCCGTCTGGTTTTCTATTGTAATCACAGCCTTCCATTATGGTGCTATCGTCCTGGAATTTGGCGCAGTTTTGGTTTTTGTCTGCAACCAATTTTCCAAATTTAACCAAAATGTTCCTTCCTGGAGGGTTTACTGTTTTTTGAGTGTGTGGTTGCATCACGACGATATTTTTTTTTTCTTTGAATTCTAACGTTTACAATCTTTTAAAAACAAAAGTTGAAGCAGCATTGCATTTGTAGTAATAACAATGATTTCTCTGTTAAGTAATATCTCATATATAAACGAATATGGAAATTTATATTTTGCAAGACAAATGTTTCGAAACGCCCAAAAATTATTAAAACAACAAATGTTGACAGAACTCCAACATGAGATCAGGGAGAACCATGCCGGAGCACATTTGTTATTTGTCACAGACTTTTCAAAAATTTATATGAATGATAAGCAATGAAATGATAAACAAAACAAAAAAGGCAACAAACTACGTAAGCAGAAAAATGGATTGTGTGCCTAATTATAAATTCAAATAAATAAACAAATACTCTCCCAAATGCAATGCAGTATGCTAAGCTTCATAGACGTCCTCTCTTTGGTAATTTAGGACATGAATAAGAGGAAGTGTAACTGTGGATTGACAAAAGTGTTTGTGTATGTAAATTTTTGTGATTAACTAAACTTTAGTAAGGCCAAACCTACCACCCCCACCAGCACCATACACACTCCCACACATTATCATATACATGGAATTGTCAAATGTTCACATTATGAGGCTCACACAAGTCCTTTCAAATTCTAAATCCCTCAGTAACACTGAATAATGCTCTGCGCTAAATCCGCATTACTGATTTGGAAGGGTTATCAAGACGACAGTGCTCTGTTGTTGTCGCCTGTGCAAAGTTTTCCATGAGATATATAATCTTTTGAGATAACTTTCTTAATACTGTGATGCATATATGCATCAGAAGTAGAAGTAGCAAAAAAAAATGAATGAGACTATAATGCATAAGAAAAATGGTAGTCGACGAAATCCATCGTTAAAGTTTCTTTTGATTCTACTAAGAAATGGAGCAACCCCCACATAAACGCCAAAACCCATTCCTACCAATATATTAAATAGTTGTCATGCACACGCACTTACGTATTCTTGTGAAAGTAGGATGAGCAATTCGAGCTTCTTACATGTGGGTATTGTGTGGTGCATAGAGCCATTCACTATCTACTCCACATACATGCAGATATTCACAAAACCTGAACATTGACGGAAGTCAGTGAATGGTTTGGCAATTTTTTGGCCTTTAAAATATTTTTTCAAAACCGGTATACAATATATGCCACAAAGTCCCTCCAAATAAAAAAAGGAGATTCCGTGTCATTGTGCTAAACTTAGGGGCGGGTAGTACTCATTGATATGAGAGAAGTTCAGCACCAGTGGTTTCCCAAATGGATAGTGAGAGTAATACGTACATAACCAAAAACAAGTATGGAAAGCCTAAAGTCGGGCGGGGCCGAATATATTATACACTGCACCACTTTGTAGATCTACATTTTCGATAGCATATCAGATAAGTCCAATGTATTGGGTGTATTAATTTCAGAAAACGCGAATTAATATCATCGAAACCTGCTGCATTGGATTTGATGTGCTCAATGCTTTGCAGTACCTCTAAATATTTCATCAACGCAGCGGAAAGAAAAAGTATTCTCAACAGAAACAGTGTTTAAATGTTCATATATATCCGAATAAGGCTGGTTAGATTCGATATTAACGAATTGCCTGTTAAGTTCATTAATATCGACACCAATATTCTTTGTTTGGTTGACTTTCTCTCCGATTCCAATACTACGTATTTCTTTCCACTTACTCTTATTATGAACTGAGTTTTGAAATTTTCGACGAATGGGGTGTTTTATATTTTTTCCAGAGCTTGTAAGCCGCATTTCTCTCATCAATCAGTCTTTTGATGTTGCTATTGAACCATTGCGGTTTTTGAATTTTTAATTGTATGGTTTTTATTGGCACATACAAATTATATAATGATCGCACATTTTCTTGAAAGAAGCTCACTTGTTCATCGACAGATTCAAATTCGAAAATAAAATTCCACAGTATTTCATCACATGTCAGATACAAATTTGTCATGTTAATGTTTTTAAAGTCTCGATAAGTAATTGTTTGGTTTTGTTTTGGAACACTGCAATCATAAGTTTGAAATATCAAATCGTGCTTTGAGAAACCAGATGCAGATAATTGGTCGTATACACCCAGAGAAGGAATATGATCACCTCAAGCATGTTTTAAGAGCAAAATGTTATTTTTGGGTGGTGACCATGTAACATGGTTTTCGCAACCATGTTATTTTCTCGGAAATCATTTATCTGATTTCGGCAAGCAGGTTATATTTGACGAGAAAATAACATTTTAGTGACAAACATGTTACATGGTCACCATACAAAAATAACATTTTGCTCTTGAAACATGTTTGAGGTGATCATATTCCTTCTCTGGGTGTAGAAAAACTTTTGACCTTTGACTAACAAAGAAAATATCAAGAAGAGTTGGGGATGAACCTGTAAAGTGGGTTAGAAATGTAATATTTGCCGGGAAGAGGCCAAGAGTTTCCATAGCGCTAGCAAATGTGTTTTCTACAAGAATATTACTATTGAAGTCTCCAGCTATGATAATATCATTATAATTTAATGAATATATTCTCAAATCTTCTATAACAGTAACATACTCAGTATAGCTGTGTGGTCTATAGACACAGCCGATTAGTATTTCCCTGTTGTTATGAGTTGAAATTCCCACTAGTAGGTACTTACAACTACTGTCTTGTTGAGATCTAAATTTTAAATCAAATTTAATTCCATATTTTATATAGATTGCCACTCCACCAGCATTAGTTCGACGATCAGCTCTTACGAGATTGTAACCAGGAATTGAATATAACATATACTGTCATTTATATCATAATGAAACCAGGTTTCGGATACACAAATGATATCTATTCCAGAGTTGATAAAGGTATATCGAAGTTCATCCATTTTATTATTTAGGCTTTGGGTGTTGATATGAACAATATGAAGTCCAGGTTTTTGGTTAGTTAATATTCTTAGCATATATTTGGCATTGTCTCTGGAATCGGTCGTAGAATTGTGGGACATTGAAAGTATAACGCATAAGCAATGCATTACTAATATCATTAGCAAGACAATTAGAATTGAAGAAATTATTTAATTTATAAATTAAGAGTTCATTAGGTAGCAAAATAGCAAAATTTGTTATATAATATAAAAAAAATAAATTTGGTTTTACATAAACCCCCATTTTCATGAAGCTCCGTCATTGATCCGTTAACTAACGAACTTTTAAACCGTATTATGAACATAGCTGCCATCTTGCCTATATATTCCATATGCCAGTTAGGAACTTAACTGCCGAAAAATTGTCAGTTTAAGTTAACCGGAGAGAAGATATTTGCAATTTACTTTTTGTTAACTGGGAGTTAAAGCCTAACGGAGCTACATGAAAATGGCCGTAAGAGTAATAAAAAATAATTTTAGTTGATTGTTTTGTTTATAAGTTGGTTTTAAGTGAAACATGTTGCCAGATAAAAATAATTTGGTTTTAGTATAAAGTATAATTTGTAGCTTTGGTTTTATATAGATAACAGAAAATAACCTATTTTTTCTAATGTTATAGGTTATTTTCTGTTATTTATATAAAACCAAAGCTAAAAATTATACTTTATACTAAAACCAATTTGGTATGTTTTAGTGCCAAATATACACGGATGAAAAAGACTGTTTTTCATATGTTTGGCTATAAACATTATATATTTGGAACACAAATTTTTAAACACAATATTTTTTAGTGCAAGCATATAATGTTCATAAACTAGCATAACATGTTTGGGACATATATGTTAATATGTTAGAACATATTATGGTTGGGACATAAAATGTTTGTAAATATAATATGCTTGGATGCAAACATATATTAATTTAGAAATAGCCTATAAACATATATGTGTTTAGTAGCTTGGAGCGCTATTTAACAGGGAGCGATATTGAATTAAGTTGGTGGTTGTTGCTTCCCTGCCAGCATTTCAACGTTCCATTTCATCCTCATCGCTATCACAGACTCGTAAGTGACACTGCAACTATCGCCAACTGTGATGGGGTAAACATATCAAAAAGTACAAAATGTACATGGAAGTATTTTTCCATCACTATTGTTACAAGAGCCATTTTATATTTTGTGAAACACCAAGCACAACTAGCTTCTTATAATTTATTTAAATAAAAGTGCTAAAAACATAGTTATTTCGCTTAAAATTGTGAAAGGTATATTGGTGAACAATTTTTGACTTTACAAATGGAATAAAGTGATAGTTTTTCAAATATTTTTCCAGACACGCTGCCTCCATTGGGAATAAAAGCACTGGCTGATAGACGCTACAACATGTAACTTGCAACTTGTAACTCAACATCAATCTTTTATTAATGCATAAAAATATGTTAAATGTGATGTGATAGTCGTATAAATGTTATATTTACGAGAATTTATAAATGTTTAATAAAATTAATAATCATCTAAACAATCGTGTTTTACTTGACCACAATGATTCTTTTACAACTATCTTAAAATGCACTTTTTCTGATTGTTTGAAGGGGCTCTTATTGGCGTCGTTCTAAATTTATTAAAAAAGGCACCTAATAATTGCACTCATGCGATACTTTTTTGTAGTAACTTGGCGTGGTACAACTTCTCAATAGTGACGGCGCTTTTCCGAGGAGTTTTGGATATCATATACGACTGTTTTCGACGTAGTGGGGATTCTCAGAAGCGCCCCCAAATTCAAAAAATGTTGGCAGGGTTGTTATTACAAAATTAACATTTTATTTTTCCTTGGGCAATTGATCAGCTACTTCTTTGATCCTTACAAACTGTGTGGTCCGCTGTTCGAATCCCCGTCCGGCAAAAGGTAAAATTAAAATAAAAAAATCATACAATTGAATAATTTCTTGTACAATGTTTGTATTACAGAAAAAGGTGCTAAGAACTAAAAAATCTCGTGGAAGTTAGAAAGATGTGGGGAAATATACAATTGGGCAGAAACAAAATTTTGAGCATTCAGGTCGAAAACCTATGTTGTTAGCACCTATATTACCTGTTTATTTTCATAATTCGTTATGATTGTAAATATATAAATAAATAAATAAAATTTTGAGCACAATATTGTTTGGGAGAATTTTTTTTAAGCATATAATATTTTTGGGTGCAAGATGCTTCCAAACATATTATTTGTTCACATAATAACATATTGTTTTTTGGAAGACAACATTATTGAATTTGGATGCAAAAATACAAAATGTTTGGAACTTAGACTACCCAAACATATATTGTTTAGACCAATATGCTTTCAAACATATTATATATTGGAAGAGATCAAACATATAAATGTTTGGGCAATACCCAAAAATGTATATGCTTGAAGCAAAATATATTTGGGAGTATATGTTACAGAAGCGATTTTTTGTGAGCGTGTCCATTCCAAAATATCCAACGGATTGAGATCTGAAGATTTTGCTGGCGAAAAACCTGTTTTTTCAGCTGTTCTTGGTTGACGCATGCTGAGTTCTGTGGAAATGTTCATGTCAGCCCAGAGCGTGCATAGTGTCTTCAGGACATTTCCCTGGTAACATTCATTATTTATTTTGACACCGCGGTCGATTAATACGAGCGGGAAGCGACCTTTATGACAATTACATCCTACCATTTTATGTTAATTATTCACAAAATGCGTAATTGACCACTAGGGTGCCCTAATCGAAAACTCAAACAGAGAAGCAATACAATCACCCCAAACATGTTTCATGAGCAAACTTTATTTTTGGAGGTCACCATGAAAAATTTTTGTCACAAAAATTTTTATTTTCTCGACAAACATATACATGAATGCCGAAATAAGATACATAATTTTTGAGAAAATAACATACTACATGTTCTCCATCCAATAATGATATTTTGGATTTGAAACAAGTTCCTTCATATTCCTTCTCTGGGTGCTGGTTAACCGGATTCCATTACAAAAGTTCAACCCGGGTGTTGAGAAATTGACATCTTCGGTTCACCAAATTGCTTTTAACTTTGTCATTTTTCGAACGTTTATCTTCTAGTTGGTTTAATACTTAAGTTAGAGTATCATCTATACGTCATGAAGATAAACAATTTTAAAATTAAATTTGGTTTTACATTAAGAGTAATAAAAATTAATTTTAGTTGATTGTTTTGTTTATAAGTTGGTTTTAAATGAAACATGTTGCCAGATAAAAATAATTTGGTTTTAGTATAAAGTATAATTTGTAGCTTTGGTTTTATATAAATAACAGAAAATAACCTATAACATTAGAAAAAATAGGTTATTTTCTGTTATTTATATAAAACCAAAGCTACAAATTATACTTTATACTAAAACCAAATTATTTTTATCTGGCAACATGTTTCATTTAAAACCAACTTATAAACAAAACATTCAACTAAAATTAATTTTTATTACTCTTAATGTAAAACCAAATTTAATTTTAAAATTGTTTATCTTCATGACGTATAGATGATACTCTAACTTAAGTATTAAACCAACTAGAAGATAAACGTTCGAAAAATGACAAAGTTAAAAGCAATTTGGTGAACCGAAGATGTCAATTTCTCAACACCCGGGTTGAACTTTTGTAATGGAATCCGGTTAACCAGCACCCAGAGAAGGAATATGAAGGAACTTGTTTCAAATCCAAAATATCATTATTGGATGGAGAACATGTAGTATGTTATTTTCTCAAAAATTATGTATCTTATTTCGGCATTCATGTATATGTTTGTCGAGAAAATAAAAATTTTTGTGACAAAAATTTTTCATGGTGACCTCCAAAAATAAAGTTTGCTCATGAAACATGTTTGGGGTGATTATATTGCTTCTCTGTTTGAGTTTTCGATTAGGGCACCCTAGTGGTCAATTACGCATTTTGTGAATAATTAACATAAAATGGTAGGATGTAATTGTCATAAAGGTCGCTTCCCGCTCGTATTAATCGACCGCGGTGTCAAAATAAATAATGAATGTTACCAGGGAAATGTCCTGAAGACACTATGCACGCTCTGGGCTGACATGAACATTTCCACAGAACTCAGCATGCGTCAACCAAGAACAGCTGAAAAAACAGGTTTTTCGCCAGCAAAATCTTCAGATCTCAATCCGTTGGATATTTTGGAATGGACACGCTCACAAAAAATCGCTTCTGTAACATATACTCCCAAATATATTTTGCTTCAAGCATATACATTTTTGGGTATTGCCCAAACATTTATATGTTTGATCTCTTCCAATATATAATATGTTTGAAAGCATATTGGTCTAAACAATATATGTTTGGGTAGTCTAAGTTCCAAACATTTTGTATTTTTGCATCCAAATTCAATAATGTTGTCTTCCAAAAAACAATATGTTATTATGTGAACAAATAATATGTTTGGAAGCATTTTGCACCCAAAAATATTATATGCTTAAAAAAAATTCTACCAAACAATATTGTGCTCAAAATTTTATTTATTTATTTATATATTTACAATCATAACGAATTATGAAAATAAACAGGTAATATAGGTGCTAACAACATAGGTTTTCGACCTGAATGCTCAAAATTTTGTTTCTGCCCAATTGTATATTTCCCCACATCTTTCTAACTTCCACGAGATTTTTTAGTTCTTAGCACCTTTTTCTGTAATACAAACATTGTACAAGAAATTATTCAATTGTATGATTTTTTTATTTTAATTTTACCTTTTGCCGGACGGGGATTCGAACAGCGGACCACACAGTTTGTAAGGATCAAAGAAGTAGCTGATCAATTGCCCAAGGAAAAATAAAATGTTAATTTTGTAATAACAACCCTGCCAACATTTTTTGAATTTGGGGGCGCTTCTGAGAATCCCCACTACGTCGAAAACAGTCGTATATGATATCCAAAACTCCTCGGAAAAGCGCCGTCACTATTGAGAAGTTGTACCACGCCAAGTTACTACAAAAAAGTATCGCATGAGTGCAATTATTAGGTGCCTTTTTTAATAAATTTAGAACGACGCCAATAAGAGCCCCTTCAAACAATCAGAAAAAGTGCATTTTAAGATAGTTGTAAAAGAATCATTGTGGTCAAGTAAAACACGATTGTTTAGATGATTATTAATTTTATTAAACATTTATAAATTCTCGTAAATATAACATTTATACGACTATCACATCACATTTAACATATTTTTATGCATTAATAAAAGATTGATGTTGAGTTACAAGTTGCAAGTTACATGTTGTAGCGTCTATCAGCCAGTGCTTTTATTCCCAATGGAGGCAGCGTGTCTGGAAAAATATTTGAAAAACTATCACTTTATTCCATTTGTAAAGTCAAAAATTGTTCACCAATATACCTTTCACAATTTTAAGCGAAATAACTATGTTTTTAGCACTTTTATTTAAATAAATTATAAGAAGCTAGTTGTGCTTGGTGTTTCACAAAATATAAAATGGCTCTTGTAACAATAGTGATGGAAAAATACTTCCATGTACATTTTGTACTTTTTGATATGTTTACCCCATCACAGTTGGCGATAGTTGCAGTGTCACTTACGAGTCTGTGATAGCGATGAGGATGAAATGGAACGTTGAAATGCTGGCAGGGAAGCAACAACCACCAACTTAATTCAATATCGCTCCCTGTTAAATAGCGCTCCAAGCTACTAAACACATATATGTTTATAGGCTATTTCTAAATTAATATATGTTTGCATCCAAGCATATTATATTTACAAACATTTTATGTCCCAACCATAATATGTTCTAACATATTAACATATATGTCCCAAACATGTTATGCTAGTTTATGAACATTATATGCTTGCACTAAAAAATATTGTGTTTAAAAATTTGTGTTCCAAATATATAATGTTTATAGCCAAACATATGAAAAACAGTCTTTTTCATCCGTGTATATTTGGCACTAAAACGTACCAAAGTGTCGATCATCCCAAGAGGACGCTTCTCGGCAAATGAGGCGAAATATCGCAGAGCCACTTTTGTCCAATATGTGATGGCTTTGTCGACTGTTTAAGACAATAATCCGTGTCGAAGGTAGCCAATTCCAACAAATCTAAATTGATTTTAAAATTTGATGGTGTTTCCGACATTTTTGATGTTATTTCCAACGGTTCATAGTTATGTATAGCCCAGATGGCGATATAATTTCTTGAGGCACTTGAAGGTGCAAATTTCATCGCATCCAGTTGAAATTTGGTACATGACTTCAGTACACTGAAAAAAATATTGTCGTGAGGCAAAAGATTACATGTCCTTAAAATACGAATGCGTTTTTGCTTAGCATAGAAGACGCATTTCTGTGATAGAAAGTTTTTTTCCTTGCCCGAAAGACGATGAACTTTTCTATAAAGTCGTTTTTTTCTTATAATTAAGTGATTGAAATTAAAAATGGGTATCTTAAAATGAAAGAAAATTTTGTTTGGCTAAGGTCAACTTGTCTTTAATAATTGTGAAAAAAATCTCCAAAATGAAAGAAATTTTCTTTAAATTTGTTGTTTTTTTTGCATCTTAACAACAAAGCAAAAAAGCGTTTAAAAATAACAGACATTTTTCAACACTTTATTTTAAAGACGATTTTTACTTGAGACTTAGCATAATTTCTACTTGAAGTCGAGTCTGGATTTAAAAATTTATATTGCTGTTAACACGTTTTTAAATGACTTTAATTGCACATGAAGAAAAAACAGAAAAAACGAATACATTAAAATTTGCTGCCTAGGATCAAGTACGCAAAAGTTAAATTTAAAAGAGAATTCTGTCTTAAAAGTATCGTTACTTGAATTCTCCGCTTCTTTGGCACGGAATCAATACCAAATGATTTAAATGAATGTTCTTTTTGAGTCCGGAAGTGGTGCAAAATTGGCGGAGAAGCGATGAATGTAATATGAACTTGCCATAGGACGAATACCCACCGTTTCAACAGCCGTTGCAATGAATATTCATCACTTCTTAAGGTGTGATCCGAATTCAGTGTTTTGAATGTGAATTAAAAAATTGTGATATTTTCCCAAATAAATATTTTTTTTTTTATGTTTTTTTAATACATTCTAACGCTTGTTTGAAACGTTTCCCTTGAATATTTTCAAAAGTTGACGATTTTTCTATAATTGATTTAGTATTTTGTGTGGCAAAATTTGAATAATTTGTATCATTTTATTTACTCGTTCTCTTTATACCCTGCGCCACACTGTGGAACAGGGTATTATAAGTTAGTGCATATGTTTGTAACACCCAGAAGGAGACGAGATATACACATGGTGTCTTTGGCAATAATGCTCAGGGTGGGTCCCTGAGTCGCTATAACCATGTCCGTCTGTCCGTCTGTCCGTCCGTCCGTCCGTCTGTCTGTGAACACATTTTTGTGATCAAAGTCTAGGTCGCAATTTAAATCCAATCGCCTTCAAATTTGGCACATGTTCCTAATTTGGGTCAGAATAGAACCCTATTGATTTTGGAAGAAATCGGTTCAGATTTAGATATAGCTCCCATATATATCTTTCGCCCGATATGCACTAATATGGACCCAGCAGCCAGAGTTTTATACCGATTTGCTTGAAATTTGGTACAAACATAACACTTACTCGTATAGTCAAGTGTGCAAAATTTGATTGAAATCGGTTTAGATCTAGATATAGCTCCCATATATATCTTTCGCCCGATATGGACTTATATGGACCCAGAAGCCAGATTTTTGGCCGAATTTGATTGAAATTTTGCACTAGGAGAACAATTAGTAGTATAGTCAAGTGTGCAAAATTTGATTGAAATCGGTTCAGATTTAGATATAGCTCCCATATATATCTTTCGCCCGATATGGACTTATATGGACCCAGAAGCCAGATTTTTGGCCGAATTTGATTGAAATTTTGCAACACGAGTACAATTAGTAGTATAGTCAATTGTGCAAAATTTGATTGAAATAGGTTCAGATTTAGATATAGCTCCCATATATATCTTTCGCCCGATATGGACTAATATGGTCCTAAAAGAAGCCAGAGTTTTATCCCGATTAGCTTTAAATTTTGCACAAGGAGTACAACTGGTAGTATTGTCATGTGTGCCAAATTCAATTGAAATCGGTTCAGATTTAGATATAGCTTCCATATATATTTTTCGCCCGATATGGACTTATATGGCCCCAGAAGCCAGAGTTTTGACCCAATTTGGTTGAAATTTTGCACAAGGAGTACAATTAGTAATATAGTCATATGTGCCAAATTTGATTGAAATCGGTTCAGATTTAGATATAGCTCCCATATATATGTTTTTCTCATTTCGACAAAAATGGTCAAAATACCAACATTTTCCTTATTAAATAGTCACTGCTTAGTCGAAAAGTTGTAAGAATGACTCTAATTTTCCTAAACTCCTAATGCATATATATCGAGCGATAAATCATAAATAAACTTTTGCGAAGTTTCCTTAAAATTGCTTCAGATTTAAATGTTTCCCATATTTATACCCTTCACCACTACTGTGGTACAGGGTATAATAAGTTTGTGCATTTGTATGTAACGCCAAGAAGGAGTAATCATAGACAAACCTTTTAGTATACGGATCGGCTTAGAATTAAATTCTGAGTCGATTTAGCGATGTCCGTTTGTCTGTCTGTCCGTCTGTCTGTCTGTCTGTTTGTCTGTCTGTTGATGTATTTTTGTGTGCAAAGTACAGCTCGCAGTTTTAGTCCGATTGTCCTAAAATTTGGTATAGGGTCCTGTTTCGGCTCAAAGACGATCCCTATTGATTTTGGAAAAAATCGGTTCAGATTTAGATATAGCTGCCATATATATTTTTCACCGATCTGGTCATAATTGTGTATATATAAGTGTATATCAACCGATCTTCCTCAAATTCCGTACATCCGAATATTTTATGAGTCTCGAAAAACTTGCAAAATATCAGCAAAATCGGTTCAGATTTAGATATAGCTCCCATATATAGCTTTCGCCCGATTTACACTCATTTGCCAACAGAGGCCAATTTTTTGCTCCGATTTAGTTGAAATTTTGCATAGGGAGTAGAATTAGCGTTGTAACTATGCGTGCCAAATTTGCTTGAAATCGGTTCAGATTTGGATATATCTCCCATATAAAGCTTTCGCCCGATTTACACTCATATGACCACAGAGGCCAATTTTTAACTCCGATTTAGTTGAAATTTTGCACAGGGAGTAGAATTAGCATTGTAGCTATGCGTGCCAAATTTGGTTGAAATCGCTTCAGATTTAGATATAGCTCCCATATATATGTTTTTCTGATTTCGACAAAAATGGTAAAAATACCAACATTTTCCTTGTAAAATCGCCACTGCTTAGTCGAAAAGTTGTAAAAATTACTCTAATTTTCCTAAACTTCTAATACATATATATCGAGCGATAAATCATAAATAAACTTTTTCGAAGTTTCCTTAAAATTGCTTCAGATTTAAACGTTTCCCATATTTATACCCTTCACCACTACTGTGGTACAGGGTATAATAAGTTTGTGCATTTGTATGTAACGCCAAGAAGGAGTAATCATAGACCAACCTTTTAGTATACGGATCGGCTTAGAATTAAATTCTGAGTCGATTTAGCGATGTCCGTCTGTCTGTCTGTCTGTCTGTCTGTCTGTTGATGTATTTTTGTGTGCAAAGTACAGCTCGCAGTTTTCGTCCGATTGTCCTAAAATTTGGTATAGGGTCCTGCTTCGGCTCAAAGACGATCCCTATTTATTTTGGAAAAAATCGGTTCAGATTTAGATATAGCTGCCATATATATTTTTCACGGATCTAGTCATAATTGGCGTGTATATCAACCGATCTTCCTCAAATTCCGTACATCCGAATATTTTATGGGTCTCGAAAAACTTGCAAAATATCAGCCAAATCGGTTCAGATTTAGATATAGCTCCCATATATAGCTTTCGCCCGATTTACACTCATTTGCCCACAGAGGCCAATTTTGTGCTCCGATTTAGTTGAAATTGTAACTATGTGTGCCAAATTTGGTTGAAATCGGTTCAAATTTGGATATATCTCCCATATATAGCTTTCGCCCGATTTACACTCATATGACCACAGAAGCTTATTTTTAACTCCGATTTAGTTGAAATTTTGCAAAGGGAGTAGAATTAGCATTGTAGGCATGCATGCCAAATTTGGTTGAAATCAGTTCAGATTTAGATATATCTCCCATATATAGCTTTCGCCCGATTTACACTCATATGGCCACAGAGGCCAATTTGTAACTCCGATTTAGTTGAAATTTTGCACAGGGAGTAGAATTAGCATTGTAGCTATGCCTGCCAAATTTGGTTGAAATCGGTTCAGATTTAGATATAGCTCCCATATATAGCTTTCGCCCGATTTACACTCATATGACCACAGAGGCCAATTTTAACTGCGATTTAGTTGAAATATTGCACAGGGAGTAGGATTAGCATTGTAACTATCCGTGCCAAATTTGGTTGAAATCGGTTCAGATTTGGATATATCTCCCATATATAGCTTTCGCCCGATTTACACTCATATGACCACAGAGGCCAATTGTTTGCTCTGATTTAGTTGAAATTTTGCACAGGGAGTAGAATTTGCATTTTAGCTATGCGTGCCAAATTTGGTTGAAATCGGTTCAGATTTAGATATAGCTCCCATATATAGCTTTCGCCCGATTTACACTCATATGACCACAGAGGCCAATTTTTTGCTCCGATTTAGTTGAAATTTTGCACAGAGAGTAGAATTAGCATTGTTGCTATGCGTGCCAAATTTGGTTGAAATCGGTTCAGATTTAGATATAGCTCCCATATATAGATTTCGCCCGATTTACACTCATATGACCACAGAGGCCATACATATATATCGAGCGATAAATCATAAACAAACTTTTGCGAAGTTTCCTTAAAATTGCTTCAGATTTAAATGTTTCCCATATTTTTTTACTAACATTGTGTTCCACTCTAGTGCACTATCCGACTTAAATTTTGAGTCAATAGATTTGTAGAAGTCTATCAAATTCTGTCCAAATCGAGTGATATTTAAATGTATGTATTTGGGACAAACCTTTATATATAGCACCCAACATATTTGACGGATGTGATAGGGTATCGAAAATTTAGATCTACAAAGTGTTGCAGGGTATAATATAGTCTGCCCCGCCCGACTTTAGACTTTCCTTACTTGTTTTCTTTTAAGTATTTGAAAAAAAAGAAAACAAAAAATTACCCATTAAAATATGAAAAAATTTAAGTAAAAAAACTTACTGTGTAGTTAAAATAATTAACTTCTTTGTGAGGACATTTTTGGAAGTGCTTTTAAAGTTGTGCCTTTAGAACAACTCCCAAGTTTTTGTTGGGAAAAGTGTGCAACTATTTTTAGTTGCTTTATTATAAATTAATCGTCGACTTATTTCAGTTTTATGAAATAAAATATTAATTGAACCTATGAGTTCAGTCTATAAATTTTTAGTTATCCCCCCTAGGAAAATTGTCTAGCTACGCTAATGTAAAAGACATGTTCTATTTTTGAATGTTTTATTGCTGTAGTCAAGATGGAACAAGACAACAAATTTAAAGACTATTCCATTAATTTTGAAGAATGTTTCAGAATTATTAAAGTAAAGTTGACCTTAGTCTAACAAAATTTTCTTTGATGTTAAGATACCCAGATTTTAGTTGAATCACTTAACTATAAGGACAAAACGACTTCATAGAAAAGTTTAACGACTTTTGGATATGAAAAAAAAACCAAATTGGCATTCGTATTTAAGGTCATGAAATCGTTGGTTTCATGAGAATATTTTTTTTTCAGTGTAGATTTAACTTCTGGAGCTTCCTGGAGGAACAAATTTCTTCCGAGTTGGATGACATTTAACACTCGTGTCATCGTGGATCGTTTCCACAATGATGTCTATTAATCGATTAATAATTAATATTATGGTCGTAGTTTTAATAGAACCTTTCATTTGGCAAAACGTTCTTTCTTTTCCTACAATAATAACTTAATATTAAAAAGGGAAACATTTTATTTCGCACTAAGGTTTATAATATACACAAAGAGGCATAACCTACTCACGTCCCTGCGTTTACAAAAATTACCCGTACAAACCAACAAACGTAGCATGTCATCATATTTGTGTGCGAATCTGACAAAGCCAGAAAATTGATTTAACACTTCTGTAACGAAGCAGAAAGATAAAACGATTTCAAGGGAAATTTATGGACTAGTTGTGGCATGGAGTTAACTATTTTTGCCTATGATGAGATCTTGTCATCATCATACATATGCTGCATGTACCAGCAGCTTCCTAGTGCATTTCGTTGGTAATGCTTTACAAGAATGAATTTGCTGTCGTCTTGATTCTCTTGGATAATGTCACGAAGTAGTTGATTTCATTTCTCTAATATGGATAGATAACACATTAGGGAATAAATTTGACAAACATAGTGATTATATCACTAGCCGTAATCCCTAACACGGAAGGAAAATGTTTTATTAAATCATAATAATAAGTGGAAGGCGATAATTCTAGCGGTTAAATGTCTAGTGTGTGTGAAATATTTCACTGCCTTACACCTACTGTCACACAGGAGTATAACCATATGAAAGTGTATGTACTTTCTGAACGGACTCTCTTATAAAAAAAATCGAAAATTTACTTTTCAACTAATCGGGTTATTAACCAAAAAGAAGGAGTCAAATTAGGCATATCGACTTTTAATAACGATCCAAATCGACAGTAATAATTTTAAATAAAAAATCGTATTTGCATTGAAAATGTAACCCTATTTAGATATTTTTATAAATAAAGTCTATGGAAATAGAACATTCCTTACAGACTACTTAAAACTAAAAATATATTAAATCAGAATATTAGCAAAATTAGAAAATTTACCAAATATATCAATATCCTGATGGGAGATATTATTAAATTCAGCCAATGCACTGTGGGGCCAATGACAGGTCTTTGAGGCAAAAAGTCAATTTTTTAAGTCAACTATTTAAAAATAATAATAACGGAATTTTACATATAACACATTGAAACACCCAAATAGCAAATATTAAAATCTGGTAACACCTCATGATGACATGCCGAGCAGTCAAAGTTGTCATATTTTTTTTGCTACATTTTCTGATATTCAACAATAAACAAACAACAAAGTCATTTTGGCCGTCAAGCAAAAAATTTTAAAATTATAAAAATTTTGTAAAATGAAATACACTTTTAAAGGTATGTAAAGCAACATGTTATTAAATTAAGAAAAAAAATTGATTTGATGAATAGTTTTTTGTGTCGCATGTGCTGTCTATTTTGTGTAATTTTTGTTGTCGTCCATATGTTCTGTGGAGTAGAACTTTCTTTATCCGAGCGTATCCGTGAAAAAATTTATGTGTGGAGGAAGGTAATAATGTGTACTATTAGTTTTTGGAAAAATTAGCTGCTCCAATCTGCACCATTTTATAAAAATCTATTTTCATATAACGTAAAAGTTAAAAATTTGGATATATTTAACTTTTGGTTGGAAAATGATAGAAAACCCATTAATGTTACCAACTGGATTTCCGCGAAATTCAACAGAAGTGTCTATGAAAACTCTATGATGACAGTGAAAAAACAAATTAATAATTTTGAACGTTCTTACGGAAACAAAGAGTACTCAGTCGTATCCGATATGTGGTGGAAATCCAAAACAGTTTTTGTCAACAAAAAATTTAAGCTCATCGGTGTTTCAGCCCAAATCGAATGCATTAAAATATGGTATTAGCCCATTACACGCCTGGATTCGATGTGTTGAATTTGTCCTTAATCTTTCATACACTGTTAGAAAAATATGTTTTTCATATGTTCCGATATAAACAAAATGTGTTTCGGACACAATTTTAAAACACAATATATTTAAGTGCAAACATGTAATGTTCCTAAACTAACACTAAATGTTTGGGCATCTATGTTAATATGTTAGAATATATTATGTTTGGGGCATGAATGTTTCATAAAAATCATATGTGTAAATGCAAACATATATACATTTACAAATTTCGACTAACCATACATATGTTGTGATATTTTATTCAAAGCGACAGAGAGAGAGAGAGAGAGAGTATAGAGAAAGAAATAGAGATGGAAACCGGGAGAGTTGACGAAAGATATCAACATAACACAGCGAAAGAATCAAAAGAGAACAATTTCTGTGAAACCGCTTGTATGTTGTTTCGGAAAACTGTTTTATGATAAGGCCAAAAATTTGATATGCTTAAGTCTAAATATTATTTACTTTGAATAAAGAGAATAAACATTCGGAACCAAGAGAATAGACAAACAGCATATGTTTTCGCCTTGAGAGCAGCATTTTATGTATGTGTGGACATGTGTTTTGTTTATCATTTTGGCATTATGGGCAAAATTTTTTTCTTGGTTCGTTAAAAGAAATCAGGGGTCTTCATAAAAATAGCGAAAGGGCACTATACTTTTTTTAGAGTTGGGACAGTAAAATGAAATAAGGAGGAAATAGTGAAAAATTACACAGTAAAATGTATAAAAACAAAGTTTAGTTCCTCTTTATTAATAAGTAGTCCACGAGGAGTTGAAGGACACCTTCAAATATAAAAGCGGGTATTAAGTTCGAGTTTTGCAGCTAAAACAATTTAAAAAGTTTATTTTCTTTAAAATGAATTATTAAAGAAAAATAAAAGGTATTTTAGAGCGGTGGTGTTAAATGCTAGTAAAAAACTTTTCACGCCTAAATAAATTTATGTTTATATTATAAAAGTATTTATGTATGTTTATACTCGACTCCACGTTCTTCTTTTGTTAGAGTTTTTGAATTCCTTCCAAATTTTAAAGTTTTGTACCAAAAACAGTTTTTGTTACAAAATTGTTATTTTTGCAATAAAAAAAATAATATTTTATCCAAAAATCAGTCTATTTCGTTTATATTAAGCACTGTTACTGACTATAAATCTTTAATAACCCACATTTCGAAGTTTCATTATACAAATTTAATATAGTATAAATATAAATGTGTAAATTAAAAAAAAAGTGTTCGGTCGGAGCAGGGATTGAACCCACGACCCTTTGAATGCAAGGCAGACATGCTAACCACTGCTCCACGTGACAAACAAATGTATGTTTCTGTTAAATAATGCTATGTTTGCATGGGCTCGTGGGCGCTGCAAACTATGCTATATAAATGTAACTTATAACGATAATTATCTGCTGGTGACTATAACAGCTACGAAGCCCAGTGGATCGTGTGTTGGCTTACAAACTGTATGGTCCTCGGTTCGATTCTCCGTGCAGGCGAAAGGTAAAATTTAAAAAATTTAATAAAAGTGAATAATTTCTTCAACATTATTTGTATTACAGAAAAAGGTGCCAAGAACTAAAATATTTCGTGCAAGTGAAAATTACGAGTATGTTAGGGAATGAGCACAATCGTCTTTGTGAAAAATTCTTCCAAGCATATAATATTTTTGGGCTCAAAATGCTTCCAAACATATAATATGTTCACATAAAACAAACATATTAATGTTTCGGCAGTATCCAATAATATATGTGCTTCCTGGAAAATATGTTTGGAACATATGTTAAAGAAGCGATTTTTTTTGAGGGTGTATAGACTTAATATTAAAAAATGGCAAATTCGGAGTGCTGAGGAGAAAGTCCTTATGCTAAAGAGAAAGCGCGAAATTCAAGAACAATTTTGGCAAAAAATGGGCCTTCATGTCCACAAGCCGAAAAGCAATAGGAGCGGGTCCACGAATGACGGCAATACGGCACGAAAAGCATTTTTTAATCCGGAATTATTTTCTTCTATAACCAACATTAATATCGAACTTTTAAAACATTTACATACAATTCTTATCACAATTAACTCTGAATTTGAAATAAGTGCCGACCACTTGCAAAAATTTTGCTATGAAACTGCAGAGATATATTTTAAACATTACGAGTGGTACCAAATGTCAGCGACTTTGCATAAAATTTTAGCACATTCCTTCCAAATATTGCAAGCGTCAATCGTACCTCTCGGATGTGCTGGTGAAAATGCATCTGAGGCGAGAAATAAATTTTACAAAAAGGACCGCATTGAGCATGCACGAAAGGATTCTAGGGAGCATAATATAATGGATATTTTTAACAGGGCCCTGGATTCTTCAGACCCGTTATTATCAAGTATATATCTGAAAAATCGTCTTTCAAAAAAGAGAAGTTTGCAGCTTCCAAGATATGTTATTTCTCTTTTAAAAATTCCGAATATCCCTGAGTATCAACTGCCAAGTACGTCACGTGCAGCTATAAATAAAGATGTTTCAGATTCTGAAGATTACGAAGAGGATCCATTTCATTTTAATTTTGAATTAGAAGTTGATGAAACATAAAATTTTCAAGTAAGAATTTTGTACAAAAGCCAATTATTTTGTACATACGAGTATTAACAAAATTCTCTATTTTTAGATTGATTAAATTTTGAATATTGTATCCAAACACCCAGTATGTTTTAAACACTCACAACAAGAAATTGATTCATTTTAAAAGTAATTTTCTGAAATGTATTAATATAAATTAGTTTGTAATTTAAAGTCAGTTGATAAATAAATGTTATCTCCAACAGAATGATGCAATTACACTGTTCTGCAAAAATCATCTTTTGAGACCTTCTTTAGACGAAACTAGCAGATCCTTATGTAAAATGACCTCCTGAATCCGAATTTACTTCCCGTTTTGCCCCATCACATCTAGTTTTCGAGATATCTTCTTTATTTATGAAAAATGTCAGAAGAAATTTGTTTCAGGGATATCTCGAAAACTAGGCATGATGGGGCAAAATGGGCAGTCATTCTGTTTCAGGAGTTCTTTTTACATAAGGATCAGCTGATTTCGTCTAAAACAGGATTTCATTTCAGAGCAGTGCTATCGCTAAGTTTCAAGAATTATTTTCCAGGGGTCTCCACCTGGAGAAGCACTTTAATACCCGTACTGGAAATGGGCGTGGTACTGCCCGAATGTCTTAATTTTTTTACTGAAGTCTTAAGAATACATTATAATCATATGTACGAAATTTTAAAGGTCTAGCTGTTTCCTGTGATTTATTGCCTCAAAAACTGACCATTGGCCCCATAGTGCAATGCACGACTCATTGTTTCATTGGAACCATAATTAGTCCTACGACGGGGTATATGAAACAACTCACTACTACGCAATGTCCTAAGAGGAACCCTAAAGTGGATATTTTCAAGTAATCCGGGCCAATCGATGTCACCAGAAATAAGTATATACATGAATATTAAAGACAAATAACAACGCCTATTAGCCAACGTTTTTATATGAATTAAACGACATTTTGCCTAATAATTTTTAAGAAAATAAAAGAAATTGTTTATGTACTTGGAATAAAACTTAGTTTTCAATCCTACAAATAATATTTTATATATGGACTATTTTCACTGTGACTCACTGTATATCACATTGTTGATCATACTCTAAACAATATTTTTTTTTCCCTAAACCACATAGTTGTCAGGGCATAATAACTTTAGCAAAAAATATGCCTACCAGAAATATTGAATTTAGAGCCCATAAAATTTATACCGATCGACTCAGAATTACCTCCTGAGTCGATCTAGTGCTTGGTGTCCGACCATGTATTTGTTGTTCGCAGGATTCCAGTCGCAATTATTAACCGATTTTCATGAAATTTGGTATGTGGCGTTTTTTGGTACAGGGATGAACGCTATTGAATTTGGAAAAAATCGGATCAAATTTAGATATAGCTCCCATATATAAGTATCGCCCGATTTCGATAAATGAGGTAAAATTGCGTTCATTTAATAACCAATTGACCACCCTTTAAGTGTGCCAAATTTCATCGAAATCGGTTCAGATTTATATATAGCTCCCATATATATGTATCGCCTGATTTTCCCAAATTTAGCCATAAGTCCCTTATATATCAACCGTTCTGACACAAATCTCATTTTCTAAAGCACTTACTATATGTGAAAAAAATTATCGAAATCGGTTCAGATGTAGTTATAGCTCCCATATATATGTATCGCCCGACTTTCACCAATTGGGCCATAAAACCCTTATTTATCAACCGATCTTACACAAATTTGGCTTACTCTAATCTTCTATAGTACTGACTATATGTGCAAAATATCATCCAAATCGGTTCAGATTTAGAAATAGCTCTCATATATATGTTGCGACCGATTTTCAAAACCTTATTTTTTACTAATATCAGACATTTCTGTTAAGATTGTGATAAAACTAACCATGTACCCCTTAATGTTCTTAAATATGGAAATGCGGTTAATCTCCCAAACAATGTTTACTAATTCAGTAGGTGTGGTTTAGGGTATAATATAGCCGGCCCCGACCAACTTTCTACTTTACTCACTTGTTTTAAATAAGTGCTATTGCCGATTTATTGGAAAGTGTGTGCCGTGCACTGAAAAAACAGTATGCCCAACAGAAAGAACATTTTTGGGGAATTTTAGAAAGTTTAGATTATTTTTAGAAAATTTTAACTACACGCTGACATCACGTCAATATCACAAAAATAAGTAAATATTTTTCGACAGATTCAAGACAATTTTTTAGACATAATTAATTGTTTTCACTTGTTAAAGAAAATTTTGTAATTTGAAGGAAATAATTGAAGTTCAAAATGACTTTACATATGGCATGAAGTTCAAGATGGACGCATTTGTAGTAAAATTTACAAATTCCAAGAAATAATGAACTATTTTGTGAGAAGTTCGAATTTGGTAAATCTTTATGCTTCATTTGTGTTTTTTTTTTGTTTTTTTCATTTAGCTAATGTACGCAAAAAATTATTAGATTGATGAACTAAAATAAAGTTAAATTGGTTTTGGTGAAATAGAGGGTCCACTTTTTTGTTAAGTGTACTTTATCCACGTTTAAACATTTATTACAATTCCGTTCTGAAAGAATATAAGGAAAACTACTCCGAATTCCCTCTAAAATATATGTTGTTGTTTTTCTAGTAAGATGCCAATTCCATTTAATTTTATTGGGTTTTCCGATTGATGTACACTAAATGGCACCACATGGTTAACACATTTTGGGAATTTGATTGGATACCAAAATGAAAAGCCACAAAGTGGAATTTGTGAAAAGGAGGATGAAAAACTTAACTATCCAAACGATTGGTATGCAAAATATTTCTACACATTCTAATTTATCTTGTTTTGCTTTGCAGTACAATCTCTCTTTAAAACTTTATTCTGCAATCAGACCATGTGTTTGTTTGATTATAAAATTTTCTTTTAAGTGATTGGGTTTTCACTGAAAAAATGATTGTGATTGTAACAGCTGAAGTGTGACGATGCAATGTGAGCTAAGACAATTCGGATATTGAAAACGAAAAAGGTACAAGTTAAGAAGAAAATTAAAGCTTTCTGTCGCAATTCTTATATTTTTCCAATACATAGCCATGTAGCGTACAAATTCTATAAAAGCAACAAAGTACTCATTATATATTTTTTGTTTTTTGAAATTTTAATCGAACTCAAAACTTAGTTTAACTTGATAAGTTTTTGTTCAAATTCCAAATCAGAGTTAGTATCAGGGCTGTGGAGTCGGAGTCTGAAGATTTTGCTGGAGTCGGAGTCGTACAAATTTTGCTCGACTCTGACTCCGGCGAAACAAAATTTACAAAGCACTATCTAACTAACGAAATATTTCGACAAATTAGATTCGATCAGGAATTCAGGGTTGGCCTGTCACAAACTGTGACTTTTGCGACATACATTTGCGACGGTATAATACGTATGTCGCAAAAGTCGTAAACCTACTGTAGAAAATCAAATTTTGAATAGAAGAAATCCTGAACATTTTTTAATTTAGTTCGACAGCATTCGCTGTGAGTTTCTGCAGAAATTTGTGAAAGTTTTCCCATGATCAAGCCTATTTTCTAAGGTGGTATCGAAACTCCCGTTGGTGAGTGTGCAAAATACCTTGGGTTTAAATTGGACAGGAGACTGAACTTAAAGCTAAGAAAGGACGAGAAAATCCACGGTTACCCTTACTCGTGCAAAAGCCAATAGGGAAAATGTGGGGACTAAAACCGAAAATTGTGAACATTCCTAAGAATTGAAACTTCTTCGCACATACCATCGTCTTGGATATCATCGAATTCGCTGCCTAGCTGACGCGACTGAAGTATTTTCAGTTTGCGACTTTTGTTACTTTTTCTACATTTACGACGCGTATGTGACGTTTACAACTTTGCGACAGTCGCAAACCTAAAAAAGTTTTTCTGATGCAATTGCATTGTCCATTTTTAACATATTAAAATATCAATTTTTGACCCTATATATAATCATGATAAAGGTAAAATTTTAAGGCAATATAACAGTAGAACCTAACGTTCTGAATTTTTGGCAGGCATTTCGAGTTCGAAGATAGGTCATACCGAACAATTTTGTGATATAGCAACACATTTAAACTCAACATCCGATTTTTTAATAATTTTTTTTCTCAGTCTAAAATTTTCATTAGATTTATCAGAAATTTTGAATTAAGAGTTACTTGAGATTCATAAACAAATGCGGAATTTTCCCATCGGCCCAGATAGCCCTACATAATTACTTGAGATATATACACCCGATGTCTTTGGAAGCTGTAATTGTAAATTAAACCACTATATTAAACCATTTAAAATTCCGTCCGTCCTAATTTTTGGCAGTTTATGTTTGTTTTAACATATATATTCGACACATTAAATTTTTTAACATCTAAACATTCTATCTGATTAGTCCGACATTTTGATTTTATTATTGTTTTTCTTTTTTATGTAAATTTGTTTTTTATAAAATGCCTACATAGACCAATACCAGGATTTTACTTCTAAACTTTCTGGAAGCCTAATTATTTTTTGAAATTTTGTGTTTTTATATGTTACATATTCTGGAGATTGTTGTTATCTACCCATATTTTGACGTGGTCTCTATATAGTCGTGTGTCGTATTTTAATTTATTGACCTGAAATTAAAATGTGGAGTTCTTCACATCCCAAAAAGGCTGAGGTTTGTCGTCGAGTCATATCAACATTTAAAATTAGAGTTCTTTTGGGCATATAAACTATGTGTGGCAATAGAATAGTTATATCGGTCTATTTTTGGAACCTTAAAAATACAATTGGAATACCGTTAAAATGAGATTTAGGTACACCATCTGGAGGCTAATAAGAAATGCTGGGGTCGGAGCCGGAGTTGAGCAAAATTGACTCGACTCCACAGCCCTAGTTAGTATACCACTAAAAATGAGTCTATTATTAAAACAAGTAAGTAAGGTCTAAAGTCGGGCGGGGCCGACTATATTATGCCCTTCACCACTATATATACCAAAATTTTTCATATCATTTGTTTGTTGGGAGCTATATAAAAGTTTATACTCCCATATATAAATATTTGAATAAGAACCGATTTGAACAATGTTAGTAAAAACAAGTATAAACGGCCGTAAGTTCGGCCAGGCCGAATCTTATGTACCCTCCACCATGGATTGCGTAGAAACTTCTACGAAGGACTGTCATCAACAATCGAATTACTTGGGTTGTGGTATCTTAAATCGTTTTCTAAATTGTGAGTTAGTCCATACGTGGTATACATTAGACAAAAAAGTATGTGTAGGTAAGTCTACAAATAATTACGAATCGATATAGACTTTTGCACGGTACGTAGGGAGCCAGCTTTGAAATATGGGGGTCGCTTATATGGGGGCTATATACAATTATTGACATGGACCAATTTTTGTGTCATTGGGGATGGATTTATCTGAGGGCTATATATAACTATAGACCGATATGGACCTAGTTAGGCATGGTTGTTAACGGCCATATACTAGCACAATGTACCAAATTTCAACTGACTCGGATGAAATTTGCTCCTCCAAGAGGCTCCAAAACCAAATCTTGGGATCGGTTTATATGGGTGCTATATATAATTATGGACTGATATAAACCAATTCCTGCATGGTTGTTGGATACCATATGCTAACATCACGTACCAAATTTCAACCGAATCGGATGAATTTTGCTCTTCCAAGGGGCTCCGGAGGTCAAATATGGGGATCGGTTTATATGGGTGCTATATATAATTATGGACTGATATAAACTAATTCCTGCATGGTTGTTGGATACCATATGCTAACATCACGTACCAAATTTCAGCCGAATCGGATGAATTTTGCTCTTCCAAGGGGCTCCGGAGGTCAAATCTGGGGATCGGTTTATATGGAGGCTATATATAATTATTGACCGATTTCGACAAATTTGTGCATGGGAGTTTGAGGTCATATATTAACACCACGTACCAAATTTCAACTGAATCAGATGAATTTTGGTCTTCCAAGAGGCACCGGAGGTCAAACCTGGTGATCGGTTTATATGGGAGCTATATATAATTATGGACCGATGTGGACCAATTTTTGCATGGTTGTTAGAGACCATATACTAACACCATGTACCAAATTTCAGCCTGATCGGATGGAATTTGCTTCTCTTAGAGGCCTCGCAAACCAAATTTGGGGGTCCGTTTATATGGGGGCTATACGTAAAAGTGGACCGATATGTCCCATTTGCAATGCCATCCGACCTACATCAATAACAACTACTTGTGCCAAGTTTCAAGTCGATAGCTTGTTTCGTTCGGAAGTTAGCGTGATTTCAACAGTCGGACGGACGGACGGACATTCTCAGATCGACTCAGAATTTCACCACGATCCAGAATATATATAATTTATGGGGTCTTAGAGCAATATTTCGATGTGTTACAAACGGAATGACAAAGTTAATATACCCCCCATCCTATGGTGGAGGGTATAACAAGTATATACGGACTTAAGTTCGGCCGGGTCGGGAATCTTAAATACCCACCACTATGAACAAAAAAAAAAAATATAATTGTTTCCGTAGAAAACTCGTCGTCAGTTTACTTGAAAATACAGAATTTCAGGTGGATTTGATGAAAGATATATTGCCAAGAAAACATGTGCATATACCAACATGGAAATCGGGAGACTTAACACATGGACCGATCCATACCATATTCGCTACACCTATTTACGCAATTTTTAATTTCCGGCAAATCGGATTAAAATTGCGGTTTCTCGAAGTCAAATCGGGCTATATGGGGGGTATATCGATCGATATTATCCATATTGGGCTTACTTATGTGTGGACCCAAAATATCTCTACATTTTGAATTTCAGGCAAATCGTATAAAAATTTGGCGATCGGTCTATATGAGGTAAATACCAAAACATGAACCGATACACACCATATTCGGCACACTTCTTTATTAACCCAAAATACCTCCAGATTTTGAATTTCAGGCCGATCAGATAAAAGTTCGGGTGTCTAATCGCTCAAGAAATCAAATCGGGAGATATGACTATATGGGGGCTATACCAAACCATATTCCGATACACACCATTTTTGACATACCTATCTATGGTCATAAAATACCTCTAGAATTCGAATTTCAGGCAAATCGAATAGAAAATACGGTTTCTAGATGTCCAAGAAATAAACTTGGGAGACCGGTCTATATGGGGGTATACCAAAACATGGACCGATATACACAATTTTCGGCACACCTATTTGTGGTCCTAAAATACCTCTAGATTTCCAATTTCAGACAAATAGAATAAAAACTACAGTTTCTATTTCGATATTTCTATTTGTACAAACGAAATGACAAACTCCAATTTGTTAAAAAGCTTGACATTGACCAAAAAGCTTTATCTTGAAAAAACAACTTGAAAAATAAAAGCACTCATATTACTGTTTTTTCATAAAAATTATTAGAATAGACACATATATCATAAAAAGTAGAAATAATAGAAACAATGTAAAAGAAACAAAAACAAAATAACAATATACAAGTATATACGACGGTATGTTCGGGCAGGCCGCATCTTATGTACCCTCCACCATGGATTGCGTAGAAACTTCTACTAAAGACTATCATCCACAATCGAATTACTTGAATTGTGGTAATACTTACCGATGGCAAGGTATCTTAAAACTTCTTATCATCGACTTCTAAATTCTATGTTAGTCAATACATGGATATATTAGACAAAACAAGTGTATATGGCCGTAAGTTCGGCCAGGCCGATTCTTATGTAGCCTCCACCATGGATTGAGTAGAAACTAAAGACTGTCATCCACAATCGAAATTAGTCCATACGTGGTATAACATATATTAGACAAAAAAAAAACAAAGACAGATTAAATACGTATATAATTCAGCTCTTGACCCGGTATATGGTATATAGGGAAGTGTACAAATAAATACTAACGGATATGAAGTTTTGCGCGGTAATTAGAGAGCCGAATTCAAATATAGGGTTCGCTTTATAAGGGCTATAAGCTATATACAATTACGAACCGATATGGACCAAATACTACCACAATGTACAAAATTTCACCCCGAATTGGATGAAATTTGCTCTTCCAAATCTGGTTTATAGGGGGGGCTATATATAATTGTGGACCGATATGGATAAATTTTTACGTGGTTGTTAGAGACCATATACTAGAACCACGTGTACAAATCTGGGGATTGGTTTATATGGGGCTATATATAATTATGGACCGATATGGACCAATTTTAGCATGATTGTTGCAGATCATATACTAAAACCACGTACCACTTTTCAACCGGATCGGATGAGGATTGCTCCTCCAATAGGCTCCGGAGGTCAAATTTGGGGTCAGTTTATATGGGGCTATACGTAAAAGTGGTCCGACATGGCCCATTTGCAATACCATTCGACCTACATCAATAGCAATTACTTATACCAAGTTTCATGTCGATAGCTTGTTTCGTTCGGAAGTTCGCGTGATTTAAACAGACGGACTGACGGACGGACGGACATGCTTAGATCGACTCAGAATTTCACCACGACCCAGAATATATATATATATATACTTTATGGGGTCTTAGACAATATTTCGAGGTGTTACAAAAGGAATGAAAAAGTTAATATATCCCTATCCTATAGTGGAGAGTGTAAAAAGGCAGATTAAATACGTACACGCAAAAAAAAAAAAAAAACGTTTTGAAAACGTGCACCGAAAACGTTTTTCTTTTATTAGAGTTTTTTAAATTTCTTCGTTTGTTACAAAATTTTTATTTTTTCAATAAAAAAAATATTTTTGAACCAACAACACAGTCCATTTCATTTATATCAAGCACTGTTCTTTTCTGACTTTAACTCTTTAATAAGACACATTGTACAGTCTCATAGTAAAAATTTAATATAGTAGTATGTATGAACATCTTTTCGGAATCTTCCGAACATATCTGGAATATATGTAAAAAAAAAAAACAAAAAAAAACTTTTTGGTGTTCGAACCCAGGACCCTTGGTATGCAAGGCGGGAGTACTAACCAACTAAATGTATGTTTCTGTTAAATGAAGTTTGTTTACTCGGCTCGTGGGTGCCGAAAACGATGCTATATAAATACAACTGTTTGACTGTTGATGACAGCTACACTCAAAAAAAAAGTGAACTCTCTATTTCACTAAAGCCAATTTAACTTTATTTTAGTTTATGGCATTATTAAGTTTGGAGAAAGTTTCCTTTACTCTAATAATTTTTTGCATACGTTAGTTAAATTAACTAAAAAACGGGAAAAAATTATACACAAAATAAGCATAAAGATTTACTAAATTTGTATTTCTCACAGCATAGTTCATTATTTCTTTAAATTTGTAAATTTTACTTAAAATGTGTCCATCATGAACTTCTTATGTCAATAAAGACATTCTTGCAATTTTGAACTCCAATTTTTTCCTTCAAACTACAACATTTTCTTTAACAGGTGAAAAAACTTAATTATGTCAAATGAATTTGTCGAAAAATATTTACTTATTTTTGTGATATCGGAGTGATGCTAGCGTTTGTAATACTGTTTAGTTAAAAATTTCTAAAAATATTCAAAATTTTCAAAAATTAACCGAAAGTTTTCTTCGTGATGGGTTCACTGTTTTTTCAGTGTACGTAGCCCAGTGTGTTGCCTTACAAATTGTATAGTCCGCGGTTCGATTCTCCGTCCAGGCGAAAGGTAAAATTAAAAAATTATAAAATCGAATAATTTCTTCTACATTGTTTGTATTACAGAAAAAGGTGATAAGAACTAAACAAGTATAAACGGCCGTAAGTTCGGCCAGGCCGAATCTTATGTACCCTCCACCATGGATTGCGTAGAAACTTCTACGAAAGACTGTCATCCACAATCGAATTACTTGGGTTGTGGTATGTTAAATCGTTTTCTAAATTGTGAGTTAGTCCATTTAAGGTGGGTATTAAGTTCGAGTTTAGGCGATAAAAACGTCATTTTTTCACGATTACTTTTCTTTAATAATCCATTTTAAGGAATACAAACTTTGTGAAAATTTGCTTTGGGCTTTTCCCCATCAAGTTATAATAAAACTTGCAACAAATATGTATGATTTTGTGCATTTTTATACCCTCCACCATAGGATGGGGGTATATTAACTTTGTCATTCCGTTTGTAACACATCGAAATATTGCTCTAAGACCCCATAAAGTATATATATTCTGGGTCGTGGTGAAATTCTGAGTCGATCTAAGCATGTCCGTCCGTCCGTCCGTCTGTCCGTCTGTCCGTCTGTCCGGCTGTCCGTCCGTCTGTGGAAATCACGCTAACTTCCGAACGAAACTAGCTATCGACTTGAAACTTGGCACAAGTAGTTATTATTGATGTAGGTCGGATGGTATTGAAAATGGGCCATATCGGCCCACGTTTACGTATAGCCCCCATATAAACCGATCCCCAATTTTGGCTTGCGGAGCCTTCCGGAGCAGCAAAATTCATCCGATCCGGTTGAAATTTGGTACGTGGTCTAAGTATACGGTCTCTAACAACCATGCAAAAATTGGTCCATATCGGTCCATAAATATATATATAGCTCCCATATAAACCGATCCCCAGATTTGACCTCCGGAGCCTCTTGGAGGAGCAAACTTCATCCTACCCGATTGAAATTTGGTACGTGGTTTTAGTATACGGTCTCTAACAACCATGCAAAAATTGGTCCATATCGGTCCATAAATATATATAGCTCCCATATAAACCGATCCCCAGATTTGACCTCCGGAGCCTCTTGGAGGGGCAAAATTCATCCGATCCGGTTGAAATTTGGTACCTGATGTTAGTATACGGTCTCTAACAACCATGCAAAAATTGGTCCATATCGGTCAATAAATATATATAGCTCCCATATAAACCGATCCCCAGATTTGACCTCCGGAGCCTCTTGGAGGAGCAAACTTCATCCTACCCGATTGAAATTTGGTACGTGGTGTTAATATATGGTATCTAACAACCATGCAAAAACTGGTCCATATCGGTCCATAATTATATATAGCTCCCATATAAACCGATCCCCAGATTTGACCTCCGGAGCCTCTTGGAGGGGCAAAATTCATCCGATCCGTTTGAAATTGGGTACCTGATGTTAGTATACGGTCTCTAACAAGCATGCAAAAATTGGTCCATATCGGTCCATAATTATATATAGCTCCCATATAAACCGATCCCCAGATTTGAACTCTGGAGCCTCTTGGATGAGCAAAATTCATCCGATCCAATTGAAATTAGCTCCCATATAAACCGATCCCCAGATTTGACCTCCGGAGCCTCTTGAAGGAGCAAAAGTCATCCGATGCGGTTGAAATTTGGTACATTTCGTTAGTATATGGCCTCTAACAGCCATGTACAAATTGTCAAATTTTATTAATATAGAAAGTTTTGTCAAAATTTCATTTCTATAGAAATTTTTGTAAAAAGTTTATTTCTATAGCAATGTTTGTCAACATTTTATTTCCATAGAAAATTTTGTCAAAATTTTATTTCTATAGAAAATTTTGTAAAAAATTTATTTCTGTAGAAAATTTTGTCAACATTTTATTTCTATAGACAATTTTGTCAACATTTTATTTCTATAGAAAATTTTGTCAACATTTTATTTCTATAGAAAATTTTGTCAAAATTTTATTGCTATAGAAAATTTTGTCAACATTTTACTTCCATAGAAAATTTTGTCAACATTTTATTTCTATAGAAAATTTTGTGAAGTTTTTATTTCTATAGAAAATTTTGTCAAAATTTTATTTCTATAGAAAATTTTGTCAAACTGAATTATATACGTATTTAATCGGCATTTTTTTTTTGTTTAATATATACCCCTTATGGACTAACTTACAATTTAGAAGACAGTGTTAAAAAGTTTTACGATACCTTGCCATCGGCAAGTGTTATCGCAACCCAAGTAATTCGATTGTGGGTGACAGCCTTTAGTAGAAGTTCCTACGCAATCCATGGTGGAGGGTACATAAGATTCGGCCTGGCCGAACTTACGGCCGTATATACTTGTTCTTACTGATTTAGTTTTCACTTTAGCGATTTAAGCGGCTAAACTCGAAGTTAATACTCACCTTTAGACAAAAAAGGTATGCTTAGGTAAGTCTACAAATAATTACGAATCGATATGGACTTTTGCATGGTATGTAGGGAGCCAGAATTAAAATAAGGGGGTCGCTTATATGGGGGCTATATACAATTATTGATATGGACCAATTTTTGTGTGATTGGGGATCGATTTATCTGAGGGCTATATATAACTATACACCGATATAGACCTAGTTAGGCATGGTTGTTAACGGCCATATACTAGCACAATGTACCAAATTTCAACTGAGTCGGATGAAATTTGCTCCTCCGAAGAGGCTCTAAAACCAAATCTCGGGATCGGATTATATGGGGGCTATAAATGATTATGGACTGATATGAACCACTTTTGGCATGGTTGTTAAATATCATATACTACCACCACGTACCAAATTTCACCCAGATCGGATGAATTTTGCTTCTCCAAAAGTCAACGGAGGTCAAATCTGGGGATCGGTTTATTTGGGGGCTATATATAATTATGGACTGATATGAACCAATTCCTGCATGGTTGTTGGATACCATATACTAACATCACGTACAAAATCTCAACCGAATCGGATGAATTTTGCTCTTCCAAGGGGCTCCGGAGGTCAAATTTGGGGATCGGTTTATATGGGGCCTATATATAATTATTGACCGATTTCGACCAATTTATGCATGGGTATTTGAGGCCATATATTAACACCACGTACCAAATTTCAACTGAATCAGATGAATTTTGGTCTTCGAAGAGGCTCTGGAGGTCAAATCTGGTGAACGGTTTATATGGGGGCTATATATTATTATGGACCGATGTGGACCAATTTTTGCATGGTTGTTAGAGACCATATACTAACACCATGTACCAAATTTCAGCCGGATCGGATGAAATTTGCTTCTCATAGCGGCCCTCGCAAGCCAAATCGGGGGATCGGTTTATATTGGGGCTATATATAATTATGGACCGATGTGGACCAATTTTTGCATGGTTGTTAGAGACTATATACTTACACCATGTACCAAATTTCAGCCGGATCGGATGAAATTTGCTTCTCTTAGAGGCCTCGCAAGCCAAATCGGGGGATCGGTTTATATGGGGGCTATATATAATTATGGACCGATGTGGACCAATTTTTGCATGGTTGTTAGAGGACATATACGAACACCATGTACCAAATTTCAGCCGGATCGGATGAAATTTGCTTCCCTTAGAGGCCTCGCAAGCCAAATTTGGGGGTCCGTTTATATGTGGGCTATACGTAAAAGTGGACCGATATGGCCCATTTGCAATACCATCCGACCTACATCAATAACAACTACTTGTGTCAAGTTTCAAGTCGATAGCTTGTTTCGTTCGGAACGGACATGCTCAGATCGACTCAGAATTTCACCACGACCCACAATATATATACTTTATGGGGTCTTAGAGCAATATTTCGATGTATATATATATATATATATATATATATATATATATATATATATATATATATATATATATATATATATATATATATATATTATATATATATATATATATATATATATATAATATATATATATATATATATATATATATAATATATATATATATATATATATATATATATATATATATATATATATATATATATATATATATATATATATATATATATATATATATATATATATATATATATATATATATATATATATATATATATTTCGCCCGATATGGACTATATGGCCCCAGAAGCCACAGTTTTACCCTAATTTGCTTAAATTTTGCACAAGAATAACACTTAGTGTTATAGTCAAGTGTGTCAAATTTTATTGAAAACGGTTCAGATTTAGATATAGCTCCCATATATATCTTTCGCCCGATATGGACTAATACGGTCCAAGAAGCCAGAGTTTTACCCCAATTTGGTTGAAATTTTGCACTAGGTATACAATTAGTAGTGTAGTCAAGTGTGTCAAAATTTTATTGAAATCGGTTCAGATTTAGATATAGCTCCCATATATAGCTTTCGCCCGATTTACACTCATATGACCACAGAGGCCAATTGTTTGCTCCGATTTAGTTGAAATTTTGCACAGGGAGTAGAATTAGCATTGTAGCTATGTATGACAAATTTGGTTGAAATCGGTTCAGATTTAGATATAGCTTCCATATATAGCTTTCGCCCGATTTACACTCATATGACCACAGAGGCCAAGTACATACGGCCGTAAGTTCGGCCAGGCCGAAGCTTATGTACCCTCCATCATGGATTGCGTAGAAACTTCATCTAAACACTTCCATCCACAATCGAATTATTTAAGTTGCGGTAACGCTTGCCGATGGCAAGGTATCTTAAAACCTCCTAACACCATCTTCTAAATTGTATGTAAGTCCATACGTGGTATATATTAAATCAAACAAGTATATACGGCCGCAAGTTCGGCCAGGCCGAATCTTATGTACCCACCACCATGGATTGCGTAGAAACTTCTACGAAAGACTATCATCCACAATCGAATTACTTGGGTTGTGGTATCTTAAAACTTCTTAACATCGTTTTCTAAATTGTGATTTAGTCCATACATGGTATATATTAGACAAAAAGTTATGTATAGTTAAGTCTACAAATAATTACGAATCGATATGGACTTTTTGTACGTAGAGAGCCAGAATTGAAATATGGGGGTCGCTTATATGGGGGCTATATACAATTATGAACTTGATATGGACCAATTTTTGTGCGATTGGGGATCGATTTATCTGAGGGCCATATATAACTATAGACCGATATGGACCTAGTTAGGCATGGTTGTTAACGACCATATACTAGCACAATGTACCAAATTTCAACTCACTCGGATGAAATTTGCTCCTCCAAGGGGTTCCAAAACCAAATCTCGGGATCGGTTAATATGGGGCTATGTACGATTATGGACTGATATGGACCACTTTTGGCGTGGTTGTTAAATATCATATACTACCACCACGTACCAAATTTCAAGCAGATCGGATGAATTTTGCTTCTCCAAAAGGCACCGGAGGTCAAATCTGGGGATCGGTTTATATGGGAGCTATATATAATTATGGACTGATAGGAACCAATTCCTGCATGGTTGGTGGATACCATATATTAACACCACGTACCAAATTTCAACTGAATCAGATGAATTTTGGTCTTCCAAGAGGTTCCGGAGGTCAAATCTGGTGATCGGTTTATATGGGGGCTATATATAATTATGAACCGATGTGGACCAATTTTTGCATGGTTGTTAAGGACCCTATACTAACACCATGTACCAAATTTCAACCAGATCGGATGAAATTTGCTTCTCTTAGAGGCCTCGCAAGCCAAATCGGGGGATCGGTTTATATGGGGCTATATATAATTATGGACCGATGTGGACCAATTTTTGCATGGTTGTTAGAGACCATATACTAACATCATGTACCAAATTTCAGCCGGATCAGATGAAATTTGCTCCTCTTAGAGGCCTCGCAAGACAAATCGGGGGATCGGTTTATATGGGGGCTATATATAATTATGCACCGATGTGGACCAATTTTTGCATGGTTGTTAGAGACCATATACTAACACCATGTACCAAATTTCAGCCGGATCGGATGAAATTTGCTTCTCTTAGAGGCCTCGCAAGCCAAATTTGGGGGTCCCTTTATATGGGGGCTATACGTAAAAGTGGACCGATATGGCCCATTTTCAATACCATCCGACCTACATCGATAACAACTACTTGTGCCAAGTTTCAAGTCGATAGCTTGTTTCGTTCGGAAGTTAGCGTGATTTCAACAGACGGACGGACGGACGGACGGACGGACATGCTTAGATCGACTCAGAATTTCACCACGACCCAGAATATATATACTTTATGGGGTCTTAGAGCAATATTTCGATGTGTTACAAACGGAATGACAAAGTTAATATACCCCCATCCTATGATGGAGGGTATAAAAAATATTCATATAATCTCATGTGTAGAAAATTTTATTTATGCATAGGTATGTATACAATATTTATACCCTGCGCCACACTGTGGAACAGGGTATTATAAGTTAGTGCATATGTTTGCAACACCCAGAAGGAGACGAGATAGACACATGGTGTCTTTGGCAAAAATGCTCAGGGTGGGCTCCTGAGTCGATATAGCCATGGCCGTCTGTCCGTGAACACATTTTTGTAATCAAAGTCTAGGTCGCAGTTTTAGTCCAATCGACTTCAAATTTGGCACAAGTATGTGTTTTGGCTCAGAATAGATACCTATTGATTTTGGAAAAAATCGGTTTAGATTTAGATATAGCTCCCATATATATCTTTCGACCGATGTGGACTAATACGGTCCCGGAAGCCAGAGTTTTACCCCAATTTGGTTGAAATTTTGCACTACGAGATCAATTAGCAGTGTAGTCTAGTATGCCAAATTTTATTGAAATCGGTTCAGATTTAGATATATCTCCCATATATATCGTTCGCCCGATTTACACTCATATGAACACCGAGGCCAATTTTATGCTCCGATTTAGTTGAAATTTTGCACAGGGAGTAGAATTAGCATTGTAGCTATGCGTGCCAAATTTGGTTGAAATCGGTTCAGATTCAGATATAGCTCCCATATATATGTTTTTCTGATTTCGACAAAAATTGACATTTTCCTTGTAAAATCGCCACAGCTTAGTCGAAAAATTGTAAAAATGACTCTAATTTTCCTAAACTTCTAATACATATATATCGAGCGAGAAATCATAAATAAACTTTTTCGAACTTTCCTTAAAATTGCTTCAGATTTAAACGTTTCCCATATTTTTTTACTAACATTGTGTTCCACCCTAGTGCATTAGCCGACTTAAATTTTGAGTCTATAGATTTTGTTGAAGTCTATCAAATTCTGTCCAGATCGAGTGATATTTAAATGTATGTATTTGGGACAAACCTTTATATAGCCCCCAACACATTTGACGGATGTGATATGGTATCGAAAATTTAGATCTACAAAGTGGTGAAGGGTATAATATAGTCGGCCCCGCGCGACTTTAGACTTTCCTTACTTGTTTTATAATATTAAATTGAGCCGACGGGCTTTTTGGGCAGCAAATAAAACAATGACTTCTTCAGTCGGCACATTTATTCGGCGATGAACCGACATTAATGCCAATCCATTGAGTCTACTCTCGCTAGTCGAATTTCTAAGATACGTCTTTAATCTCTTCATTGTTTAAAATGAACGTTCGGATGAGCACGTAGTAACTGCAGGGATGGAAAATGCAGTACTATAGTACTTTTTTCAATACTTTTTCACCTCGGTCAGTACCGTAGTACCCCCGCCAATGATTTAAAGGGTGATACGGTCAAAATTTGGTCAATATAAACTTGACGTATTTTTTTCAATTTTGAATATAAAAAAACTGAAAACCCTTCATTTTGAAGGTGTGTGTGTGTAGAATGTTGCTCCTATTTTGATTTTGGAATTCACTCTTCAGTTGTCAAAATGCCGTCCAAGCAAGAAGAGCAGCGTATCAAAATTTTGCTCGCGCATCGTGAAAATCCGAGCTACTCGCACGCAAAGCTGGCAAAATCGCTAAAAGTTGCCAAATCAACCGTTACAAATGTAATTAAAGTGTTTGCGGAACGTTTGTCGACAGCCAGGAAGTCTGGATCGGGGGGAAATCGAAAACCGGAAGCCGCTGAGACCACAAAGAGAGTTGCCGGTAGTTTCAAGCGAAACCCTAACCTCTCTCTCCGAGATGCCGCAAATAAGCTGGGTGTATCATCTACAACCGTGCATCGAGCCAAAAAACGAGCCAGACTATCGACTTACAAGAAGGTAGTGACTTCAAATCGCGATGATAAACAAAATACGACGGCCAAAGCGCGATCCCGGAGGCTGTACACGACGATGCTGACGAAGTTTGACTGCGTGGTAATGGACGACGAAACCTACGTCATAGCCGACTACAAGCAGCTTCAGGGACAGGAGTTTTATACGGCAAAAGGTGGGGAAAGGCAGCAGATATTTTCAAGCACATAAAACTGTCAAAGTTCGCAAAGAAATATGTGGTTTGGCAAGCCATCTGTACCTGTGGCTTGAAAAGCAGCATTCATAGCTTCCGGGACTGTCAACCAAGAAATTTACGTGAAAGAGTGTTTGAATAAACGTCTGCTGCCTTTCCTGAAGAAACACGGTTGTTCCGTACTGTTTTGGCCGGATTTGGCATCTTGCCAGTACGGTAAAAAGGCCATGGAGTGGTACGCCGCCAACAACGTGCAGGTGGTTCCCAAGGACAAGAACCCTCCCAACACGCCAGAGCTCCGCCCAATTGAGAAATACTGGGCTATTGTCAAGCGGAACCTAAAGAAGACCAAAAAACTGCTAAGGACGAGCAGCAGTTCAAGGCAAACTGGCTTTCTGCGGCGAAGAAGGTGGACAAGGTGGCTGTACAAAATCTGATGGCAGGTGTCAAGCGTGAAGCCCGGCAATTCGGATTTGGAAAAACGAAAGCCTAACTGAATATTTTTCCTGAATTTTATACTAATTGAACTTGAAAAAGAAATTTAATTTGATTTTTTAAATAAACGATTTCACCGATTTACACGCGTTTTCCCTTGACCAAATTCTGACCGTATCACCCTTTAGTACCTTTTGTGTAGACATTTTTGAGTCGATATCAGATTTATGGTACAATAGCTTTGACAAAATATTTTAATATTTTGAGAAAGTGTTTATCAACCTTATTTGCTAATAGTCTTTTACAAATATGGCAAACCAGACATGTTCATGTGGGAAGAAAATCTTTATTTTGTAAAAGACATAGTCAAAAACAGGATTTTATTGAACCTCAAGAATGTTTTAGTCGAAAAAAGAATGCGATTCTATACTGTCGATTTTTTATTTCGGTAGAAAATGTTGTCAACATTTTATTTCTATATAGAATTTTTGCAAAATTTTATTTTTATAGAAAATTTTGTCAAAATTTTATTTCAATTGAAAATTTTGTCAAAATTTAATTTCTATAGGAAATTTTTGCAAAATTTTATTTCTATAGAAAAAATTTTGCAACATTTTTTTTCTACAGAATTTTTTTGCAAAATTTTATTTCTATAGAAAATTTTTGCAAAATTTTATTTATATAGAAAATTTTGTCACAATTTTATTTTCTTTAAAATTTAGTCTCTTGACAATAATCTTCCAGTGAAATTTTTGTTGAAATTTAGCAAAAAGTACCTTTCCGCTCAAAAAAATACCTTTTTTGTACTTTCTTAAAAATTGTATTTTCCATCTGGCAAAGTGACCAAAATTGTTAAAAGAATATGCACGTTTGGAAATATCTCTTTATTGCACTCTCCAAGTGCTTCCATCGCTGAATTAGGCAGGTTCTTTTCGCAGGTTTTGCGCCATTTCATTTACACATGTGTGTTTGGCTGTTTCGTTGTTGTTGTTGCCAAACAAAGCGAGTCATGTTCACAAAAAGAACAACAAACACACATAAAAAGCAGAAATACATTTTCCAAAAATGAAATTTGTGGTGCGAGAAGAAAAACAATTTGTTTTTTCGACCGTCGTTTGACGGGCTTTTCAACTAGTATTCTATGATTTGTGCAAGTTTTATAGGTAAGCGTTTTTCAAAATAAAACCTCCAGCTTTTCTTCAACATCTTCGATAAGATTTTTCTATGCAGCTAAAAATATATATTTATTTATATAAAAATATTCATTCATTTCGGGGGGGTTTGATCCCCCTCACCCCCCCCCCCCCTGAATACGGCCTTGATCTCACATATATATGTTTTTCTGATTTCGACAAAAATGGTCAAAATATCAACATTATCCTTGTAAAATCCCACTGCTAAGTCGAAAAGTTGTAAAAATGGCTCTAATTTTCCTAAACTTCTAATACATATATATCGAGCGATAAATCATAAATAAACTTTTGCGAAGTTTCCTTAAAATTGCTTCAGATTTAAATGTTTCCCATATTTTTTACTAACATTGTGTTCCACCCTAGTGTATTAGCCGACTTAAATTGTGAGTCTATAGACTTTGTAGAAGTCTATCAAATTCTGTCCAGATCGAGTGATATTTAAATGTATGTATTTGGGACAAACCTTTATATATAGCACCCAACACATTTGACGGATGTGATGTGGTATCGAAAATTTTGATCTACAAAGTGGTGCAGGGTATAATATAATCGGCCCCGCCCGACTTTAGACTTTCCTTATTTGTTTTTTTATGAAATTGTATTTACATCCTGGAAAAGAATAAACGTTTATCATAAAAAGTATATACTTTTCTTCCAAATAAACTTCCTTACAACGAAAAGCAAATGAGAAACGATCTTTGTTTGTCTAAAATTTCGTTTGGGAAGAAAGAATTATTTTTTTGGTTGTATATAATTCAGTTCTTGACCGGTATGAAAAGGGAGTCAGAGGGCTTATATACAATTATGAATTTATATTGTAAAATTTTTGTGTGATTAGTACCAAATTTTAGCAAGATCCAATGAAATTTGCTTATCCAGTATTTCTTCAAAAATTTAAAATTTTTATAACCAAAAAATTCGTTTGTTACAAAATCTTTATTTTTTCAATAAAAAAATGTTTAACCAACAATACAGTTCATTTCGTTTATATCAAGCACAGTTCTTTTCTGACTTTAACTCTTTAATAAAGCACATTGTACAGAAACCTAATTCCACATTCTCTTAATTTCCCTGTGAATCAAATGGCATTCAATACAATATATGGGTCAAATCTGCGAGTGAAAAGATGTCGTTTAGAAATTACTAAACAGAGGATAGAGCACAACGCTTGTGTTGAATATAATAACTTCCAGAACATTTAAAGAACTTAACAAACATATCGAGTTTCAAGAGGAAATTAAAACAATTTTTAAGTAATAACAGAAGAATGCTTCTCTTGTAATTTTTCTATTATTATTATAACTATTGATGTTGTTTAAATAGTAAATATTAGTAATATTACAATTAATTAATTTCTGCCAACTAGCCTCAATAATGTCTGAATGACGCTGAGGCATCTCATTATTATGTATAATTTTTTCAATTGGAATAAAAATGAATAAATAAAAAAAAGTAAAAGTAAAATCTGTTTCGTTGTGTATATTACATACGATTATGTAGCTAGAATAAATTGGAAAGAAAAAAGTTCACTTACAAAAAACTTGACAAATCACTTTTTCAAACTTGACACGCATTAAAAAACTTGACAATCAAGCCAAATCAAGCCCGTCTGACAAACATAAATATAAAACAAAAAAGTGAATTTATTATTTATCGGGTATAAATAAATTTGAGACAACTTTATAATTTTTGTTACGTAGCAGTGGCGATCTCACAAAGATAGTTGAGTAGTTGTGGGGCTTTTGACAATAATTGGCCACATTGAGCGGCATTTACGCAAGTCGGGGTCTTATCTAAATCTTAATCGATTCTGTGTAAAGTCTAGGAAGATCATCGCTGACGTTGTGCCATTTTTGCCAAAAATATATGGCGCTTTATATAATTCTGAACCGATCTAGATAAAATTTGCCACAGTAAGATAAAATGTTAAATCTTTTCTCTGTGTAAAATAAAATCATTTGGAGTAAATTATGAAATTTTAAATCATATTTCCCCAAATTGGGAGCTATACCCAAATCTTAAACAATATGAACCAAATGTGGCAGATTGCTAAAAAGTAAATTCTACTATCAGAGCAATTAAAATTAAACATTTAAGTAAAGAAAATCCTTGGGAGAACATTTTTGAAAGTTCTTTTAAAGTTGTGCACTTAGAACAACTTCAAAATTGTTTTTGGTTACATTAGGTTGATATAAGGTGGCGAACTTTTAAAATAATACGATAGATCTGAAAAAAATGGGCTTAATTAAAGACCTAAAAGTTAGTAGCTTTTACCGTTTAGAAAATATTTACATTTAATCCAGAATTTATACTAATCTGTTCTTATATTTTGTGGTACAGGGTATAATAAGTTTGTGCATTTGTATGTAACGCCAAGAAGGAGTAATCATAGACCAACCTTTTAGTATACGGATCGGCTTAGAATTAAATTCTGAGTCGATTTAGCGATGTCCGTCTGTCTGTCTGTCCGTCTGTCTGTCTGTTGATGTATTTTTGTGTGCAAAGTACAGCTCGCAGTTTTAGTCCGATTGTCCTAAAATTTGGTATAGGGTCCTGTTTCGGCTCAAAGACGATCCCTGTTGATTTTGGAAAAAATCGGTTCAGATTTAGATATAGCTGCCATATATATTTTTCACCGATCTGGTCATAATTGGCGTGTATATCAACCTATCTTCCTCAAATTCCGTACATCCGAATATTTTATGAGTCTCGAAAAACTTGCAAAATATCAGCCAAATCGGTTCAGATTTCGATATAGCTCCCATATATAGCTTTTGCCCGATTTACACTCATTTGCCCACAGAGGCCAATTTTTTGCTCCGATTTAGTTGAAATTTTGCATAGAGAGTAGAATTAGCGTTGTAACTATGCGTGCCAAATTTGCTTGAAATCGGTTCAGATTTGGATATATCTCCCATATATATGTTTTTCTGATTTCGACAAAAATGGTCAAAATACCAACATTTTCCTTATAAAATCGCCACTGCTTAGTCGAAAAGTTGTAAAATGACTCTAATTTTCTTAAACTTCTAATACATATATATCGAGCGATAAATCATAAATAAACTTTTTCGAAGTTTCCTTAAAATTGCTTCAGATTTAAACGTTTCCCATATTTTTTTTACTAACATTGTGTTCCACCCTAGTGCATTATCCGACTTAAATTTTGAGTCTATAGATTTTGTAGAAGTCTATCAAATTCTTTCAGATCGAGTGACATTTAAATGTATGTATTTGGGACAAACCTTTATATATAGCCCCCAACACATTTGACGGATGTGATATGGTATCGAAAATTTAGATCTACAAAGTGGTGCAGGGTATAATATAGTCGGCCCCGCCCGACTTTAGACTTTCCTTACTGGTTTATTTTATGTAAGTTTTATAATATTTTTTTCATCTTCAGACCTGTTTTTTTTTTTTCAAATGAATTTTTGTCAAACATTTTTTGTCCAGAATCACATTTTTTTTTTGGAAATACTATAGTAAACTTATGTAAAAAATCGCTAAAGTTTAAGGTCTACGATGTCATAGCTTTATCCCTCTTGTAATTGTAATTTACCTATAAGTAAAAAATATGAAATAACTAAATAGCGAATTTTCAGCGACCTCAATGTTGCTTCGAACATAATTTAATCATATCACATTATCATAACAAAAAGTTAATAGCTTTCCAAATAATTCGTGATTTATTTAAAATTAACACGAACTCTTAATATCTAACCACTGTTTATTGTGCAACGAATTTGCAAATTTACTGAACTATCTTGATTTTTATGTTCAACCACAATGGATAGCCTATTTTGAGTAATTATAGTTACTTAACCATATTTTGGTTGAGTATGAGCGATGTATTCCATAAAAAAAAATAAAAACATACAACTTACTTCCATAGACTAGCCATGAGTCATACGGTTTGCTTATTATATAAAGCATATACATTTATGTGAAAGATTTTATTGAACCCTATCAGTGATGTCATTTAAATCCCTCATTAAATTTTGTAATTAAGCTGTGGTAGCCCACATTAATTTACCTCAATTTTTATGTATATTAAATCATACTGATTTAATATTTAATGCAATAGCAATTAAATGTACACAATATTCATGAGACAAATGCGCTTCATCCATTTCCCTCCTGTGTGTATCGATTAATTTGCTGTGCTTATTTATTAACATTCTTGCCGATAAGCAAATATGATGAAAATACGTTAAAAATTGAATGAGTAGAAAGAAAAAATTAAAAAGTCGTTATTTCATTGCGAAACGTTTTCAATTGCAAAAGATTTACCAAATAAAAAAAATGTTTAAGTGTATGTTTAACAGCAAACCAATTGGTCTTCGGAACCAATTGGTTTTATCGGTAATATACACCAAAGAAGTGAACTATTGTTCATGAAAAATGAACTAACCCATAGTAAGAACGACCATGATTTGGCGCCAAAGATTTTTTATTCTAGTTAAGTTCATGATTTCCTTAAAAATTAGTTCATGTATTGCATCGTATTTTAGTTCATTAGTACTACGCTGTGGGAAGATGTACTCACACTCATTCAAAATATTCCTGCTATACGGAAAAATTAACAATTGTTTGGGAAACCTATATTAAGAAATTGTTTTAAAATAAACTGTTTGTCAGTATAATTTTCAAAAAAGTAGATAACTTAAGGACTCAAAGGTAAAACAAACCTGCATACAACTAAGAAATTTTTCGTACAAGACAAGTCAATTTTCTATAACCACCAGTACTTTATTTCAAAAAATTGTTATTGTATTACACAAAACTATGGCTTATCAAATACAATAAAGGAAATATTTTATTCACACCCCAGCAAAAAAATATGGAAGTTCTTCCAAAGGCACAACTTTAAAAGCACTTCCAGAAGATGCACTCCCAATGATGTTCTTTATTTTAACTACTTAGGAAATTCTTTTAATTCAATTTTTTAAACCTTGGTGCCTTTACGAATATTATTCTTAGAGTAAATTGTCAGCAGATGCGATGAACTAATGCATAGTACAGAGATCTTTATCGGCATAGTGGAATGGGATTAATGTAAAGATGATGTTACTTGAGTTTTGTTTGAGTGAGAGTAATGCATTAATGAGAAATGGTAGCGAGGGCTGGGTATGTTGTGTATACATGAGCGTGGGGTTGTTTTTATTTTTGTTCATTTAGTGGTTTGTGTGTGTGAGTTTGTTATACGTGGATGGTTTATTTGGCTGGATGAGGTGTTGTTTTCAATAAAGGCACATGTGTTTTTGTTGTTGTAGGAATGTTTTGGCTTTGCTTGGTTTTGTTTGGCATGCTTCAGTTGTATAGTTGGCGTTGGCGTGGGCTGTTGCATCATTTAAGTCATATTAGTTTAGTTTAGCCATAAATTGGTATTTTTATAACCTAAACCACATAGTGGTCAGGGTATAATAAGTTTGATCGGCCAAAAAATGTGCCTACCAGAAATATTGATGTTAGACCCCATAAAATATATACCGATCGACTCAGAATCACCCCCTGAGTCGATCTAGCGCTTGGTGTCCGTCCGTCCGTCCGTCCGTCTGTCCATGTATTTGTTGTTCACAGGATTCCGGTCGCAATTATTAACCGATTTTGATGAAATTTGGTACAGGGAGTTTTTTGGGCACAAGGACGAACGCTATTTGGTGGAAATCGGATCAAATTTAGATATAGCTCCCATATAAAGGGTGATTTGTTAAGAGCTTGATAACTTTTTTTTTAAAAAAAACGCATAAAATTTGCAAAATCTCATCGGTTCTTTATTTGAAACGTTAGATTGGTCCATGACATTTACTTTTTGAAGATAATTTCATTTAAATGTTGACCGCGGCTGCGTCTTAGGTGGTCCATTCGGAAAGTCCAATTTTGGGCAACTTTTTCGAGCATTTCGGCCGGAATAGCCCGAATTTCTTCGGAAATGTTGTCTTCCAAAGCTGGAATAGTTGCTGGCTTATTTCTGTAGACTTTAGACTTGACGTAGCCCCACAAAAAATAGTCTAAAGGCGTCAAATCGCATGATCTTGGTGGCCAACTTACCGGTCCATTTCTTGAGATGAATTGTTCTCCGAAGTTTTCCCTCAAAATGGCCATAGAATCGCGAGCTGTGTGGCATGTAGCGCCATCTTGTTGAAACCACATGTCAACCAAGTTCAGTTCTTCCATTTTTGGCAACAAAAAGTTTGTTAGCATCGAACGATAGCGATCGCCATTCACCGTAACGTTGCGTCCAACAGCATCTTTGAAAAAATACGGTCCAATGATTCCACCAGCGTACAAACCACACCAAACAGTACATTTTTCGGGACACATGGGCAGTTCTTGAACGGCTTCTGGTTGCTCTTCACTCCAAATGCGGCAATTTTGCTTATTTACGTAGCCATTCAACCAGAAATGAGCCTCATCGCTGAACAAAATTTGTCGATAAAAAAGCGGATTTTCTGCCAACTTTTCTAGGGCCCATTCACTGAAAATTCGACGTTGTGGCAGATCGTTCGTCTATTCATGATGAAATGTCAAAGCATACTGAGCATCTTTCTCTTTGACACCATGTCTGAAATCCCACGTGATCTGTCAAATACTAATGCATGAAAATCCTAACCTCAAAAGAATCACCCTTTATATGTATCGCCCGATTTCGACAAATGGGGTCACGTTGCGCTTTTTTCAAACGGATCGTCACCAAATTTGGCAAAAGGTTATCTTTTCCATCGCCCTTCAAGTCTGCAAAATTTCATCCAAATCGGTTCAGATTTAGATATAGCTCTCATATATATGTAGCGCCCGATTTTCCCAAATTTGGCCACAAAACCTTTATTTATTAACCGATCTTACTCTAAGTTGGCTAAATATAATCTTCTATAGCACTAACTATATGTGCAAAAAATCATCGAAATCGGTTCAGATTTAGATATAGCTCCCATATATATGTATAGCCCGATTTTCCCAAATTTGGCCATAGAACCCTTATTCATTAACCGATCTTACTAAAAGTTGGCTAGATCCAGTCCTCTATAGTACTAACTATATGTGCAAAATTTCATCGAAATCGGTTCAGATGTAAATATAGCTCCCATATATGTGTCACCCGATTTTGAAAAATTCGCCCCTATTAACCTTATGTTTGACCATACAGGCCTCATTTCTTAACTGATCTTACTCAAATCTTGCACAAAGTAACCGTTTGTGGTATTAATCGAACCCGCAAAATATTATGCAAATTGGTTCAGATTTAGATATAGCTTCCATATATATGCATAGCTCGATTTTCCCAAATTTGGCCATAGTACTCTTATTTATTAACCAATGTTACTCAAATTTTAAATTTTGATGTACTATCCGATCGTACTTATACGTACTTGTAGCTCTTACATAAGAATATTGCTCGATTTTTACAAATTTGTATTTATTGCCCACACTGATTAAGAGATTTTCTCTTTTTTAATAATGGGCTCAATATTAGTGACATACTAACTCCGTAGGTGCAATATCAACTACAGTCAGTGTTGCAAGAAGTAGGGGAAATTCCCTATATGTAGGCTTTTTCTAATATTTAGCGTCTTGTAGGACGTAGGGTCACATTGTAGGGACATTTTCACCCAACACAATTTGTAATAATTTGTACATTTTTGTGGCTCTAGAGGAGGAAATTAGAAGCCAGTAAGGCTTGGTCTTTAACAATGTGTGGTAACAACAGTTACCACTCGTGCCAACAAAAATCTAACAAAATTTTAAGATTACCACAAATCTACCAAACAAATATTTCTACAGATATTTTTGTCAAAATTTTATTCCTGTAGAAAATTTTGTCAACATTTTATTTCTATAGAAAATTTTGTCAAAATTGTTTTTCTATAGATTTTCGTTTTTTTCAAAATATTATTTCTATAAAAAAAATTTCTCAAAATTTTATTTCTATAGAATTTTTTCTCAAAATTTTATATCTATAGAATTTATTATCAAAATTTTATTTCTATAGAAAAATTTATACAAAAAAATGTGTTTATAGAAACTTTTTGCAAAATTTTTTTCTATAGAGATTTAACAAAAAAAAACTATTTTTGGTAGAATTCTACCAACTGTGGCAACCATGGTGGTGAAATTTATTTTCTAGGTTATATACGTTGCATTTTCATGTTTTAAGATAATAAAGTATTTAGAACCACTTTTGTTTTGTAAATTTTGTTTAAATTTAACGAAAATATTGTAGGGAAAATTAGGGAACTTTTTTGTCCTTGTAGGGTGAACCGAACATTTTCCCTGGCAACACTGACTATGATCTATAGTCAGATTGAGACAAAGCACCCATAAACATATACCCCTTAATTTTCTTAAATATGCAACTGCGGTTTATATCCCAGACCTATATCAATGTTACCCCACAAATGCTTATGATTACTAATTCTGTAATTGTGGTTTAGGGTATGACGCCCGACTTTCTACTTTACTTACTTGTTTTGCCATAAGTTCGAACAGGCCGAATCTTACAACTTGATTCAAGAGGACAGTTTTGCCCCTCCGAATTCTCTGTACACACAGAGAAAAGAAACGTTTGGAAAACGTGTACTGAAAACGTTTTTGTTTTGTTAGAGTTCTTTGTACTTCTTGGAAAATGTCAAACTTTTATCACAAAACAATGTTTTTGTTACAATGTTTTTATTTCTAAAATAAAAAAAAAAATTGAACCAAACCCACATTTCGTTTATATCCAGCGCTGTTCTCTTCTTGCGTTAAGGACTTTAATAAGACACATTTTGAAGTTTCATAGTAAATATTTAATATACAGTCGAAGCTCTGTTTAACGAATATTCTATTTAGCGAAAATCCAATTTAAAGAACGTCCAAATTCTTAACATTGGGCATTCTCAATAACGAACGGTTGAACACAATTTACGTTCGATTTAACGAAAATGTTTTTAATATTAAGAAAATAAACACAATATTTGATGATTGTGAGAATGGCTTAAGTCCTTAGAAAATTCCTTAAATTTATTTAGATTCCCTCAAATGTTTGGAAGCACATATTCAATGGTCGGGTAACTAGGTAAAGTTAGGTTAGATAGAGTGGCAGCTCCGCTACTCCCTGGTGTGAATAGACCAGTCTCACTTCTCGAAAAAAAGTATGGAAAGGACCGGTCACTTTAAGACGGGTTAGGTTAGATAGAGTGGCAGCTCCGCTACGGGAAATGGATCTACCTCATAACCGGTACAAGACTATTCCCTGTGAGTAGACCAGTCTCAGTTCTGGTCGAAACGTATGGAAGGGACCGGTCACTTTAAGAAGGGTTTGTCGTTGACGGGTTTGTCATTACACTGCAGAACACGACTTGGACTCATTCCAAAGTACATGACCTGGAGGAATTTAATAGGACTAGACAGGTCCTCATGAAACAGTCTGGGACAAAAAAACTTTTGAAATACGTTGGCCCATAGGTAAATGTCTAGATGTGACTGGAAACAAATTAAGCAATTCATCTAAGAAGTTACAGCACAGAAACATTGACATGGGTGTATATAGGCACCCATAAGACAGCGAATCTTGGATCCTCTTTTTAGTATAACGTGACCTAGATATATCCAGTTCACATTTTTTAAGGATTATTTAAAGTAATAGTTTTTAATTGGCTCTGTAGTTTAATTTTGTCAAATGCTTATGAATTTTTACTCATCTGGTAAGAAAAACTACACAGAAAAAAATTTCCGTAGTTAAACTAACTCTAAATTTAACTTATTTTTATTGTAAAAAAATTATATGTTAGTAGTTAAATTTTATTACTTTTTGCAAAATTTTCCACAACCCAATGAAATTTTCGTTTTTTTAAGTATGTCTCAAACATTTTATGAACTAAACGTGAGTATAAAGTTCGATGACCGTACACATAAGTTCAATATGAACTAAAGCAAATGAAAATTTTAATGCGATTCCCAAAAATAGTAAGAATGAACTACTGTATGGTTAAAATGGGCATGATTTGGCGCCAATGATTTTCTTCTTAACTTTTAGTTAATATTTTCTTCAATTAGAGGGTGTAATTTCGTGAACTGTAGTTAAAAATACAACAGGGCATTAACGAGTTAGTTTATTCTTCCTTTATAACAGTTTACTTTTCGATAAAAGTTCAATAAAAGTTAACATTTAATATTCCCGTTCGATTTAAAGAATTTTTCTAAATAACGAAAGGGCCTGACAATATATCGTTCGTTAAAACGACCTTCGACTGTAGTAGTATATAATGTCGAACATATGTTCGGAATCTTCTGAATATATCTATATATATAAAATTCAATCTATGTTTGTTTATTTGTTTGTTTGTTTGTTTGTTTGTATGAACCGAGTTGGCTCCGAAACGGCTGAACCGATTTACTTGAAACTTTCAGAGATCATAGAGGACGTTCATGTGGTGAAAATAGGGTACCTCATTTTTTGACACCTGGTCGCGGAGGGGGACCTCCCCTTTGTCGGACTTTTTGAAAATTGGACCAAAGTTGACCGATTTGCTTGAAATTTTCATTGAAGGTTGGGGTTGGCAACTAGACAAAGATCCGCTACGTTATATTTCGATATTTGGTGGCGGAGGGGGACCTCCCCTTTTTCGACTTTTTTTAAAGTACAGTGAAAAAACTAAAATTCTCTAAATTATCTGAGATTTAAAGAGAACATGCGGTGAGGTTATGGAATTAAAATGGGGTACCTGATGATTTAATATGCGGACGGGGAGGGGAACCTCCCCCTTGCCTTACTTTTTGAAACTTGGAACAAAATTATGCGATTTGCATGAAATTTTCATTGAATGTTGGGGTTGGCATCTAGACAAAAATCCGCTACATTATTTTTCGATATTTGGTCGGGGAGGGGGGCCACCCCTTTGCCCGATTTTTTTTTAAAGTACAGTGAAAACAAAACTAAACTCCCCCGACTGAAATTTTACGGAAAAATGGGTGAGGTTATGAAATTTATATCAGGTTCCTGATTTTTTAATAAAAATAAAAGGGCATAGGGAGACATCCGCTTCTCTTAAGTACATACAGAGAAACAATTAAACTTTACCGAGTTACTTGAGAGATCGTAACCTCTGTCAACCGTAATAGTTGATACCTGATTTTGTGATTTTTGGACGGAAGAGAGGCCGCCCCTTTAGGCTTATAATTTGCTTGACATTTTCTGGGACGTTTACAAAAGATACGCTTTTCGACATTTGGTCGGGGAGGAGGTCCTCCTCTAAAACTGCAAAAAAAATGGCTCTATTAACCATGTTCCTTAATCTATATCTGTCCATAAAGCTCGAAAAATAATTGTATAATTAGATATAATGCATTTGGACGTCAATTGCCTGTTTCGGTATCAGGCAAACATGAAATATAAAAAATTTAAGTTTTCTTGAAATTTACAAAGGAAGCGGGGGAAAAGGTTATAAATGAAGAGGCAACCTTCATTGCCCCACACTTGAAGGAAAGTTTCAAGAATTTTCAGGGAAGGTTAGGGGTGCTATTCACTACGGTGTTTGTCGATATTGTATCGGGGAAAGTGACGTCCCTTTAAAACAATAGAGCAAAAATTAAACATCTCCGATCTACTTGAAATTTACAGGGAACGTGGGAGGAGTTGATGAAATTTATACATGATTTTTAAATTAATAAATGATTTTTCGATATCTGGTTGGGGAAGGGGAAAATTGAAATAAACTTTGTCGATTTACTTCGATAGAATTTAAAGGGACCATTGAGTAGTTGCGAAATTAATATAGGGTACGTGATAGTCCGATATCAGGTCAGAGTGGAGCGAAGGTGGGGAGAGAGTTCCCTTTTGTCGGTTTTTTCTCTTAAATTGAAAGTGGAGGGTTGTCCGTAAATGGGAACTCGGTATATAATTTTATGATTTTTGCACAGGCTTCTGCCAGACTTCTTTTTAGTAAAGAACTTAAATTTACATGAAATTGGCAGCCAACGTAGATGGTGCATTATTTTCCAACATTTTAGCAAATGTTCATGTGGTAAAATTTTTTTCTACTTTTGCCTTTTCCGATTTATTGGATGGGAAACAGTAATTCTTTGTATGTTATTGTAATGTAATGCTTAATTTTCAGATATGTTGAGGAGAAGGATACCTTTCCTTGACAAACCACACTTAAAATTCACAAGAAATATAGAAGAAGGTACACCCTCTCCCGCCGTAATTGTACCTATAAACGAGAAATCAAGTAGTCCGATTTGTTTAAAAGAATTCAAATCTTTTCGAATTTGTTTTCAGCACGAAGGATATAGTTGACTAAGTTAACGCAAAATGTTCCTCCAAATACGCTTCGGAAGGCGCAGCGAAGCGGGCCGGGTTACGCTAGTGTCTTATAAATATAACTGCTTAAGTGCTTGTGTTGCTTGTGAATTGATGACTATAGCGATAATTGTTTGTAGATGACAATAACAACTTTGTAGCCCAGGGGTTAGTGTGTTGACTTACAAACTGTTAGGTAGGCGATTCGATTCTCCGTCCAGGCGAAAGGTATAATTTAACAAATTTATAAAATCGAATAATTTCTTCCACTTTGTTTGTAATACAGAAAAGGGTGCTAAGAACTATAAAACCACATGGAAGTGAGAAAGATGTGAGGAAAGGTGCAATTGGGAGCCACCGTGGTGCAATGGTTAGCATGCCCGCCTTGCATACACAAGGTCGTGGGTTCGATTCCTGCTTCGACCGAACACCAAAAAGTTTTTTCAGCGGTGGATTATCCCACCTCAGTAATGCTGGTGACATTTCTGAGCTTCTCTTCTGAAAGCTTCTCTAAGTGGTTTCACTGCAATGTGGAACGCCGTTCGGACTCGGCTATAAAAAGGAGGTCCCTTGTCATTGAGCTTAACATGGAATCGGGCACCACTCAGTGATAAGAGAGAAGTTCACCAATGTGTTATCACAATGGACTGAATAGTCTAAGTGAGCCTGATACATCGGGCTGCCACCTAACCTAACCTAAGGTGTAATTAGCCAGAAAAAATTGTTTTTAGTCTTAACAGTCTTTCGAGAAATTTTTCTTCACTCTAATAATTTTTTGCGTAAGTTAGTTAAATGAACTAAAAAACGGGAAATTATTATACGCAAATGAAGCATAAAGATTTACTGATTTCGTAATTCTCACAAAATAGTTCGTTATTTCCTTAAATTTGTAAATTGTACTACAAATGCGCCCATTTGAATTTCGTATCGCATTTGGGCAATCTTGAACTCCAATTTGTTCTTCAAACTATAAAATTTTCTTTCACAAAGGAAAAAAATAATTATGTCTAATACATTTTCTCTAATTTCTCGAAAAATATTTCCTTTCTTTGTGATATCGGCGTAATGGCAATTGTAATACTGTTTATTTAAAATTTTCTAGAAATAATCTAAATTTTCAAAAATTAAACAAAATTTTTCTTCTTGGTGGGATCACTGTTTTTAGTGTATGAAATTGTTTTTACATCCTGTAAAAGACTCAACTTTTACCACAAAAATATTTACTTTTCTTCCAAATAAACTTCCTCACAGCGCAAAACAAATGGGAAACGATATTTGTCTAAAATTCCGTTTAGGAGGAAAAAAATATTTTTTATACCCTCCACCATAGGATGGGGGATATATTAAATTTGTCATCGAAATATTGCTCTATGGTTCCATAAAGTATATATATTCTGGGTCGTGGTGAAATTCTGAGTAGCATGTCCGTCCGTCCGTCACGCTAACTTCCGAACGAAACAAGCTATCGACTTGAAACTTGGCACAAGTAATTGTTATTGATGTAGTTCAGATGGAGTTGAGTCATATCGGTTCACTTTTACGTATAACCCCCATATAAACCGACCGCCAGATTTGGCTTGCGAAGCCTCTAAGAGAAGCACATTTCATCCGATCTGGCTGAAATTTGGTACATAGTGTTGGTATATTGTCTCTAGCAACCATGCAAAAATTGGATTTTATAAATTTGCGTCCTAAATTTAATGAAAAAAATTTTGAAGCAAAGATGATAAACTATATTTTAATTAAAATTTCATTATTTTAAAGAAATTTGTCCCTAATATTTTGTAAATTTCGCATACTAAAATTTAGGTTTAATATCACGTAAATATTTTTTTCAGTGTATATATACCGGTCAAGAACTAAATATATACGTATTTAATCGTCCTTTCCTTTGTCTACTATATATCCGGCATGGACTAACTTACAATTTAGAAGAAGATGTAAAGAAGTTTTAAGAACACTGTAGGTTTCAGAAAATTTAATGCGAAAACTGCTTAAAACCAAATATTTGTGTATGTCATCTCAAAAGAACTTCTTAAGATATCAAAGAGTAGTCCATCTCTAGAGGAGCATTTTGGATGTACATTAAAATTAATGAATTAGGAAGAACCTCAAATTTTTTTGCTGGCTGGTAATGATATGGCGCCAATGTTTTTATACCCTTCACCATAAGATGGTGGTATATTAAATTTTTCATTCCGATTGTAATGCATCGAAATATCGTGGTGAAAGTTTGAGTGGATCTAGGGATTTCTGCCGAAATTTTACACGTATTAGTATATGCCCCCTAATGAACCGATACCCAGCTTTTGGAGTCCCTTGGGAGATCATATTTCATCCCATCTGGTTGAAATTTGGTACGTGATGTTACTACATTCCCCTCTATAACCATGCACAAAGTGAAATTTTGAGTCGATCTAGCGATTTCTGCCGAAATTTTATACGTATTAGTATATGCCCTCTAATGAACCGATACCCAGCTTTTGGAGTCCCTCGGTAGATCATATTTCATCCCATCTGCTTGATATTTGGCACGTGATGTTACTACATTCCCCTCTATAACCATGCACAAATTGGTACACATCATCCCATAATTAAATATAGAGCCCCCATCGGTCCATAATTATGTGTAGTCCTCATATAAACCAAACCCCAGATTTAAATTCCGGAAGTTCTTAGAGGTGCAAATGTCATCTAATTATCGATAATAATCATTGGTACTTGATATCAGTATAAGCTTTCAAATAATCGTAATATTAATAAATTTATTTATAATTATTTAGATTTTAATTTTATGAATGTGTGAAATCCACAGCCCAGTTCATAAAATTGTTACCATTGGTGCGTATACGTATCACACCGACTACAAATAGTACTGATACGATCCCACGTACTCCAAAATAACCCAGACGCCAAATGTTTAACTATGAACCTCAATTAATTTGAATTTGCCCAATTTACCTTAAATTACGGTTTGCTCTTCGGAGGCTCAAAGCAAACTATGAACATTACTTGGCAATGGTCGAAGTTTTTCGTCCACCCTGCCATTTAAATAACTTTTGGACAACTAAAAGGTTTTTGTATTTAAGTGTAAATACTTTTATATTTCTTATATACATTTATAATTCTTCTACCCCTCTAAGGGCAGTTCAGAATTTGTTTATTATATTTAATGAAAAAACTTGTTTTTGGCCAACCAGAAAAAGTCAAACATTTCAAAAGTATTTCCACCCAAATAATATAAGCCATTTAGGTAAACACTGCTGGACGAGTTGAAAGTCAACTGCAAAAAAAGTATTCGTTTGTAAAAAAAAACCAAACTGATACAAATGGACGGAACGGAAAGCAGACATACGGAAGAAACATAAATAAATTGCATTTTTATTAAAAAAGTTTGGAGTTTTTCGTTTTGAATTTGTTGCTTTTACGTTCTAACTCTGTCTGTTGAGTATTTAAATGTCCATGCTTCCCAATGCCTGGTGAATATGTTACCTTGCAAAGGATTGTGGCGTCACTAAATGCTAGCTTGAGAAAATATTTGACGCGGGTTTAGTGAGTCTCCAGGGTATTGAGCACTTAACGGAAATTAATTCTTTTGATACTTGATAATCGACTTGGAAAAAATCATTTGTAACAGTGGGTAATATACAAAATTGCAAATGCTTATGTTAAAAGATGAAACATTTACTGTCAATTAAAAAAAATATATATTTTTTGTTTCTATGTTAGCCTAACATCAATGCATATTATATATTATCACAAATTTAATAGAAGCTTATTGGACATGAAGATTAAGGAATTGGTATTATTAAGTTATTGATATTTTTTGTGTGCACCATTATGACATATTAAGTTTCGCATGCTATAGAATACCAAAATAAGGATATGTTTCTAGTTATACATCAGCCATTTTGGTGAAGTAGTAAATGATTTCTTTTCATCCCAAAATCGGCAAAAAAGAAAACGTTTTTACATTAAAAAATTCTCAAATAGCAATGCGCCTTTTATTGCTAAACCTAATACGTTCACTATCTAACTGTAAAAGGTTTTAAAACTTCCTACCAGCAAACAGCTGAGAAATATGAAAATTACAAAAAAAAAAAAAAAAAAAAAAAAAAACAAGTATATACGGCCGTATGTTTATATGGGGGCTATATATGATTATGGACGGATATGGACCACTTTTGGCATGGTTGTTAAATATCATATACTCCCACCACGTACCAAATTTCAACCAGATCGGATGAATTTTGTTTCTCCGAAAGGCACCCGGGGTCAAATCTGGGGATTGGTTTATATGGGGGCTATATATAATTATGGACTGATATGAACCAATTCCTGCATGGTTCTTGGATACCATATACTACCATCACGTCCCAAATTTCAACCGAATCGGATAAATTTTGCTCTTCCAAGGGGCTCCGGAGGTCAAATTTGGGGATCGGTTTATATGGGGGCTATATATAAATTTGGACCGATTTCGACCAATTTTTGCATTCGTGTTTGAGGCCATATATTAACACCATGTACCAAATTTCAGCCGGATCCGATGAAATTTTCTTCTCTTAGAGGCTCCGCAAGCCAAATCCGGGGATCGGTTTATATGGGGGCTATAAATAATTATTGACCGATGGGGACTAATTTGTGCATAGTTGTTAGAGACCATATACCAACACCAAGTACCAAATTTAAGCCGAATCGGATGAAATTTAATTCTCTTATAGCAAATATTTATAGTTGAAGCAAGATAGGTGACCAATTGTGGCCTGTGGAGCAATATTTGGCAAACTCGGGTGACATGTCGGAACCTTATTTAAATCTTCAACCAATCCAATGCTGTGGAAAGTCAGTCATTAATATACAGTGTGCAGGATATGACTAAAATATGGGGAAAAAATCACTGAACTTGTGTGTGTGTATTCCCCATATTTGCCGGAAAGCCATAAGCGCACATCTGCTGAATGATATATATGGGAACTATATCTAAATCGGAACCAATTTGGTTCTTATTTTGCAAGTGTTACGATATTCCCGAAAAATTAGGATGTACGAAATTTGAAGAACATCGGCTAATAAATTCTTCAATTATGAGCAAATCGGTGATATTTTCCAAAATCAATAGCGATTGTCTTTGAGCCAAATTAAGATTCTATGCAAAATTTGAGGACTATCGGGCTTTAATTGCGTTCATGAACAGACAGACAGACGGACATACTAAATCGACTCAAAATGTAATTCTGAGGTGTATTACACGATGGGTCTTAGATTTGTCTATTTTGGCGTTATAAATATACAAATGCACAACCTTATTATACTTTGTACCATAGTAGTGATGAGGGTATAGACATTTTTGCCTAGCCCCAAAAACTTTAAATTTTAGTATTTTTCTGTTTTGTTTCTTTTTTGATTACATAACATTGCATTCACATTAGAGGTGTACGCATGAGCGAAATTTCACTCACATAAATATGATTTTTATTGTAAGTTTTCATTTTTTCGTGAATGTGACTTTTATCGTACACACAAAAAAGTGTCTCGTAAATTTATGAAGATTTTTACAATAATTTATAACAAGAATTTTCCAAAATTTAGATCATTTTTCGTATCTTCAACGAATATTAAATTTTACAAAATTTAAGTAGCAATCGGTTAGTTCATGACCTACCAAATACTATGAAAATTTCCTTACAATTTTTCATTATTTAGTTGTACTATAAAACTACTTGTGAAAGTGTTTGTGTATGAGAAAATATTTTTTAAGAATATTGAACTTGAAAGCGGATAGCAATTTCTTGCTAGCAATTCCTATAGCTAATAGTAGTTGGTAGAACATTGCCTAAAGTAATATTTTTAGTTCATATGTATAGCATGTACACTAATTGCAATCATACTTTAGATCATAAGTGTATTTATAAACAAAACGTTGTGTGTATATGTGTATTTAGTATTTAGCAATAAGTATAACAGGACTACCGCTCTTGAGTGAATTGGCATTTTGTCATTTTTGCCCTTCTGGCATTGCACACATAATTTTGGGATCAGTCTTTTGAGTTAACTGACAGAGGTTGGAAGCAAGAGCAGTGGTTCTGCTAGTAAATAAATAAAACAAAGAGAAAGCCATTTTAAATTGTTCTTTCAATCCTACAATCTCAGAAGTGGTTCTACCCACGAAGGGCCATTAAAAAAACACGTAATAAAATTTCTTAATAATAATGGAGGATGTACAAAACTTGACGGAGCTCTCATTAAAAGAGCTCAAGGCTGTTTGCTCACATTTTGAGTTACCGGCAACTGGTATAAAGGCTATGATGGCAGCACGGCTACAAAATGTGCCGCAACATGAACTAAAAAAAATTATTGAAGAAATACAATGTGAAGATATGCCGTTACTGGAAGGAGAAACCCCAATAAACCATACAGAAAAACAAGGTACAGTCGAGTTCTTACAACAACAACAAGCTATTAGCGGTGAAACAGAAATTCAAGTAACACAAAATGCCGAAAAAGTTTATGGAGATTTTCAACAACAACATTCTGAGTTCGATGTGCAGCAACAACAAACACAACATGCAGACAAATATCCAGATTGTGATCGACAACAACAAACTATTAGTGCTGGTCAGCGTCACCAAGGTGCAGTCGTCAATGTCGGCAGAGATAATATTCAGTTTTATTTGAAGGAAATAGAATTGTTAAAGAGAGAAAATGAATTATTAAAGAGAGAGAACGAACTGCTCAAAACATCTTCATACAGCAATATGGCAGACGATACTGTTCCACTTAAGTTCGTTTGTAATTTTATGCCCGACTACGATGGAAGCAGCGACGGCCGATTTTGGATATCACAACTTTGCGACCTGCGGCACCAATACAAGTTGTCTGACAACATGCTTCGAGCTTTGTTTGCAACCAAACTGTCGGGTCGAGCACAAACTTGGTTGCACTCCAGACGATGGTCGGTAGCAGAAAACATAGACGATTTGTTCGAACAATTTTGTCTTGTGTTCGGTGCCAACGAAAGTAAAATGGAATTACGCAAAAAATTCCAGTGTCGATTGTGGAAGTTTGATGAAAGTTTTATGGATTATTTTAACGAAAAGTCTAAGCTGGCCGAAAGACTTTCGCTGGAAGAAGATGAGCTGATGGAATATGTAATTGACGGAATTCCTAATGTACAGATTCGCCGCCAGGCAACGATGCAGCGACATGGGTGCTGCGCAGATTTGTGTAAGTCGATGGCGTTTGTGAAACTTCAACCACCAAAGACAACTGTAACAAATGTTAAGACAGATGTGTCAACGAAAATGAATGTTCGTTGCTACAATTGTAACAGTGTTGGGCATTATGCAGCAGATTGTAGCAAACCAAGACGTACGCCTGGGACGTGCTATGCATGTGGTGTGAGTGGCCACACAGTAAGCGAATGTAGTCAAAACAAAAAGAAAACTGCTGCAGAAAATAATTATGTAAGGTATTTTAATTTTAGTTTTAATGGTAGCAATAATATTCCGATTTCTTTAGAATGCCTAATAGATTCTGGTAGCCCAGTGAGCCTTATTAGACAGGATATTTTACCGTTCGGAACCCATATTCACAACTCAGAGGGTCAAAGTTTTTTTGGATTAAACAAATCTCAACTAATTTCTTTTGGAAAATGCCTCACTTTCTTAAATACAATAAACAAATCTTTTGAACTTGAACTCATAGTTGTTGGTATAAACTCGATGGGATATTCTGTTTTGTTAGGACGAGATTTTTTGGAAAAGACTAATAGTAAAGTGTTATTGTTTGATGAAGGTTCAATTCATAAACAATGTGCTGTTGAACGGGGTGATGTAGGGTACAGGGGCGATAATTCTAAGCCTGATGAGACAAGTATTATGCTGGCTGGTGACTACACAAACTACAGTGAAACGTTAGAAGATTTTCAAAGTCAGATTATGGCCATAAATCTATCGCAACAATTTACCGAGTTGGACTTAAAAGTTGGTGAGAAAATACCGAACAAGTATATAGGCGTGTTAGAAAAAGTTTTTCGAAGAACTTATGTTGCAAGGGAACGTCCCATTTTACCAAAAATACGGAGTGAAATGAAACTTGTTTTAGAAAACCCTAAGCCTTTTAACTGTCCACCTCGCAGGTTGTCCTACACTGAGAAACAAGAGGTACAGAAAATATTAGATGATTATTTGGAAAAGGGCATTATCAGAGCTAGTGAGTCAGAATATGCTTCCCCTATTGTGTTAGTGAAGAAGAAAACTGGTGACTTACGAATGTGCGTGGACTTCCGAAATTTAAATAAAATGACAGTGAAACATAATTATCCAATCCCTCTGATTGACGACCTGTTAGAGAGGTTGGGAAACAAGAAATTTTTTTCAAAATTAGACCTTAAGAATGGATTCTTCCACGTCTTTATGAACGACGAGTCAGTCAAATACACCTCGTTTATAACGCCTTTAGGACAATACGAATTTTTGAGAATGCCTTTTGGGCTAAAAAATGCTCCCTCCGTTTTTCAAATGTTTATCAACAAAGTTTTTACGGATTTGATTAGACAGGAAAATGTTATAGTTTACTTGGATGATATTATGGTGGCAACTAAAAATATTACAGATCATTTAGAAATTTTAGAGGAAGTTTTCAAACGAATTACGGACAACAAGTTAGAGCTACGTTTAGATAAATGTGAGTTCCTGCAGGAGAAAATAAGTTATTTAGGTTATACTATAGGCGGTAATGGTATATGTGCGGACAAAAGAGGGTTAGAAGCTATAGAAAATTTTCCTGTACCTGAGAAAGTCCGGTCAGTTCAGAGTTTTTTGGGCTTATGCTCTTATTTCCGACGGTTCATTAAAGACTTTTCTATTTTAGCTAAACCGCTCTACGATTTGACAAGAAAGGACAAGAAATTTTCATTCGGACTGCAAGAGTTAGAAGTGTTTGAAAAACTAAAGAAAAGGCTCCTAGAATCCCCAGTGTTAGCTTTATATGACCCCACGGCTGAAACGGAACTCCATTGTGATGCAAGTGCGTTGGGTTTTGGTGCTATTTTGATGCAAAAAAAGACGGACGGTAAATGGCACCCCGTGTTTTATTTTTCGAAACGGTCCACTGAAGCAGAGTCAAAATTTCACAGTTATGAATTAGAAACGTTGGCCATAGTTTATGCACTTAGAAGATTTAGAGTTTATTTGTGTGGGAAAAAATTTAAAATAGTTACGGACTGCAACTCTCTTATGCTAACTTTAAACAAAAAGGAGTTGAATCCTAGAATCGCTAGGTGGGCTTTGGAGATGCAAAATTTTGACTACATAGTGGAACATCGTGCTATGACTACATCGCATAAATATTTTGAGATGAGAGATGGTGTGGTATATAAAAAATTAGATCGTGAGAACTCGTTATTCTATGTACCGAACTCAATGGAAGCGCATGTACTTTATAAATATCATGATGAAATGGGGCATGTAGGTATAAACAAGGTAGTTGAGTTGATTCGTAGAAGTTACTGGTTTCCACATATAAGGACTAACGTTGAAGAGCATGTCAGAAATTGTTTACAATGCATAGCTTTCTCATCGAAAAATGGAAGGATTGAGGGATACCTTCACAGTATTCCCAAGTCTGATAAGCCTTTTGAAATGATACACATAGATCACTATGGTCCAATAGACAAGAGTACTGCGAAGAAATATCTACTTGTTGTGATAGATTCATGTACAAAATTTGTTAAATTGTATTCGACCAAGACAACTAATACTAAAGAAGTGGTGAAATATTTACAGGAATACTTCAGGTACTACAGTCGGCCGAAATATATTGTTTCGGACAGGGGTTCAAGTTTTACGTCGCACGATTTTGAGAATTTCGTCCAGAGCAGTAATATTCAGCACATTAAGATAGCTACCGGTTCGCCTCAAGCGAACGGCCAAGTTGAACGAGTGAATCGGAGCCTGGGCCCAATGATCGCAAAACTACTTGAGTCGGATAATGTTTCTAGATGGGATAGTGTTATAGAGACTGTAGAGTTTACCCTAAATAATACTAGGCACAGAACAATAGATGAATGCCCGAGTGTAATGCTGTTTGGCATACGTCAAAAAGGAAATTTTAGACTGTCTTAGAGAAAATATTATGAATGAAAATAGAAAAGAGTTAGTTGAAGTTAGAGAAAACGCACAATCTAAAGAAAGGAAAGTTCAGAAATATAATGAAAAATATGTGAATTCGAAAAGAAAGAAACCAACGGTATACCAAAAGGGAGACTATGTATTTGTACGAAACTTTGATTGCAGTGTAGGTGCACCTAAGAAATTAATACCAAAATATAAAGGCCCGTACGAAGTGAAGGACATTTTGGAGAATGATCGGTATGTGTTAGAAGATGTTGAAGGGTTCCAAAGGACCAGAATACCATATAGAGGCATTTGGGCTATACAGAATATGAAACCATGGCGTCAGGTCGGCCGTTTAGGAAAAGATTATGATCTTGATAATAATTTTAATTTTGAATCTGAATGTGAAGATGATATTGATAATGAGATACTGACTTGTGATTTGGGAAATGTAGAGTATACCTAGATTATTGTTATTACAGAAGTATCGGGAGATACTAAATGTCAGGACGGCCGAATTATAGCATGTACACTAATTGCAATCATACTTTAGATCATAAGTGTATTTATAAACAAAACGTTGTGTGTATATGTGTATTTAGTATTTAGCAATAAGTATAACAGGACTACCGCTCTTGAGTGAATTGGCATTTTGTCATTTTTGCCCTTCTGGCATTGCACACATAATTTTGGGATCAGTCTTTTGAGTTAACTGACAGAGGTTGGAAGCAAGAGCAGTGGTTCTGCTAGTAAATAAATAAAACAAAGAGAAAGCCATTTTAAATTGTTCTTTCAATCCTACATATGTAATTGAATTTATAGACATTTTCGACAAAAATAGGTAGATACCATTTCATGAAGTTTTTGTTAATTTTAAGTTAAACGTTTCATCGTTCTTAGACGGATATGAATTTACGAGTATTGTTTTTAGAGTAAATTGTGGACAAATACGATGAACTAATGCATAGTACAGAGATCTTTCTCGACAAAGTGGAATGTATTAATGTAAAGTTGATGCTACTTGAATTTTGTTTGAGAGTGAGAGCATGCATTGAGAGCAATGCAATAACGAGAAATGGTAGCGAGTGCTGGATATGTTGTGTATATCTGAGTGTGGGGTTGTTTTTATTTTTATTCTTTCAGTGGTTTGTGTGTGTGTATGTTATTCGTTTTCCAGACAATTGTCTGGATGGGGTGTTATTTCAATGAAGGCACATGTGTTTTTGTTGTTGTAGGAATGTTTAGGTTTTGTTTGGCATGCTTCAGTTGTATAGTTGGCGTTGGCGTGGGCTATTTCATCTCTTTAGCAGGTATGTAACAAGGGAATAAAGGGTGATAGGTCAAAATTTGGTCAATATAAACTTGACGTATTTCTTTCAATTTTGCATTTAAAAAACCTGAACACCCCTCATTTTGAAGGTGTGTGTGTGTAGAATGTTTCTCCTATTTTGATTTTGGATTTCACTCTTCAGTTGTCAAAATGTCGTCCAAGCAAGAAGAGCAGCGTATCAAAATTTTGCTCGCGCATCGCGAAAATCCGAGCTACTCGCACGCAAAGCTGGCAAAATCGCTAAAAGTTGCCAAATCAACCTTACAAATGTAATTAAAGTGTTTGGGGAACGTTTGTCGACAGCCAGGAAGTCTGGATCGGGGGGAAATCGAAAACCGGAAGCCGCTGAGACGACAAAGAGAGTTGCCGGTAGTTTCAAGCGAAACGCTAACCTCTCTCCGAGATGCCGCAAATAAGCTGGGTGTATCGTCTACAACCGTGCATCGAGCCTAAAAAACGACCCGGACTTACAAGAAGGTAGTGACTCCAAATCGCGATGATAAACAAAATACGACGGCCAAAGCGCGATCCCGGAGGCTGTACACGACGATGCTGACGAAGTTTGACTGCGTGGTAATGGACGAAGAAACCTACGTCAAAGCCGACTACAAGCAGCTTCCGGGACAGGAGTTTTATACGGCAAAAGGAAGGGGAAAAGTAGCAGATATTTTCAAGCACATAAAACAGTCAAAGTTCGCAAAGAAATATCTGGTTTGGCAAGCCATCTGTACCTGTGGCGTGAAAAGCAGCATTTTCATAGCTTCCGGGACTGTCAACCAAGAAATTTACGTGAAAGAGTGTTTGAATAAACGTCTGCTGCCTTTCCTGAAGAAACACGGTTGTTTCGTACTGTTTTGGCATCTTGCCATTACGGTAAAAAGGCCATGGAGTGGTACGCCGCCAATAACGTGCAGGTGGTTCCCAAGGACAAGAACCCTCCCAACACGCCAGAGCTCCGCCCAATTGAGAAGTACTGGGCTATTGTCAAGCGGAACCTAAAGAAGACAAAAAAAAAACTGCTAAGGACGAGCAGCAGTTCAAGGCAAACTGGCTTTCTGCGGCGAAGAAGGTGGACAAGGTGGCTGTACAAAATCTGATGGCAGGTGTCAAGCGTGAGCCCCGGCAATTCGTATTTGGAAAAGCGAAAGCCTAACTGAATATTTTTCCTGAATTTTATACTAATTGAACTTGAAAAAGAAATTTAATTTGATTTTTTAAATAAACGATTTCACCGATTTACACGCGTTTTCCCTTGACCAAATTTTGACCGTATCACCCTTTATAAAGGTATGCAATATTTAGTTTTTTTTTCGAGAAATATATTGATGTTTGTTTATTAAACATTTTAAATGAAAGTTATTAATATTTTAGCGATGAGATGTACGATGGCGAAGTGATGATCGGTAGCTTAGAAAAATTTTATTAAGAATGTTCAATATTTAGAAAAAAATGTTGAAATGGAAAGTTTATTGAAATTATTTTCCAGAAATCTAATTTAATCTTTATTATTCAATGTTAAAAATAAATATTCAATTTCACAATAACGCCAGATGAATTTGGAAACATTTTCGTTATACCTTACCTTACAGTTTAATCATTAATTGTTAAATATGGTTTTCTTCTAAAAAGAATATTTTTTATGTTTATTATTTTTAAATTAATTTTTTTGATACCAGTTTAATGTTATAAAAACATATTTAACTTCAGAGCAACCCCAGGTAGATTCGGACAAATTTTTATATTTTATTACTCCTCTACTTAATAGTGAATTGGCAAAGTTTCTTTAACTGTCTATTAAAAAGAATATTTAGTTTTATTAATGCATATTATTATTTCTTTAATTAGATTTTATGGATCTTCCAATTTTTTGATACCATTTTGGTAGTACTCCTTCTATTTTGCATCATAATAGGCCTCAGTTTTGGCGATCGCTTCTTCATTGCAGCCAAATTTTTTCCCTGCGAGCATCCTTTTGAGGTCTGAGAACAAGAAAAAGTCGCTGGGGGCAGATCTGGAGAATACGGTGGGGAAGCATTTCGAAGCCCAGTTCATGAATTTTTGCCATCGTTCTCAATGACTTGTGGCACGGTGCGTTGTCTTGGTGGAACAACACTCTTTTTCTTCTTCATATGGGGCCGTTTTGCCGCGATTTCGACCTTCAAACGCTCCAATAACGCCATATATTAGTCACTGTTGATGGTTTTTCCCTTCTCAAGATAATCGATAAAAATTATTCCATGCGCATCACAAAAAACAGAGGCCATTACTTTGCCAGCGGACTTTTGAGTCTTTCAACGCTTCGAAGACGGTTCACCGGTCGCTGTCCACTCAGCCGACTGTCGATTGGACTCAGGAGTATAGTGATGGAGCCATGTTTCATCCATTGTCACATATCGATGGAAAAACTCGGGTCAGAATCATCAACACGTTGTTGTTGTTGGTCAAATGTGAGCTCGCGCGGCACCCATTTTGCATAGAGCTTCCGCATATCCAAATATTGATGAATGATATGACCAACACGTTCCTGTGATATCTTTAAGGCCTCTGCTATCTCGATCATCTTCATTTTACGGTCATTCAAAATAATTTTGTGGATTTTTTTTTGATGTTTTCGACGGTAACCACCTCATACGGTAACCACCTTTTTCTTATCAAAACACGAAATTCCCTTTTTTCAATTTTTCACAATAACAAAAGTTGCTCTATCTCACAAACTAATTGACTTACAGACGTCCAATTTTGACACGAATAATTTGAAGATTGGTACTATATAAAAATAATATGCATTTAATTCTAGCGACGCCATCTATGTGTCAGACCGGGGACTTATCAGCCAACCTGTTAAAAAATAAATATTTAATTTCAGAGTAACCCCAAATGAACTTGGACAACTTTTTATATTTCCCCTTAGCGTACAATTTAATAGAGAGTTGGTAAGAAATGTGACAGTAATGTTTATTCACAAAAACCATTGTATTAAGAACTTTCATCATAAGTGTTTATAATAAAGTACTTTTAAAGAAAATTTACTTTTAATGCACCCAGAGAAGGAATATGAGCACCTCAAACATGTTTTAAGAGCAAAATGTTATTTTTGGGTGGTGACCATGTAACATGGTTTTCGCAACCATGTTATTTTCTCGGAAATCATGTATCTGATTTCGGCAAGCAGGATATATTGGACGACAAACTAACATTTTAGTGAAAAATATGTTACATGGTCACCATACAAAAATAACATTTTGCTCTTGAAACACGGTTTCTTGTTCCTTTAATTATTTAATTTCTCTGTACTGTGAAATGATTGATTTAAAAATAGTTTAGTCGTCGACATTTTAAAGATGCTGTTAAGCAAGTTTTATTATCGGGTTTCCCAAAAAAAATAATAAAGTTAACCAAAACAATACTGACTTCTTAACTTAGTAGGGGTAGATAAATCGTATGGTTTTGTAAAATTGAACTGAAATACAATGTCATAGATGAACTAAAATTTAAGAGAATTATAAACCAAAAAAATCTTAAGGGCTAAATCGTGGTCAAGTTTATTACAATTTAGTTCATTTTGCAATCACAAGGGTTCACTGTTTTTTCAGTGTACAGCGAAAAACAAATGGAAAATGATATTTGTCTGTCTAAAATTTCATTTTGGAGGAAAAAATTATTTTTTTGCGTGTACTTGCCCCATAGACATATCGTAGCACGGTCACAGTTCGGTCGTCAAGGTAATGCCTGATGCGCCAAACGTAGTGAACTACTCTCTCGCGAAACCGCTTTTCGACAAAATGTTTGAAACTCTAATTCTCAATAGTGCGGTGTGGAGCACACAAACCCTGGAAATAAACGTTATATAGATTTCTATGCGATGACTCCAAAGTAAATGGACAAGTGGGTTTCGGAGCATATTCTAAAGACCTGGAAATTAAATACTGAAATACTAGCAATAAAAGAGTTGGCAAATTGGCTGAGAATCAACAAATGTTGACATAAATATATACTCAGACAGTCAACCTGCAATAAAATTCTTGGACTCTGCATTCCTTACCTCGAAAACGGCCATGAACTGCCGCAAATCTCTCAGTGAGGTACCTGGCCACAGGAACATACCATACGCAGAGAAGAAACATGATTGTTACAATCATATTCGAAGAGCAAAATAATATGATAGGAGCTATTTTTGCGGCGACCATGTAACATTTTAACCTGCAACCATGTTGGCTTAGTGAACATGGTTCTAAGAAAAATACAATTGTCCTCATCTAAAATGTTATTATATTGATAAAAAGAATTTTGTTTCCATTAAAAGACAATGGTCACGATTTAAAATATTTTGGTATTCATTCAAAATGTTTTTCTTCCAGTTAAAAGAACATGGTCACAACCTAAAATGTTTTGATCTTTATGAAAAAACTTTTTTCGTCGTCGAAAAAAGGACGCCACTTGAGAAAAGAAAACACAAAATTAACTTTATTTATTTGTTTTTATTTATTTATAAACTAATTCATTGTTTATTTGTATTTATAATGCCGTTCAAGCAGACTTCATATATTTTTACACACTCTATTTTATTTCAACTTCAACAATAAGTAATTATTCCATATTTACATCGTGCCCATCAAATGTACAAACGCAGGCATCATGTAACTGCAAATAAAAATAAATGATCCATATAGCAAAATGCAGAACAAAAAACAGGTACATTTTTCAATTACACTTTCCTTTTTTGTGTTCACATAAAACCACGTGCCACTTCTGAATAAATAAATTAACACAAAACACAGTAAATCCGTATTCTTCGTCCATTCCAAGAAACAATCAACACACGACTGACGCGCAAAATGAAAATCGTGTGTACCTGCTCAATGTTTTTATAAAATTCTTGTCGCTGCAAAAAAAAATAAAAAATTAAATGGTCACGAAAACAATGTACATGGTCTTTATGGCCATGTAATGGTTTTAGACATGTCTATACGTAAACTATAAAAATACTTTTTTCTCTGCAAAAAAGTAAAAAAATTGAATGGTCAGGTACATGATTTTCCTGACCATATAATGGTCTCAAATTCTATCATTTAAATAATAGAACATGTTTGCCGCATTTGAGAACCATTTAAATGCTTATTGCCAACATATAATTTTCTCCGCTCGAAAATTATTTTTACAAAGACCAAATACATGGTTTTCGCGACAATTACATACTCTAGATAAGTATTAAATGGATGCGGCAACCATGACCAAACATGTTTTTTCTGTGCGTGCAGGGAACAGCGAAGCGGATGAGTAAGCAAGGCTAGGAACTACCTAAGGTATTCCAGGAGAACTAGAATCTATATGCCTGCAAGGTTATACTTGGTGAGAAGGCTATTATGATGGCGAATGTCCAATGGGAGAATTGCACGGTTTGCAACGACACTAACCAAATATGGTACCATCGAAACTCAAACCGCACAATAAATATGATAGTGTTGTCAAGACGTTAGATATCACTCCTGATATCTGCTATAACGGGTAGCTGCATGATAGCCAATTAAACACCTCTTGTGTGAGTGTGCTGCATTTTGTGTAAGGCGTACGCAAATTCCAGGAGCATACAGCGTTAAATTACTGGCGGACCTGGAAAATATTAACTTAAGCAGTTTGCTAATATTTTTGGAACATTCTGCTTGGTTTAGAAGAAGAAAATAATCTAGTAGATTCAGCGGTTAAAACTAGAATTGCCCTTATGAAATAAATACTTTTAGTTAATGTGATACCACAATGAAATGAATATTCTAAGTGAGCCTGAAATAAATTGGGCTGACACTTTAGCCTAACATCTCGTACCAAACTTGAACTGGATGGGATGAAATTTACTCTTCCACAAGGCTCCAAAAATCAAATTTGGGGTTTGGTTTTTACACAGAAAAAAGAGTTTTCTTTTCTGGGGAACGAAATTTTAGACAAAGTTTCCTTTTGATGCTAAAAAATTTTCCTTTAAAACAAATAAAAAATATCAGAGACAATCGTTGAATCGCTTATAACAACTTCGGGTTTATTTGCTCCAAAAGAAAATACATTATAAGAAAGGGGAATTTCGTTTGTGTAAAACTTAGTTTCGGAGGAAAGCATTTTTTTGGTGTATGCAATACCATCTGACCTGCATCAATAGTAGCAGCTTGTTCCAAATTTCAAGTTGTTTCATTTGGAAGTTAACGTTATATCAACAGATGGACAGACGGACAAACATCGCTAGACCGACTCAGCATTAGAAGTGTGCACGTGAGTAATATTTTGCTCATGCTCACACACACTCACGACGGAAAAATCTTACTCACGCATGATATTGTTTGATAGGTCTCACGCACACTCACCCACAAAAATGTCGAGATTTACAAAAAATATCGTGACTCACGAATTATTTTATGAGTAATTAATTTACATGTGCACGATTAAAATCGAGAGCGTTATTAAATTCTTAATATCAAGGGTGTCATTAAAATTGTAAATGAATTTAACTCTTAAGCGTTTTATGTTGGTGAGGGGGATAATTTTCGTGAGCGTAATTGGTTACTCACGCACATTATCTAAGATATTATTTTCGTGACTCACCCTCACGCACGACTCTTTGGTTTGTTAATCACACTCACGAACACTCACGCCGTTACCATCAGCGTGAGTCACGACAATTTCGTGTCACGTGCACACCTCTACTCAGCATTTCACCACGACCCTGAATACCTATACCTTATGGGGTCTGATACCAATATTACGATGTGTTGCAAACGGTTACTCACGCACATTATCTAAGATATTATTTTCGTGACTCACCCTCACGCACGACTCTTTGGTTTGTTAATCACACTCACGAACACTCACGCCGTTACCATCAGCGTGAGTCACGACAATTTCGTGCCACGTGCACACCTCTATTCAGCATTTCACCACGACCCTGAATACCTATACCTTATGGGGTCTGATACCAATATTACGATGTGTTGCAAACGGAATAACAAAGTTGGTATACCCCACATCCTATGGATGGAGATATAAATAAAAATAATTTTAATGTTGTATATTCTAATTCCAATTAAAGACTCTTACTCTAACTACAAACTAAAAATTAAAGTGGTTTATTTGGCCGACAATGTTTTAATCTTTCGATGTGAAATTTTTCGCGAGTTACGAAAATTTCATGTGACGTGCACACCTCTAGTATGATTTCCCTATATCTGTAAACCGTTAACTTAAACCACAGCCAATTCTTTAGAATTTCCCTATTGCAAATAAATCCATTTGCCATTTCGCATCCATAATATAAATGCAAATGAAGAAAAATTGAATAAACATTTTTTTTAAATTTCTATTAATTGTCATCAAAATTATTAAAGTTGCAGAGAAAAGTTGTCTCATATGAATGGACTCTCTAATAGCTTTTTGTTTGTTAAATTGTTTAATAATACATTTATATAACAGACAAATGCACACTGACATTTTCGTTTTTTTTTTTCTTTTTCATTGAAAAAGTTTCAAAATGAAAAAAAAAAAATACTTATATAATAAAATGATTACTGTGTATTCTAGTGGTTCATGGAAATATAATAACCATTCAAATGGAATGGTATACGAATATTTGCTGTAGTCAATGACGTTCATACAAAAGATTATACAAAAGGAAGCTGGCAACAAAGTGTGGTCTCAATAAATATTAGAAGGATAAATAATTTGTTTAAAATAAAATATTATTACATAAGCACAAGATTTATTATTTATTTAAATATATTCGCAGAGGAAATTCCCTTTTGGACAAAATAAATATGATGACATGGCTCTGGTATCGAATACCACCACCGCAACAGCATCATCTGCAGTCAATTTAGTATGGCCATTTACTGTTTACATGACTTGCGAACATTGACATAAACTCAAGTTCTTGAATAATTATCAAACATAAAGCCATGTCAACATTATAAATTGCCATAACATAGATATTCAAATCCATGAAAGGAAGAAAAATGACAAGTGAGTATAGTCAACCAAATACTTGGATGCACTTGCACAAATCATTTTACCCTTGTGGAAGTTATCTTTCTAACTCGAAATGCTGGGTATTTTGTAATGCCATGAAGAGGCAGGGGTTTGAGAGGGAGGGAGGAAGGAGGGTTGGATGGCCGCCAAAGAAATCTATACTGAGTTGTATTAAGCTAATGGATTGGAAATGTTGCTAGAGTAGTATTTGTGATTAAATTGTCTTGAATTTGCACAGATAAAATTCTTGTATTCTAGCAATTGCTACGAATTGAATTCGAAAAGTATGTGGTAATAATGTCGTCTTTGTCGTCCACATCAACTTGAATGAAGGACGTTTTCTCGTGTATGCGAAAGTATAACCATCCGCAGCCACATACTCTTAACAATTTCTGTTGGCTGAACTATAGTAGGTGGTGAAATGATAGAAAATCTGAAAATGCTATTTCCGTCATTGGTAAGTTTTACCGTACTACTGCCATGACCTTTTTGCAATATACGTTTAGACCTTTCCACATTTAACATGTTGGTCCAAATGGATGTGAAATGCAATACATTGAGTATTGTGTAAATTTTAGTTCGTACATTTTTTGTTTCATCTTTTCTTGCTTAACCAGCAAATCGTTTACAAATATCACAGTGCCATGCTAAGTAAAATATCAGTTATTTGAAAAGGGCCCTACTTCGAACTTCGATTGTGCAATGATGCGCGGCAACTTCTTCATTATTGTGATTTTTTTGAACACCTGTACAGGGTATATTATAGTCGGCCTCGCCCTTTGTAGACGTATTTAATTAAATCGGTATTTGATGAGATAATCTCGGTGATTGAAGCTATTCCAAACAAAAATTGATTGGATCTATTAATTTTATTATTGTAAAGGGTGATTTTTTAATTAATTTTCCAATTTTCGCCAAATCGGTTTTACATATATATGTGAAGTATATTCAAATGAAATGATTTATATAATTTTTTGCTGGTTAGTGCCACAGTTAATGCAGTAGAAGATTACATTCTGTTAAATTTGAGTAAGATCGGTTCATAAAAAGGCTGTTATAGCTAAATTTGTCCATATATTTTAATCTGAACCGATTTCGATGAAATTTTGTACACATGAAGGGTACTATAAAAATGAACTTTGAGGTGAAGATCGTAATATATACACTGTAAAAAGTGAACTATTTTATAGGAAGAATGAATTACCACGCACAAAAATTGAACTAAATTTTACTTCACATTTTGAGATTTCCACAAAGCGTTGTTAAAACCAGGGCTGTGGAGCCGGAGTCGGAGTCGTAAAAATTTTGCTCGACTCCGACTCCGGCTAAACCAAATTTTTTAAAACACTTCACATTTTTGTAAGTTTTTACGCTAATTAGTTTCCATTGCATTATTCATTCAATCAATGTACAGCATGATTGTAAATGAAAATCAACTTCCAATGACGGCTATCTTTTTATGTTTCCTAGAATGTTAGACTAGCAGATGGGCTGGATCGATCCATTTTAATCCCCATATCAATTTATTTGAAATATTTCGAACAATCGAAATTATTATTATTTGTTTTTTAATTTTATTTTAAGGCCATATACATATGTGGAATATTGACAGAAATTTTTTCAAAGTTGTTTTTATAGAAAATTTTGTCAAAATGTTATTTTTATAAAAAGTTTTGCCAAAATTTTATTTCTATGGCAAATTTTGTCAAAATTTTATTTCTATAAAAACTTTATTCAAAATTTTATTAGTATAGAAATATTTTTTTTCTATAGAAAATTTAGTCAAAATTTTATTTCTATAGAAAATTGAGTAAAAATTTTGTTTCTATAGAATATTTTGTTACATTTTATTTCTATAGAATATTTTGCAAAATTTTGTTTGTTACACAAAATTTTTTTTTTTCAAAATTTTATTTCTATTGATAATTTTATTTCTATAAAAATTTAAGTCAAAATTTTATTTCTGTAGAAAATTTTGCCAAAATTTTATAGTAATAGATTTTGTTATTTGAAAATTTGGTCAAAATTTTATTTCTATAGAAAATTTTGCCAAAATTTTATAGTAATAGAAGTTTTTATTAGAAAATTTGGTCAACATTTTATTTCTATAGAAAATTTTGTCAAAATTTTATTTCTATAGAAAATTTAGTCAAAATTTTGTTTCTGTAGAATATTTTGCAGAATTTTATTTACTACACAAAAATTTTTCTAAAATTGTATTTTTATTAATAGTTTTTTCTAAATTTTATTTCAATAAGAAAAAATTGTCAAATTTTATTTCTATAGCAAATTTTCTCAAAATTGTTTTTCTTACTGATGCTCACTGATACTCACTGCTACAAAAAATGTATTCAAAATTTATAATACTATAGAAATATTTTTTTCTGTATAAAATTTAGTCAAAATTTTATTTCTATAGAAAATTTAGTCAAAATTTTGTTTCTATAGAATATTTTGCAAAATTTTATTTCTATAGAAAATTTTGCAAAATTTTGTTTGCTACACAATTTTTTTTAAATTGTATTTCTATTGATAATTTTTTCAAACTTTTATTTCTATAAAAAATTTTGCCAAATTTTATTTCTATAAAAATTTTATTCAAAATTTTATTTTTATATATTTGGTCAAAATTTGATTTCTTTAGAAAATTTTGCCAATATTGTATGCTCACTGATACTCACTGCTAAATTAAAAACTTGTAGAAATGACTCAAATTTTCAAAGTTTTCAATGAATGAATCATAAATGCATTTTTGCGAAATTGTCTAAACAATTATAAATATTTCCCAAATATTGCCCGAGATTTTGTAGAAGTCTGATTTGAGATTTTATCAAAATGTAGATCTAAATACAAAGTTGTACAGAGTATATTATAATCGGCTCGCCCGACTTTAGACTTTCCTTGCATTTTTTGTTAAAATTGTGTTACGTCCCATAACGTTAGATTTAAATTTTAAGTACATAGATTTTGTAGAAGTATATACAATTTTGTCTAAATGGATTCAGATTCAAATTCATGCATATGGGAATATAAACCTTTATATAGCTCGCAACAAATTTAAAGGACTTGAGATAGTATCAATAATTTTGGTCCACAAATACATATACTGTTGGTATCTTCTCATATTATGATGTGTATTTATATTATTATTTTATTTATTAAACATTGCCCTAAATTTGAAATATAGAGTTCAATTGGCATCTAATGTGAAATTAAGACCTTTTTTTGCACACATAAATAAATACGATATTTTATATCGATCCACGTACGGTATCCCACAATAGAACTAAAAATTAGTGGTATTAAAATGAGATTTAGTTATATTATTATACTCCCGTTTAGTTCATAAAAATTTTGAGACATACTTAAAAAAAGTAAGATTGAGGAAAATTTCGATAAAAATAATAAAATTTAACTACAAGCAAATAATTTTTTTCCAATAAAAATAAGTAAAATTTTTTTCTGTGTACATATTTTCTTGGAAGCTCTATTTGCATATGATCCAAGGTGTTGTAATGTATCACTGTGTGCTAATATGGTCATATGTCTGATATATTGATATAAGATCGCTATGTTCATGCAAATCTTGTGTTATACAGATATGCAAAAGTAGAAATTTTCAGAGAACGTAGTGGGTGACTATGTGGTGAAACTTGGATACCTCATTTTTTGATATCCGGTCGGCGATGCGGACATCTTGCCCGATTTTTTAAAATTTGGATTTACGTTCTCCGACTTGCTTGAAATGTTTAGGGAAGGTTGGGTTTGTCCACTAGACAAATATCCGCTCGTTTCCTTTTTACACCCTTCACCACTACTCTGGTACATAATTATAATTAAATTCTGAGTCAATTTAGCGATGTCCGTCTGTCTGTCTGTATATGTAATTTTGTGTGCAAAGTACAGCTTGCAATTTAAGACCGAAATTGGGTCAAAGACACACGCAGAGAAGAGACATGATTGTCACAATCATATTCGAAGAGCAAAATAATATGATAGCAGCTATTTTTGCGGCGACCATATAACATTTTAACCTGCAACCATGTTGGCTCAGTGAACATGGTTCTAAGAAAAATATAATTGTCCACATCTTAAATGTTATTATATTGATAAAAAAGAATTTTGTTTGAATGAAAAGACAATGGTCACGATTTAAAATGTTATGGTATTCATTAAAAATGTTTTTCTCCTAGTTAAAAGATCATGGTCACAACCTAAAATGTTTTGATCTTTATGAAAAAATGCCACTTGAGAAAAGAAAACACAAAATTAACTTTATTTGTTTGTTTTTATTTATTTATAAACTATTTCATTGTTTATTTGTTTTTATAATGCCGTTCAAGCAAACATCATATATTTTTACACACTCTATTTTATTTCAATTCCAACAATAAGTAATTATTCCATATTTACATCGTGCCCATCAAATGTACAAACGCAGACATCATGTAACTGCAAATAAAAATAAATGATCCATATAGCAAAATGCAGAACAAAAAACAGGTACATTTTTTCAATTGCACTTTCCTTTTTTGTGTTCACATAAAACCACGTGCCACTTCTGAATAAATAAATTAACACAAAACACAGTAAATCCGTATTCAGCGTCCATTCCAAGAAACAATCAACACACGACTGACGCGCGAAATGAAAATCGTGTGTAGCTGTTCAATATTTTTATAAAATTCTTTTCGCTGCAAAAAAGTTAAAAAATTAAATGGTCACGAAAAAAATGTAAATGGTCTTTATGGCCATGTAAAGGTTCTAGACATGTCTATACTTAACCTATAAAAATACTATTTTCCCTGTAAAAAAGTAAAAAAACTGAATGGTCAGGTACATGATTTTCCCGACCATTCAATGGTCTCAAATTCTATCATTTAAATGATAGAACATGTTTGCGGCATTTGAGAACCATTCAAATGCTTATTGCCACCATACATTTTTCTCCACTCGAAAACTATTTTTACAAAGACAAAATACATGGTTTTCGAGGCAATTACATGCTCTAAATAAGCATTAAATGGATGCGGCAACCATGTTCAAACATGGTTTTTCTGTGCGTGCAACCGCTATTGATTTTGGAAAAATCGGCCGAGATCTAGATATAGCTGCCATATATATTTATCATCGGTTTGATCATAATTGACGTATTTATGAACCGGCCTTCTTCAAATTTCGTACATCTGAATGTTTTTCAAGTCCCGTAGAACTTGCAAAATATGAGCTAAATTGGTTCAGATTTAGATATACACCCAGAGAAGGAATATGATCACCTCAAACATGTTTTAAGAGCAAAATGTTATTTTTGGGTGGTGACCATGTAACATGGTTTTCGCAACCATGTTATTTTCTCGAAAATCATGTATCTGATTTCGGCAAGCAGAAAATAACATTTTAGTGACAAACATGTTACATGGTCACCATACAAAAATAACATTTTGCTCTTGAAACATGTTTGAGGTGATCACATTCCTTCTCTGCGTGTAGCTCCAATATTTATCTTTTGCCTGATATGCATTTATTTGGCCTCAGAGCCCAGAATTTCATATTGATTTTCATCAAAATTTGCACAAATGATGGTATCGTCAAGTATGCCACACTTAATCGGTTACGATTTAGATACATATCTCATATATCTTTCGACCGATTTACATTTATAACCACTGCGATTTACGTGAAACTTTGCTGAGAGAGTTGAATTAACTTTCTAACTATGCGTGCCGAATTTGCTCAAATTGGTCCAGATTTATATATAGCTCGCATATATATCTTACGCCCGATATAAATTCATATTAGCACAGGACGCCAAAGTTTCATTCCGATTTACTTGAAATTTTGCACTCAGAGTATACCATAATTAATATTTCGTCTATATGTGCCACATTTGGTTTAAATCGGTTAATATCTAAATATATCTCCCATATCTATGTACGCCTGATGTGGGGAAATATGGTAGAATATTTCATAATTTACACCCGTTTTCGAAAGGATTTCAAGTGAACTGGAACGAATGTACATCGGTCGTAAGATATATATAGGAGCAATATCTAAATTTGAACCGATTTCAACCAAATTTGGCATACTTGACAATGCCTTCATTTGTGTCTTCTGTGCAAAATTTGAAGCGAATTAAGTTGAAACTCTGGCCTCTGGGCCATATAAGTGTATATGAGTCAAAAGATATATATGGGAGCTAACACTAAATCTGAACCGGTTTTGACCCAATTTGGTCAAAATCGGGTGAAAGATATATTGCTAAATCTGAACCGATTTCAACTAAATTTGACATACTTGACGATACCAATAGTTGTATTCCTGGTGCAATATTTGAATATTTGATCAATATCGGGCGAAAGATATATATGACAGTTATATCTAAATCTAAACCGATTTGGCTGATATTCTGCAAGATTTACGAGACTCACAAAATATTTGAATATACGAAATTTGAAGAAGATCGGTTGATAAATACGTCATTTATGGCAAGATCGTTTATAAATATATTTGGCAGCTATATCTAAATCTCAACCGATTTTTTTCAAAAATCAATAGAGAGCCAAAGGAAACCGCTACGCCAAAATTGAGGACGACCGGATCTAAAGTACGATCTGGACTTTGCACACAAATATACATCAACAGACGGACATTGCTAAATTTCTCGTCTTAATTCTAAGACGAGCTGTATACTAAAGGGTGATTTGTTAAGAGCTTGATAACTTTTTTAAAAAAAAAAACGCATAAAATTTGCAAAATCTCATCGGTTCTTTATTTGAAACGTTAGATTGGTCCATGACATTTACTTTTTGAAGATAATTTCATTTAAATGTTGACCGCGGCTGCGTCTTAGGTGGTCCATTCGGAAAGTCCAATTTTGGGCAACTTTTTCGAGCATTTCGGCCGGAATAGCCCGAATTTCTTCGGAAATGTTGTCTTCCAAAGCTGGAATAGTTGCTGGCTTATTTCTGTAGACTTTAGACTTGACGTAGCCCCACAAAAAATAGTCTAAAGGCGTCAAATCGCATGATCTTGGTGGCAAACTTACCGGTCCATTTCTTGAGATGAATTGTTCTCCGAAGTTTTCCCTCAAAATGGCCATAGAATCGCGAGCTGTGTGGCATGTAGCGCCATCTTGTTGAAACCACATGTCAACCAAGTTCAGTTCTTCCATTTTTGGCAACAAAAAGTTTGTTAGCATCGAACGATAGCGATCGCCATTCACCGTAACGTTGCGTCCAACAGCATCTTTGAAAAAATACGGTCCAATGATTCCACCAGCGTACAAACCACACCAAACAGTGCATTTTTCGGGATGCATGGGCAGTTCTTGAACGGCTTCTGGTTGCTCTTCACTCCAAATGCGGCAATTTTGCTTATTTACGTAGCCATTCAACCAGAAATGAGCCTCATCGCTGAACAAAATTTGTCGATAAACACATTTCGAACCGAACACTGATTTTGGTAATAAAATTCAATGATTTGCAAGCGTTGCTCGTTAGTAAGTCTATTCATGATGAAATGTCAAAGCATACTGAGCATCTTTCTCTTTGACACCATGTCTGAAATCCCACGTGATCTGTCAAATACTAATGCATGAAAATCCTAACCTCAAAAGAATCACCCTTTAAAAATGAATGTTCCTTCTGGGCGTTACAAATAAATGCCCTTTTATACCTTTATCCCCTCTTCCCTCATGATTTTAGGCCCCCTAGCCTGAGTATATGCAGAACTTCGTCACAACCCTGACAACCAAATAGTTTAGAATTGTTTCAGAAAGTGCATACTAAAATTTGCTACATGTAAACCAGGTCGTTGTTAAGTAAAGTGAAGATTGCAAATTGTAATATGATAAAAGGTTTTCCATGAAGAAACAAACAAATAGCAAGCACATACCAGAGAACAAAAACATAAACCCATAGATTAAGTAAATAAAGACTAATGGAACTGCCAAGGTAAACGAAAAATGCAGAGAGTACCTCCCTGGGAATAGGCAAGGAGTTTTAAATTCCACACCGAAAAAAAAGTTTACTATTGTTTACGAAAAATGAACTAACCCATAGTAAGAATGACCATGATTTGGCGCCAAAGATTTTTTTCATCTAGATAAGTTCATGATTTTCTTATAAATAAGTTTATGTATTGCATCGTATTTTAGTTCATTCTTACTACGCTGTGGGAAGAATGTACTTACACTCATTCAAAATATTCCTGCTATCCGGAAAAATGAACAAGTTTTTGGGAATCCTATATTTAGAAATTGGTTTCAAATAAACTGTTTATCAGTATAATTTTCAAAGAAGTAAATAAATTGAGGAATTAAAGGTACAACAAGCGTGTATACAACTAAGAAATTTTTCGTACAATATAAGACAATTTTTCATAACTACCAGTATTTTATTTCAAAAAATTATTATTATATTACATAAAACTATGGCTTATGATATACAATAAAAGAAATGTTTTTATTCGTACGCTGTATGCTGTTACTTTTCGGTAGTTAGTAATTGCTTCTTCAAAAGAGTAATATTCTATGTTAGTAGAATGAAACTAATTAATATCAATTTCCATTTTTTATCCATATGAAAGATATATGCCATAAGTTGCTATTTTCATTTCATTTTTGTCCAATTTCACCGATTTCGCTAGTTTTTGTTGTGTGGATTTGCGTCATAAGCCTCTGAAGTTAAAAAGGTACATAAAATATAAAAATATTATCAAATTCTATGGTATTTTGATCTTTAACTTACAAGAGAATTTTCTTAGAGCAAATAGGGATATCAGCTTAGTTAGCATTAAACAGTAAGAAGATTCCAAAAAATACCATTAGATTTGCTGTCATCCTGCAAATGAAAATTATTTTTAATAAATAGAAATTTTGGCTTTATTACAAATGGACGAAAAACTTACCACATTGAAAAAAATCATCCAATTACTACATTAGTGGAATCATATCCATGCACAAATGGGACATTTTTGAAATCCTTCTCAGAATATAAATGAAATAAAAATATTATAAAATTAGATATAATTTCCACTTGTCAATATAGCATTTAGTATTTATGGTGGATATTAAGTTCGAGTTTAGTGGCTAAAATCCCAATTTTTCATGATTAGTTTTCTTTATAAATACATGGGAACAAAATTGAACCGTTTTTGTGTTCATTTAAAATTTATATCAAATTTTTAGTAATTTGAGGTCGCTGAATCCAAATTTACACTTATTTTTTTAAGAGCTCGACTTTTTGAGATATACGGTTATGTTCAAAATTAAGGCACTTCCGCTATATATATTGGAATAACTTGAAAACGATTCATCATATTAAATTAAAAACCAGTAAGCAAAGTCTAAAGTCGGGCGGGGCCGACTATATTATACCCTGCACCACTTTGTAGATCTAAATTTTCGATACCATATCACATCCGTCAAATGTGTTGGGGGCTATATATAAAGGTTTGTCCCAAATACATAAATTTAAATATCACTCGATCTGGAAGAATTTGATAGACTTCTACAAAATCTATAGACTCAAAATTTAAGTCGGCTAATGCACTAGGGTGGAACACAATGTTAGTAAAAAATAAATATGGGAAACGTTTAAATCTGAAGCAATTTTAAGGAAACTTCGCAAAAGTTTACTTATGATTTATCGCTCGATATATATGTATTAGAAGTTTAGGAAAATTAGAGTCATTTTTACAACTTTTCGACTAAGCAGTGGCGATTTTACAAGGAAAATGTTGGTATTTTGACCATTTTTTTCGAAATCAGAAAAACATATATATGGGAGCTATATCTAAATCTGAACCGATTTCAACCAAATTTGGCACGCATAGCTACAATGCTAATTCTACTCCCTGTGCAAAATTTCAACTAAATCGGAGTTAAAAATTGGCCTCTGTGGTCATATGAGTGTAAATCGGGCGAAAGCTTTATATGGGAGATATATCCAAATCTGAACCGATTTCAAGCAAATTTGGCACGCACAGTTACAACGCTAATTCTACTCCCTATGCAAAATTTCAACTAAATCGGAGCAAAAAATTGGCCTCTGTGGGCAAATGAGTGTAAATCGGGCGAAAGCTATATATGGGAGCTATATCTAAATCTGAACCGATTTTGCTGATATTTTGCAAGTTTTTCGAGACTCATAAAATATTCGGATGTACGGAATTTGAGGAAGATCGGTTGATATACACGCCAATTATGACCAGATCGGTGAAAAATATATATGGCAGCTATATCTAAATCTGAAGCGATTTTTTCCAAAATCAATAGGGATCGTCTTTGAGCCGAAACAGGACCCTATACCAAATTTTAGGACAATCGGACTAAAACTGCGAGCTGTACTTTGCACACAAAAATACATCAACAGACAGAGAGACAGACAGACAGACGGACAGACAGACAGACGGACATTGCTAAATCGACTCAGAATTTAATTCTAAGCCGATCCGTATACTAAAAGGTTGGTCTATGATTACTCCTTCTTGGCGTTACATACAAATGCACAAACTTATTATACCCTGTACCACAGTAGTGGTGAAGGGTATTAAAACAGCGTTCTACATAAGCTTAAAAACGATTTTCTGTTCTTAATCGTGTAATCCATTTAAAGAATATAAACTTAATAAAAAACTTGTTTCGAGCTATTCTCCATCAAGTTATATTTAAATTTGCATCGAAGGGGTATAATTTTATACTTTTCTTACTGATTTATTTCTGATTTTAGCACCTAAACTCGAACTTAGTACACACCTTAAGGACTCGCTATAACATAAAAATATAGACTCAAAAAATTGTATTGTGATCCAGATGTAGAGTAAATATAGATCATTTTATTACCACTCATTATGAATATTTTTATGTAAACCAATTTAAAACCGCACTGATTTTAAATTATTAATAGAAATATACAGTTTCTTAATATGTGATTTATTTTAGAGTTATTTATTTTTTTATCAATATAAAGTGTTTTTGTTTTCTCTTACATCGCACCATTCACTTATCAGTTTCTAAAATGTTACGAAATAAATGTATTTTTATTAATAAACACAAATACCGCACGCAAGCCCACCACGTGTGCGCTTCATAAATGCATCAACAGAACTGAATGCACCAATAAAACTCAAAGACACAAATAGTCATAAAGGACACATATGTAAAGAAAAACAACTCCACACACACACATGATCCCTTTCTGATCTCGCTATTGCAACAAAACAACTATCACCACAAAAGATACCAACAACACACATTCCATAACATCATCGCAATAACAAACACAAACAAAAAAAAAGATGATGCAATAATTTCATAATTTCTTCTCACTTCAATTTCCAGTATCACGTTTATTGATTAGTTGGTATTCTATCTATAGGATAAGGTAAAATATATTCAAAATTTACGAGGAATCCATAAAAAATTATATACACCCGTCAAGGATTAAATTAACTACTTTTTATTCTACTTTATCTAAAATTTTCAATGTGAGGAAATATACTCCAACTTATAGTAAAAACCGAAATAAGCTGTAGGAAGCCGCCATACGAATCGGTACTGTGGTTAAGTTAATTTTTACTACAAAAATTTTTTTCCATACAAAAATTTTTCTTAGTAAATTTTCCACATTTCGTAGTAAGATTTTTATATTGCCTATGTCTTTTTATAATACAATCAACGATGCATTAACTATTGTATTGGAAATTTTTTTAAGGAAAAATCCGTCCCATTTCGTAGTTAGTGAACTAAAAAACATTTACTGAAGTTTTATAAGTTTTCCTTTAGCTAAGTTAATTTTCGCAGTGGTTACGAAAAATGAACTATATTACAGTAAATTTTTTGAACTATGTGGAAGTTAAACTGGTCCTAAAATTAACAAGACACCATTTTTTCTGTGCACAAGGTATTCAAATATCGACACAATGTATCAATTGTTAAGCTTTGCAATATTTGCAAATTATTGCCATATTCCATTTGGCCAGAAGAACATGGTCATGTGTAGGACCCAATAACACATAAACATAACAACACCAAAAGGTATATACATACATACATATACACCCTCAAAAAAATCGCATTTCTAACATATGTTCCAAACATATTTTGCAGGAAGCACATATATTATTGGATACTGTTTTATGTGAACATATTATATGTTTGGAAGCATTATGATACCAAAACAATGATATGCTGGGAAGAAATTTCTCCCAAAAAAGATTGTGCTCAAAAAAAAAAATATTTCTGCCTAATTGGATATTCCCTCACATCATTCTCATTTCCACGAGATTTTTTAGTTCTTAGCACCTTTTTCTGTAATACAAACAATGTTGAAGAAATTATTCAATTTTATAAATTTGTTAAATTGTACCTTTCGCCTGGACGGAGAATCGAACCGAGGACCATACAGTTTGTAAGCCAACACACTATCCACTGGGCTATGGAGCTGTTATTGTCATCAATAGGCAATTATCGTTATACGTTATATTTGTATAGCATAGTTTGCGGCGCCCACGAGCCGATGCAAACAAATCATTATTCAACATACGTTTGTTGGCCACGTGGAGCAATTGTTAACATATCTGCCTTGCATGCAAAGGGTCGTGGGTTCAATCCCTGCTCCGACCGAACACAATTTTTTTTAAATTTATACATTTATATTTATATATTACTATATTAAATTTTTACTATGAAACTTCGAAATGTGTGTTATTAAAGAATTACAGTAAGAAAAGAACAGTGCTTTATATAAACGAAATGGACTGAGCTTTTGGAGAAAATATTATTTTTTTTTTTTTATTGCAAAAATAACAATTTTGTAACAAAAAAATGTCTTTGATATAAAAACTCTAACAAGAGAAGAAGTCGAGTATAAACATAAATAATTTTACAATATACACATAAATTTATTTGGCCGTGAACAATTTTTTACCAGCATTTAACACAATTTTAAATGCACTTAAACATGTCGTATTTAGCAATACAAATAAATATGACGATTTATTAACGAATAATTTTGTACTTAATTTCATTTTTACCTTTTAGAGATTGGAGTTTTGCCGCCAAAATGAAAACTACTTTGAGCGGAAAAACTCGAACTTAATTTTTGAAAGGGTCCGTCAACACCTTTTAGACTACTTATTAATAAAGAGGAACTAAACTTTTGTCTGAATATTTAGAATTACTCGTCGTACGTTCCGATTTCTTTTGACGAAAAAAGTTGTGCCCGTATTTTATGTATGCGTGGACACATGTCCACGCATACATAAAATGCTGCTCTCAAGAAAAAATACATTCTGTTTTTTTTTTTTTTTTCAAATGTCTATACTCTAGGTTCCGAATGTCTATTCTCTTTACTCCGAATACTCATTTCAAATTAATATTCAAATTAAATAATATTTAGACTTAAGCATATCAAAATTTTGGCGAAGCCTTATTAACATGCCAAGGGCATAGCCAAAACAAATGAGCACAAAAAACAGTTTTCGGAAACAACTAATACTTGTAGTTTAACAGGAATTGATCTCTTTTGATTCTCTCGCTGTGTTATGTTGATATCTTTTGTCAACCCTCCCGGTTTCCATCTTTATTTTTTTCTCTTTACTCTCTCTCTCTCTTTCTCTGTCGCTCTCTGAATAAAATATCACAACATATATATGTTTACTCGAAATTTGTAAATTTATATATGTTTACATTGACACATATTATTTTTATGAAACATTCATCTACCAAACATAATATATTCTAACATATTAACATATGTGTCCGAAACAAATTTCGTTTATATCGGAACATATGAAAAACATATTTTTCTAACAGTATACATATTTGTACAAACATTTTCAGAGGTTGAGGTTAAAATGAAGAGATTAGCAAATTTCTTCATTAGTAACAACAAGAAAGCAAGTAAGCAGTAGCAAGCAGTATTTTAAGCCATTCTTTCGTGAAATCTTTAAGTAGTGTCTTTCTTACTTTAAATAATTACCTATCTGCATTTTCTTACTAGGAATTATTATTACTTCGTTAAACATTTCATAGATAATACATTTGTATGACATTGCTGCAAAATATCTTACCAAGTGAATTTCCTAATATTTTATATGCAAATAAATTTTACAGAAAGCCTTCGAAGCCTCGGCCATCTAAATTTCACACAGACATTTAGTGCTTATTTTCACATTCATTATCCTGACCCAAAGTAATTGTGCTTTATCTCTGAATATGAAATATCAGCCAAAGACCGAAGCTAACCACACAGGCCTGAATGGCAAAAACTACAACAACATTTGCCGACATTTGCTAACAAGGACATAAAGGAATATAAACAAAGATTTGTCTTGATTTTCCGTTTAAGATAAATCATAATTAATTTGTTTACCATGTGAACACTGTAATAAATTACACAGGACATAAACCAAAACATTTAAAATGCAAAACATTACATTTGTGTATATATACTACTTGGCCATTTCCAGCTAGTAGTCGTTTATTGCATATAGCCTGGCCCTGCGGCCTGATGAATTTTGTGGGGCCAAGAGCAAAGCCTTCTGCTATGCTACGCGTACCCAATGCCCAAACACTTAGTAGTTCATGGTGAGCGAGGTCGAACGAATGATGTATGTACAATAATATGAAGTACACCACACTTGTGTACCAAGTACCAGTTTGTAGTCTGTACTTGCAACATTTGTTTATCATTGTATTGCATGCACCCTGCTTGTACCACAGTACCTTGGGGCACAAAAGCTTTTGCGAACGATTTAGGAAAACAAAAAAATTCAAGCTCATATAGGAACAAAGTTGTCCAAAACTATGACCATAGATGATAGATGGGGGAATGGAATTGTCTGTTTTTTTTCTTATTTGAATGAAAGTTGTCTAAGAGAGGCCTTGGTTTTTGCCATAAACAGAAAAACTATAGATTTTGTCCTAAAAACCAATGTTCGATCAATGGATATGAGAAAATGAAAGTTATTAACCCATTAGCGATCAATGCAAAGACTGATAGGGTTTTAAACTTGTGTACAGTTTACAATTTCGTACAGCACTTTAAAAACTATACTTCTACCCATACCAGATTTTGAATACATAAATACAAAAAAGAAATTCATTTTGTTTGGATAGTGTTGTTGTTTTTTGCAATGGACAGTGAAAAAGAAGTATGTCAAAATCTAATTTAATTATTTTCTAACAAAAGAGAGACAAAGTATCTTGGAATACAGCTTCAAGTGGCTTAGAAGGTTACATTAAAGGTTAATGTGGTAGGCCGATTTATTTTCAGGCTCACTAAGACTATTCGCTCCATTGCACTATGGGCGGAAATTGAAAACTTGCGGCAAAATTATTTACAATCAATCTAGTATCTCCAAACAGTGAATATTGATATTTCTTATCAAACTCAAATGTCACCAACAAAAATGGAGTCAATTCCTCTTATTCCAGGAGCGTTAGTACACGCACAGAAAAAACATGTTTGGACATGGTTGCCGCATCCATTTAATGCTTATCTAGAGTATGTAATTGTCGCGAAAACCATGTATTTTGTCTTTGTAAAAATAATTTTCGAGCGGGGAAAAATATATGTTGGCAATAAGCATTTAAATGGTTCTCAAAAGTCGCAAACATGTTCTTCAATAATAGAACATGTTTGCGACTTTTGATAATAGAATTTGAAACCATTACATGGTCGGGAAAATCATGTACCTGGCCACTCAATTTTTTTACTTTTTCGCAGGGAAAAAGTATTTTTATAGGTTACTTAAAAACATGTACCATTACATGGCCACAAAGACCATGTACATTGTTTTCGTGACCATTTACTATTTTTAATTTTTTGTACCTGTTTTTTTGTTCTGCATATTGATATATGGTATAATTTATTTTTATTTGCAGTTACGTGATGTCTGCGTTGGTACATTTGATGGCCACGAAGTAAATATGGAATGATTAATTATTGTTAAAATTGAACCAAAATAGAGTTTTAAAAGTATGTGATGTTTCCTTGCACGACATTATAAATACAAATAAACAATGAATTAGTTTATAAATAAATAAAAACAAATAAAAAAGTTAATTTTGTGTTTTCTTTTCGCAAGTGGCGTCCTTTTTTCGACGACGAAAAAAGTTTTTTCATAAAGATGAAAATATTGTCGGTTGTCAACATGTTCTTTTAACTGGAAGAAAAACATTTTTGACGAATACCATAAAATTTTAGATCGTGACCATTGTATTTTTATTCAAACAAAATACTTTTTTATCAATATAATAATATTTTAGATGAGGACAGTTTTATTTTTCTTAGAACCATGTTCACTAAGCCAACATGGTTGCAGGTGAAAATGTTACATGGTTGCCGCAAAAATAGCTCCTATCATATTATTTTGCTCTTCGAATATGATTGTGACAATCATGTTTCTTCTCTGCGTGTATAGAAGGGAAATTGTAACTCCACTTGGAATACTATAGAATATATTTAGATATGGAATTTACTTGCTTATTTTCCTTATTAAGAAATTGCTTTATCCCCAGAACTTGATATAAAAAGTATAAACCAGTTTTCATTTTATTAAATTAATTTTATTAATTAAGATTAAACAAATATTAACCATCAAAATAACTTTCATCGGTATCTAATTTGTTATTTGCAGGATTCCGGTTGCAATTATTAACCGATTTTTAATAAAATTTGGTACAGCGAGTTTTCTTAGTAAAAGGACAAACACTGTTGAATTTGGAAAAAATTGAATCATGGATAAATATAGCCCCCATATATATGTATCGCCCGATTTCGACAAATGAAATCATACTGCGCTTATTTATTACCCGATTGTCTTCAATTTTTACACAAATATGATATCTAACTAGCATGCAATAATTGGTCCATATCGGTGAATAATTATATAATTATATACTAATTATATAATTATAACCCCCGTATAAACCAATTACCAATTGGAAGAGGAAAATTCATCCGATTCTGTTGGAATTTGCTACATTGTGTTAGTATATGGCTGCCAACAACCATGCCAAAATTGGTCCATTTCGTCAGATAAACCGATCCTCAATCATACAAAAATTGGGCCATATAGGATCATAATTGACTATAGCACCCATATAAAGCGAACTCCATATTTCAATTCTGGCTCTCTAATTACCGCGCAAAGGTTCATATCGTTTCCTAATTATTTGTAGACTTCCCCAAATATATACCGGTCAAGAACTAAATTATATACGTATTTTTATCCGATTTGTCTGAAGTTGGAAATTTAGAGCTATTTTAGGACCACAAATAGGTGTACCGAAAATGGTGTGTATCGGTCCATGTTTTGGTATAGCTCCCATATAGACCGATCTCCCGATTTTACTTCTTGGGCTTCAAGAAACCGTAGTTTTTATCCGATTTGTATATAATTTTGAAATCTAGAAGTATTTTAAGATACCAAGTTGGTGTGCAGAAAATGGAGCCTGCCGGTCCATGTTTTGTTATAGCCCCCGTATAGACCGGTATCCCGATTTTACTTCTTGTGCGTCTATAAACTGTATTTTCTATTCGATTTGCTTGACATTTGAAATTTAGAGATATTTTAGGAATACAAATAGGTGTGCCGAATATGGTGTATATCGATCTATGGTTTGCTATAGCTCCCATATAGACCGATCTCCCGATTTTACTTCTTGAGTTTCTAGAAACCGTAGTTTTTATCCAATTTGACTCAAATATAAAGTCTAGAACTTTTTTTAGGACCATAAATAGGTGTTCTGAATATATTGTGTATCGGTACATATTTTGATATATCCCACTTATAAACCCGCCCTCCGATTTGGGGTCTAGATTCTGTAGGGTTTTCAGAACCACAATTAGGTGTGCTGAATTTGGTGTGTATCGGTGCATGTTTTTGGCATAGCACCCATGTAGACTGATTTCCATATTTAACTCCTTGTTCTTATCCGATAGTTTTTATCCGATTTGCCTACAATTTTTATCGTTCCATTTGGTAGGGCCTCCATATAGACCGATCGCACTTCTTGATGATATTGAAGGCGCACTAATCATGAAAATTGCTTGAAACTGAATGTAAAATTTCTAAATTTTACTTCTCGTAATCATTTGAAAAAACTTACTGCTGTATATAAAGGGTGATTCTTTTGAGGTTAGGATTTTCATGCATTAGTATTTGACAGATCACGTGGGATTTCAGACATGGTGTCAAAGAGAAAGATGCTCAGTATGCTTTGACATTTCATCATGAATAGACTTACTAACGAGCAACGCTTGCAAATCATTGAATTTTATTACCAAAATCAGTGTTCGGTTCGAAATGTGTTTATCGACAAATTTTGTTCAGCGATGAGGCTCATTTCTGGTTGAATGGCTACGTAAATAAGCAAAATTGCCGCATTTGGAGTGAAGAGCAACCAGAAGCCGTTCAAGAACTGTCCATGCATCCCGAAAAATGCACTGTTTGGTGTGGTTTGTACGCTGGTGGAATCATTGGACCGTATTTTTTCAAAGATGCTGTTGGACGCAACGTTACGGTGAATGGCGATCGCTATCGTTCGATGCTAACAAACTTTTTGTTGCCAAAAATGGAAGAACTGAACTTGGTTGACATGTGGTTTCAACAAGATGGCGCTACATGCCACACAGCTCGCGATTCTATGGCCATTTTGAGGGAAAACTTCGGAGAACAATTCATCTCAAGAAATGGACCGGTAAGTTGGCCACCAAGATCATGCGATTTGACGCCTTTAGACTATTTTTTGTGGGGCTACGTCAAGTCTAAAGTCTACAGAAATAAGCCAGCAACAATTCCAGCTTTGGAAGACAACATTTCCGAAGAAATTCGGGCTATTCCGGCCGAATTGCTCGAAAAAGTTGCCCAAAATTGGACTTTCCGAATGGACCACCTAAGACGCAGCCGCGGTCAACATTTAAATGAAATTATCTTCAAAAAGTAAATGTCATGGACCAATCTAACGTTTCAAATAAAGAACCGATGAGATTTTGCAAATTTTATGCGTTTTTTTTTAAAAAAAGTTATCAAGCTCTTAACAAATCACCCTTTATTTGTTTTTATTCGATTTGTCTGAAATTGGAAATCTACAAGTATTTTAGGACCACAAAGAGGAGCGTCAAAAATGGTGTATATCGGTCCATGTTTTAGTATAGCCCTCATATAGACCGATCTCCCGATTTTACTTCCTGGACTCTAGAAACCGTAGTTTTTATCCGATTTGTCTGAAATTGGAAATCTAGAGGTATTTTAGGACCATGTATATGTTTTGGTATATCCTCCATATACTTTTTTTGTCTAATATATACCACGTAAGCACTAACTTTGGGAGCCATCGTAGTGCAATGGTTAGCATGCCCGCCTTACATAGCAATGGTCGTGGGTTCGATTCCTTCTTCGGTGGTTTATCTCGTTTCAGTAATGCTGGTGACATTTCTGAGTGTTTCAAAGCTTCTCTAAGTGGTTTCACAGCATTGTGTAGCGCCGTTTGGATTAGGCTATAAAAAGGAGGTCCCTTGTCATTGAGCTTAACATAGAATAGGGCAGTGTGATAAGAGAGAAGTTCACCACTGTGGTATCACAGTGGGAAGTCGCGCCGATGCACTATGGTCTGGCGGACCCAATTTTTTGCCCAGAAATAAAAATTCTAAATTCAAAATTATTACTGTCATACGATAATAAATACTTTCAGATGTCAGAAAATATAGTTTGTTAAAATATGCGTCATAAAACCGTTATTTGTCAGGGCTGACAACATGTGCAATTTTCTGCATGTTAACTATAACACGTATTGAGATTTTTAACATACCAAGAACACTTTTCAAAGTAAAGTGAAAATGTATTATAAATATTTATAATATGGAAATGAAAGATGATGGTAAGTACTTTAATTATCAAAAAACAATGTGTAAAAATGTTAATGTGATATGAAATAATAGTGCTATTATATAATCTCAAATTTAAAAATTTGACATCAATATCTAGAATATTTTGTGGTGTTCAGAACAACCGCTTAAGCGCTATGATTTTTGGCCAAAAAATTGGGGCCCCCAGACCCTAGTGCGATGTTTCCAGATTGTATTTTGATAAAGTGACGCTTCTTCAATTCACAATAGCAATTTATTGTAACTAATTTATCGAAAAACATGTAATTCAAAGTGGTACAGTGTCATAAATAATCGAAGCAATAAATATTTATTACTAATTGGAGCATTTCATACATTAAAAATGCAAGATTTCACTTCTTTTCTGTGATTGTTTTTGAACAGCTGATGACAGTGTTGCTTATTTTTGGAGATGTCCTGGATAATCGAGTACTCTGTTTTCTTTTAGTCCTTCACGGCTTAGGACATCCAGTGCTAAAAGAAAACAGCCCTAATTGTGCCAAATTTCAAGTCGATAGCTTATTACGTTCGAAAGGTAGCGTGGACGTATGGACAGACATCGGTAGAACGACTCAAAATGTCGATGTGTTACATTTCTTGTTATCTTATAGTGGAAGATATAAAAACAAAATTATGCTGTAAATAAAAATCCTAGGTCTTACAAAGACAACACAATACCCTTTCATATATATTTTGTCCCAAATATAAGTTTCAGTTTGTATACTACCGAAACATTGTGACGTTTGTTAAATCTGAACATATAAGGGCACTAAAGCCAATTTAAATCTTCTTTATTTTATGAAAATTATTATTGCTTAGTTAAAATTTTCCCAATATGAGAATGTTTCCTTAACTTAAATACTTTTTTGTACTCTAGTTAAATGAATCAAAAAACGAGAACAAATGGTGCGCAATGATTTACTAAATTCGTATTTCCCCCACAATAGGTTAGATTAGGTTAGTTGGCAGCCCGATGTATCAGGCTCACTTAAACTATTCAATCCATTGTGATACCACATTTGTGAACTTCTCTCTTATCACTGAGTGCTGCCCGATTCCAAGTTAAGCTCAATGACAAGGGACCTCCTTTTTATAGCCGAGTCCGAACGGCGTTCCACATTGCAGTGAAACCACTTAGAGAAGCCTTGAAACCCTCAGAAATGTCACCAGCATTACTGAGGTTGAATAATCCACCGCTGAAAAACTTTTTGGTGTTCGGTCGAAGCAGGCATCGAAGCCACGATCTTGTGTTTGCAAGGCGGGCATGCTAACCATTGCACCACGGTGCAATGTTCACACAATAGTTCAGAGTTTCCTAAAATTTCACATTTTACCACAAGTACGTCACTCTTAAACTTCGTATGGTGCTAAAGATATAAAGAGATATAACTACGATTTTTTACCAAGTGAAAACAATTAATTACGTCCAACAAATTTTCTTGAATAATAATTTGTAATACCGTTTAGTTAAAATTTATTTGCATTAAACTAAATTTTTTTCCAGGTGGGTTTAATTTTTTTAGAGCAACTATATTATTTTTATACCCTCCATCATAGGATGGGGGTATATTAACTTTGTCATTCCGTTTGTAACACATCGAAATATTGCTCTAAGACCCCATAAAGTATATATATTCTGGGTCGTGGTGAAATTCTGAGTCGATCTAAGCATGTCCGTCCGTCCGTCCGTCTGTTGAAATCACGCTAACTTCCGAACGAAACAAGCTATCGACTTGAAACTTGGCACAAGTAGTTGTTATCGATGTAGGTCGGATGGTATTGAAAATGGGCCATATCGGTCCACTTTTACGTATAGCCCCCATATAAAGGGACCTTCAGATTTGGCTTGTGGAGCCTCTAACAGAAGCATATTTCATCCGATCCGGCTGAAATTTGGTATATGGTGTTGGTATATGGTCTATAACAATCATGCAAAAATTGGATCACATCGGTCCATAATTATATATAGCCCCCATATAAACCGATCTCCAGATTTGGCTTGCGGAGCCTAAAAGAGAAGCAAATTTCATCCGATCCGGCTGAAATTTGGTACATGGTGTTGGTGTACGGTCTCTAACAATCATGCAAAAATTGGATCACATCGGTCCATAATTATATATAGCCCCCATATAAACCGATCTCCAGATTTGGCTTGCGGAGCCTCAAAGAGAAGAAAATTTCATCCGATCCGGCTGAAATTTGGTCCATGATGTTGGTATATGATCTCTACCAACCATGCAAAAATTGGTCCATATCGGTCCTTAATTATATATAGCCCCCATATAAACCGATCCCCAGATTTGGCTTGTGGAGCCTCTAAGAGAAGCATATTTCATCCGATCCGGCTGAAATTTGGTACATGGTGTTGGTGTACGGTCTCTAACAATCATGCAAAAATTGGATCACATCGGTCCATAATTATATATAGCCCCCATATAAACCGATCTCCAGATTTGGCTTGCGGAGCCTCAAAGAGAAGAAAATTTCATCCGATCCGGCTGAAATTTGGTCCATGGTGTTGGTATATGGTCTCTAACAACCATGCAAAAATTGGTCCACATCGGTTCATAATTATATATAGCCCCCATATAAACCGGTCTCCAGATTTGGCTTGCGGAGCCTCAAAGAGGAGCAAATTGAATCCGATCCGGCTGAAATTTGGTACATGATGTTGGTATATGGTCTCTAACAACCATGCAAAAATTGGTTAACATCGGTCCATAATTATATATAGACCCCATATAAACCGATCTCCAGATTTGGCTTGCGAAGCCTCAAAGAGGGGCAAATTGCATCCGATCCGGCTGAAATTTGGTACATGGTATTGGTATATGGTATCCAACAACCGTGCAAAAAGTGGTCCACATCGGTCCATAATTATATATGGCGCCCATATAAACCGATCCCCAGATTTGGGTTGCGGAGCCTCAAAGAGAAGCAAATTTCATCCGATCCGCCTGAAATTTGGTACATGATATTGGTATATGCTTTCTAACAACCATGCAAAAATTGGTCCACATCGGTTCATAATTATATATAGCCCCCATATAAACCAATCTCCAGATTTGGCTTGCGAAGTCTCCAAGAGAAGCAAATTTCATCCAATCCGGTTGTAATTTGGAACATGGTGTTAGTATATGATATTTAACAACCGTGCCAGAATTGGTTCATATCGGTCCATAATTATATATAGCCCCCATATAAAACATTCTCCAGATTTGACCTCCGGAGCCTCTTGGAGGAGCAAAATTCATCCGATCCGGTTCAAATTAGACACGTGGTGTTAGTATATGGTCGCTAACAACCATACCAAAATTGGTCCAATCACACAAAAATTGGTCCATATCGGACCAATTTTTGTGTGATTGCCACTAGAGGCAAAAATAATCTACCAAAATTTTATTTCTATAGAAAATTTTGTCAAAATTTTATTTCTATAGAAAATTTTGTCAACATTTTATTTCTAGAGAAAATTTTGTTAAAATTTTATTCGGTTCATAATAAAATTTTCATCATTGTCAAAATTTTATTTCTATAGAAAATTTTGTCAAAATTGTATTTCTATAGAAAATTTTGTTCAAATTTTATTCGGTTCATAATCATGGTTGCCACATCGAATCTACCAAGATTTTATTTCTATAGAAAATTTTGTCAAAAGTTGATTTCTATAGAAAATTTTGTTAAAATTTTATTTCTGTAGAAAATTTTGTCAAAATTTTCTTTCTATAAAAAAATTTGTCAAATTTTTCTTTCTATAGAAAAATTTGTCAAAATTTTTATTTCTATAGAAAATTTTGTGAAAATTTTATTTCTATAGAAAATTTTGTTAAAATTTTATTTCTATAGAAAATTTTGTCAAAATTTTATATCTACTTTGTCAAACTGAATTATATACATATTGGATCGATCTTTTTTGATTTAATATATACCACGTATGGACTTACATACAATTTTGAAGATGGTGTTAGGAGGTTTTAAGATACCTTGCCATCGGCAAGCGTTACCGCAACTTAAGTAATTCGATTGTGGATGGCAGTGTTTAGATGAAGTTTCTACGCAATCCATGATGGAGGGTACATAAGCTTCGGCCTGGCCGAACTTACGGCCGTATATACTTGTTTTTACTAACATTGTTCAAATCGGTTCTTATTCAAATATTTATATATGGGAGTATAAACTTTTATATAGCTCCCAACAAACAAATGATATGAAAAATTTTGGTATATATAGTGGTGAAGGGCATAATATAGTCGGCCCCGCCCGACTTTAGACCTTACTTACTTGTTAAATTTAAAATATAATGTACAATTAATTATTATTGGAGCTTTTAAGGACAAAATATATTTTTTGTTATTTTCTTAAATATTATTTTGACTGCATATAAAATTAATTTATACACTTCAACATAGAATGGGGGTATACTAACTTTACCATTCCGCAAAACTTCGAAATTGTAGTCTCAGACCTCACTATAAACCCGCATTTGACTTCCGTAGCTTCCTAATATTGTCATTTCGTTTGTAATACATCGTGGTCTTAGATCCCAGAAAGTGTTTATATTCTAGGTCGTGGTGAAATGAGTCGATCCAGCGATACCTGTCCGTCCGTCTGTTGAAATTACTTCCGAACGATATTTATTTTTTATTGATATACGTCAAATGGTGTTGCACAGATTTGGTTTGCGGGACCTTGGAGGAGCAAATTTGATCCGGTTGAAATTTGGTACTCGACGTTAGTACACCCAGAGAAGGAATATGATCACCTCAAACATGTTTTAAGAGCTAAATGTTATTTTTTGGTGGTGACCATATAACATGGTCTTCGCAACCATGCTATTTTCTCGAAAATCATGTATCTGTTTTCAGCAAGCAGGTTATATTTGACGAGAAAATAACATTTTAGTGACAAACATGTTACATGGTCACCATACAAAAATAACATTTTGCTCTTGAAACATGTTTGAGGTGATCATATTCCTTCTCTGCGTGTATACGTCCTCTAACAACTGTGAAAAATTTGTCCATACCATTTCATAATTATGGTTTGTCGTATATTTGACATAAATTTCCGACGTATTTTACCATACGTCAAAAACGTCGTAAACCTTCGTAGAATACTTAGTTTTTGACAATTTATTTGAGAATGCCTTTTTCTTATAAAAAAAAATATAGTAAGAAAATATAGGCGTTCTACTGCCAGTTGGATTTCACATAACCGTATTAAAATGGGGTTCTAAGACCCCATAAAGTATATATATTCTGGGTCGTGGTGAAATTCTGAGTCGATCTAAGCATGTCCGTCCGTCCGTCCGTCTGTTGAAATCACGCTAACTTCCGAACGAAACAAGCTATCGACTTGAAACTTGGCACAAGTAGTTGTTATCGATGTAGGTCGGATGGTATTGAAAATGGGCCATATCGGTCCACTTTTACGTATAGCCCCCATATAAAGGGACCTTCAGATTTGGCTTGTGGAGCCTCTAACAGAAGCATATTTCATCCGATCCGGCTGAAATTTGGTATATGGTGTTGGTATATGGTCTATAACAATCATGCAAAAATTGGATCACATCGGTCCATAATTATATATAGCCCCCATATAAACCGATCTCCAGATTTGGCTTGCGGAGCCTAAAAGAGAAGCAAATTTCATCCGATCCGGCTGAAATTTGGTACATGGTGTTGGTGTACGGTCTCTAACAATCATGCAAAAATTGGATCACATCGGTCCATAATTATATATAGCCCCCATATAAACCGATCTCCAGATTTGGCTTGCGGAGCCTCAAAGAGAAGAAAATTTCATCCGATCCGGCTGAAATTTGGTCCATGATGTTGGTATATGATCTCTACCAACCATGCAAAAATTGGTCCATATCGGTCCTTAATTATATATAGCCCCCATATAAACCGATCCCCAGATTTGGCTTGTGGAGCCTCTAAGAGAAGCATATTTCATCCGATCCGGCTGAAATTTGGTACATGGTGTTGGTGTACGGTCTCTAACAATCATGCAAAAATTGGATCACATCGGTCCATAATTATATATAGCCCCCATATAAACCGATCTCCAGATTTGGCTTGCGGAGCCTCAAAGAGAAGAAAATTTCATCCGATCCGGCTGAAATTTGGTCCATGGTGTTGGTATATGGTCTCTAACAACCATGCAAAAATTGGTCCACATCGGTTCATAATTATATATAGCCCCCATATAAACCGGTCTCCAGATTTGGCTTGCGGAGCCTCAAAGAGGAGCAAATTGAATCCGATCCGGCTGAAATTTGGTACATGATGTTGGTATATGGTCTCTAACAACCATGCAAAAATTGGTTAACATCGGTCCATAATTATATATAGACCCCATATAAACCGATCTCCAGATTTGGCTTGCGAAGCCTCAAAGAGGGGCAAATTGCATCCGATCCGGCTGAAATTTGGTACATGGTATTGGTATATGGTATCCAACAACCGTGCAAAAAGTGGTCCACATCGGTCCATAATTATATATGGCGCCCATATAAACCGATCCCCAGATTTGGGTTGCGGAGCCTCAAAGAGAAGCAAATTTCATCCGATCCGCCTGAAATTTGGTACATGATATTGGTATATGCTTTCTAACAACCATGCAAAAATTGGTCCACATCGGTTCATAATTATATATAGCCCCCATATAAACCAATCTCCAGATTTGGCTTGCGAAGTCTCCAAGAGAAGCAAATTTCATCCAATCCGGTTGTAATTTGGAACATGGTGTTAGTATATGATATTTAACAACCGTGCCAGAATTGGTTCATATCGGTCCATAATTATATATAGCCCCCATATAAAACATTCTCCAGATTTGACCTCCGGAGCCTCTTGGAGGAGCAAAATTCATCCGATCCGGTTCAAATTAGACACGTGGTGTTAGTATATGGTCGCTAACAACCATACCAAAATTGGTCCAATCACACAAAAATTGGTCCATATCGGACCAATTTTTGTGTGATTGCCACTAGAGGCAAAAATAATCTACCAAAATTTTATTTCTATAGAAAATTTTGTCAAAATTTTATTTCTATAGAAAATTTTGTCAACATTTTATTTCTAGAGAAAATTTTGTTAAAATTTTATTCGGTTCATAATAAAATTTTCATCATTGTCAAAATTTTATTTCTATAGAAAATTTTGTCAAAATTGTATTTCTATAGAAAATTTTGTTCAAATTTTATTCGGTTCATAATCATGGTTGCCACATCGAATCTACCAAGATTTTATTTCTATAGAAAATTTTGTCAAAAGTTGATTTCTATAGAAAATTTTGTTAAAATTTTATTTCTGTAGAAAATTTTGTCAAAATTTTCTTTCTATAAAAAAATTTGTCAAATTTTTCTTTCTATAGAAAAATTTGTCAAAATTTTTATTTCTATAGAAAATTTTGTGAAAATTTTATTTCTATAGAAAATTTTGTTAAAATTTTATTTCTATAGAAAATTTTGTCAAAATTTTATATCTACTTTGTCAAACTGAATTATATACATATTGGATCGATCTTTTTTGATTTAATATATACCACGTATGGACTTACATACAATTTTGAAGATGGTGTTAGGAGGTTTTAAGATACCTTGCCATCGGCAAGCGTTACCGCAACTTAAGTAATTCGATTGTGGATGGCAGTGTTTAGATGAAGTTTCTACGCAATCCATGATGGAGGGTACATAAGCTTCGGCCTGGCCGAACTTACGGCCGTATATACTTGTTTTTACTAACATTGTTCAAATCGGTTCTTATTCAAATATTTATATATGGGAGTATAAACTTTTATATAGCTCCCAACAAACAAATGATATGAAAAATTTTGGTATATATAGTGGTGAAGGGCATAATATAGTCGGCCCCGCCCGACTTTAGACCTTACTTACTTGTTAAATTTAAAATATAATGTACAATTAATTATTATTGGAGCTTTTAAGGACAAAATATATTTTTTGTTATTTTCTTAAATATTATTTTGACTGCATATAAAATTAATTTATACACTTCAACATAGAATGGGGGTATACTAACTTTACCATTCCGCAAAACTTCGAAATTGTAGTCTCAGACCTCACTATAAACCCGCATTTGACTTCCGTAGCTTCCTAATATTGTCATTTCGTTTGTAATACATCGTGGTCTTAGATCCCAGAAAGTGTTTATATTCTAGGTCGTGGTGAAATGAGTCGATCCAGCGATACCTGTCCGTCCGTCTGTTGAAATTACTTCCGAACGATATTTATTTTTTATTGATATACGTCAAATGGTGTTGCACAGATTTGGTTTGCGGGACCTTGGAGGAGCAAATTTGATCCGGTTGAAATTTGGTACTCGACGTTAGTACACCCAGAGAAGGAATATGATCACCTCAAACATGTTTTAAGAGCTAAATGTTATTTTTTGGTGGTGACCATATAACATGGTCTTCGCAACCATGCTATTTTCTCGAAAATCATGTATCTGTTTTCAGCAAGCAGGTTATATTTGACGAGAAAATAACATTTTAGTGACAAACATGTTACATGGTCACCATACAAAAATAACATTTTGCTCTTGAAACATGTTTGAGGTGATCATATTCCTTCTCTGCGTGTATACGTCCTCTAACAACTGTGAAAAATTTGTCCATACCATTTCATAATTATGGTTTGTCGTATATTTGACATAAATTTCCGACGTATTTTACCATACGTCAAAAACGTCGTAAACCTTCGTAGAATACTTAGTTTTTGACAATTTATTTGAGAATGCCTTTTTCTTATAAAAAAAAATATAGTAAGAAAATATAGGCGTTCTACTGCCAGTTGGATTTCACATAACCGTATTAAAATCGGGTTCATTAATCAGCGTAGTTGGTTTTTTGCATGCCCAAACGTTGTACCTAAATTCAATTTTCTTCACAGCAATTTTCAGGGTTTCAGCAATATGAAAACGCGTTGCATTCAGACGTTTTTCAAGTAAAATTTTCAAGTAAAAATTTCAAAATATTATTATAAAAAATTCTAAAATATTTTAATTTAAGGTGTTCATGCCTTAGGATATTAAAAATAATTTTTACAATCGAATCTATGGATCCTGTAAGAGTTTTTGACATTTACTTCGTTTTATACAGGTATATGACGTTTTCCTCGTTTACAACTTTTTCACAGTAGAAAACACAAAAAATTGTTGGGAACAATAGTTCTGTTAGTTAAGAACTGAATATCGTTTTTAAGGTTATTTGGGACGCTGGATCCAAATCTGCACTTGTTTTTTTTTCTGTCAGCTCAACTTTTCGAGATATACCGTTATGTTCAAAAGTAAGGCACTTTCGCTACATATATATAGTTGAAAACGGTTCACCATATTAAATTAAAAAAAAAAATCCCAAATAATATTCTCATTAAGCCGTCTTTACTTTACTTGGTTTTTAAATTTTGAAAGTCGTTTTAGACATATCGTTCAAGTTTTGAAAAAAAAAAAATGAAACTAAAAAAAATTTTTTTTGTTCAATAAAACTTCCTAAAAAATGAAAATAAGACAAAAAGTTAAATTTGCAGCGATTGTAATGAAATAAAGCTCATTTTATTCAAATATATTTAACTAACTGTTTCTGAGCCAAAACTGTTTTTTTTCCTATTTTCATTTTTTAGAAAGTTTAATTGAACAAAACAATTTTTTTTTTTAAATTTCAATTTTTTTTTTCAAAACTTCAACGATATTTCTAAAACTACTTGAAAAATTTAAAAACTATGTAAAGATGGGAATATTGTTTGGGATTTTCGGATTTTTTTAATTTAATATGGTGAACCATTTTCAGGTTAATCCAATATATGTAGCAGAAGTGCCTTAATTTTGAACATAACGGCATATCTCGAAAAGTCGAGCTGATAGAAAAAAACCAAGTGTAGATTTGGATTCGGCGACCTCAAAATTTCAAATCAACACAAAAAAAGTTCAATTTTGTTACCCTGTGTATTATGGTGGTTAAATTGTAAGGGCCGATGTTGAATGTGAACCACACCTAAACGCCAAGTTTTTTCCGAATTTTATTTGACATTTCTCTATTTCAAACTTACTCAATTTGAACCATGGAGAGATACACAATCCAACAACATGTTAAATGGTTTCAAGAAATGGCAACAGTGGATGATCAATTTTCGAAGAAAATCATCTTCATTGATGAGGAACATTTTCACGTCAGTGGATTCGTCAATAAACAGAATTGCCGCATTTGGGCGAATGAGAATCCAAGAGTGATTGTCGAAAAATCAATGCACAAAGAATGACTGTTTGGTGCGGTCTATGGGCTGGCGGCATCATCGGGCCGTATTTTTTCCAAAATGAGGCCGGAAAGGTAGTTACTGTGAATGGTGTTCGCTATCGTGAGATGATAACAAACTTTTTATGGCCCGAATTGGAAGATATGGATGTGGACGATATGTGGTTTCAGCAGGACGGTGCCACTTGCCACACAGCTAACGAAACAATGGCTCTTTTGCGCAACAAATTCAATGGTCGTGTTATCTCTCGTAATGGCGATACCAATTGGCCGCCAAGATCATGTGATTTGACACCGTTGGACTTTTTTCTTTGGGATTAGTTGAAAGAAAATTTGTACGTCGATAAGCCAGCAACAATTCAAGAGCTAAAGGATGAGATAATTCGGCACATTAACGGCATAGAACCTCCATTATGCCTCAGCGTCATCAAAAATTTGGACCATCGGATGAAGGTGTGCCACCGAGGTCGCGGCGCCCATTTGGCCGATCTTTTGTTCCATACATAATTGAGTAATACCAATATATCATAATAAAATAAAATTACAATAATTTCCTAAATAGTTTGTGTTTTATTCAAAATCAACATCGGCCCTTGAAATTTTAACCACCCTTATATAGTCCCCATATAAACCGATTTCCAGATTTGATTACCGAAGTTGGAGGTGCAAATTTCATCCGATCATGTTTAAATTTGGTACTTGGTAACAGTCTATGTTTTGAACTGATTATGAAAAAGTGATCCAAATCGTTTCATAATTAAATAGCCCTCATATAAAACGACCCCCTTAATATGAAGCTTCGCGGAAGAACAAATTTCATCCGATCCAATTACCGTCCAAAAATTGGTTCACATTGGTGCACAATTATTTATAAACTCCTCTTTAAAAACCTATCAAGAACTGAATTGGCTTATAGCTTTATTTAATCCATTATTTTCTGTCTAACACAGACTCCATATGATTTAGGAGACAATGTTAAGAAGTTTTAAGATATCTTGGCAGCGGCAAGTGTTACCAAAACTTAAGTAATTGGATTGTGTCTACAAAAGACTGTGTCTACAAAAGACTGTATCTTGTAGAGCTTTCTACGCAATCCATGGTGAAGGATACATAAGATTCGGCATGCCCGAACTTACGGATACTATATATATACTTTTTATACCCTCCACCATAGGATGGGGGTATATTAACTTTGTCATTCCGTTTGTAACACATCGAAATATTGCCCTAAGACCCCATAAAGTATATATATTCTGGGTCGTGGTGAAATTCTGAGCCGATCTAAGCATGTCCGTCCGTCCGTCCGTCTGTCCGTCCGTCCGTCTGTGGAAATCACGCTAACTTCCGAACGAAACAAGCTATCGACTTGAAACTTGGCACAAGTAGTTGTTATTGATGTAGGTCGGATGGTATTGAAAATGGGCCATATCGGACCACGTTTACGTATAGCCCTCATATAAACCGATCCCCAAATTTGGCTTGGGGAGCCTCCCGGAGCAGCAAAATTCATTCGATCCGGTTGAAATTTGGTACGTGGTCTTAGTATACGGTCTCTAACAACCATGCAAAAATTGGTCCATATCGGTTCATAATTATATATAGCCCCCATATAAACCGATCCCCAGATTTGACCTCCGGAGACTTTTGGAGGGGCAAAATTCATCCGATCCGGTTGAAATTTGGTACCTGATGTTAGTATACGGCCTCTAACAACCATGCAAAAATTGGTCCATATCGGTCCATAATTATATATAGCTCCCATATAAACCGATCCCCAGATTTAACCACCGGAGCCTCTTGGAGGAGCAAAATTCATCCGATCCGGTTGAAATTTAGTACGTGGTCTTAGTATACGGTTTTTAACAACCATGCAAAAATTGGTCCATATCGGTCTATAATTATATATAGCCCCCATATAAACCGATCCCCAGATTTGACCTCCGGAGCCTCTTGGAAGAGCAAAATTCATCCGATCCAGTTGAAATTTGGTACATGGTGTTAGTATATGGTCTCTAACAACCATGCAAAAATTGGTCCATATCGGTCCATAATTATATATAGTTCCCATATAAACCGTCCCCAGATTTGACGTCCGGAACCTCTTGGAGGAGCAAAAGTCTTCCGATACGGTTGAAATTTGGTACATTTTGTCAATATATGGCCTCTAACAGCCATGTAAAAATTGGTCCATATCGGTCTTTAGTTATATATAGCCGATGACTTATTACACAAAAATTGGTCCATATCGCCAAAAATAATCTACCAAAACTTTAGTTCCATAGAAAATTTTGTCTAATTTTATTACTATAGAAAGTTTTCTCAAAATTTCATTTCTATAGAAAGTTTTGTCAAAAGTTTATTTCTATACAAATGTTTGTCAAAATTTTATTTCCATAGAAAATTTTGTCAAAATTTTATTTCTATAGAAAATTTTGTCAAGGTTTCATTTCTATAGAAAATTTTGTCAAAATTTTATTTCTATAGAAAATTTTGTCAAACTAGATTATATACGTATTTAATCGGCCTTTTTTTGTTTAATATATACCCCGTATGGGCTAACTTACAATTTAGAAGACAGTGTTAAAAAGTTTTACGATACCTTGCCATCGGCAAGTGTTATCGCAACCCAAGTAATTCGATTGTGGATGACAGCCTTTAGTAGAAGTTCCTACGCAATCCATGGTGGAGGGTACATAAGATTCGGCCTGGCCGAACTTACGGCCGTATATACTTGTTTTTACTTAGAATTTACGAACTTTCCTATAATGATTCTTCGTTGCAAACACGTTTCTAATTCATCAGTCTATGTTTGTCATTTCAGCAAAGGGAAATGCGTTTTGATTCAACTAACGAATACTGGTTGAAACAACTGCAATGACTATTACCTTTTTCCGCAGTGTATAACTTCACTTAAAACAGATGAAATTGTTAAATAGGTATAATGAAGAAAAATTTTAAAACGGCATTATTACAATCTGTTCACAACACTTAGCTATGAAAAAAGATTTACAGGCATAGTGACATAAAGATAATGTTCAATATAATGTTGTATAATAAAAACAAATGAAATACTTCCACCTCTCACATCTTTTACAACATGTTTTTACAACGTTAACAGCAGTAACTTCAACACAAAAATACAAAACAAAAATAATTCTCATTGTATAATAATAAAAAAATTACACTTTTTTATGTAAAATGTCATATCAAAAAATAATGTTGATTTTTCTACATAAATATACACATACAGTCTTACGCATTAACATTTTCATGAGCATAGTACGTGCATGAGTACATGCACTAAGATTATGGGTATGCAAACTTACAAGCGAACATAGGATGTATGAATATTTTGCTCTATACATAGAGGTTTGTATGTGTGTGTGCATGTGTGTATATATATGTAATTGGAATATGAATAATTTTGTTTGCAAATTTCATTAAAACGTGTACTTATCGTAAATATGAAAAGCAACCACGGCAACAGGAATAAAAACAATCGTCGAGAGTGTAAAATTGTTAACCGACCAAGGATGACACCCCCGTCAACACATATGCAAGTACGACATGCACGCATGATATCAAAATGTCCTGTTTGAAACAATACGTCCATACATCATGAATGAGTGTTTTTGATATGCATTCATAGCTAAGAAAAGGTTGAATTTTTGGAGTGACGAGCAAGGAAGGTAACTTTACATCTGTGTTGTAAGTACCTCTACTACAGCTTGGGAGCCCCCTCTAAATTTTAGGGGTTTTTCTCTTTGGGGGGATTTTTAGGGGTAACATTTATTTGGGCGTATATTTAAGGGGTTAAAAATTATTTTACACTGAAAAAGTATTGTCGTGAGGTCAAAGATTTCATGTCTTTAAAAAACGAATACAAATTTTGCTTAGCATAGAAGACGCATTTCTCTAAAATAAAGTTATTTTCCTTGTCCAAAACTCGATAAACTTTGCAATGAAGTCGTATTGTCCTTATAATTAAGTGATTTGACTTAAAAATGGGTATCTTAACATGAAAGAAAAAATTTATAGGCTAAGGTCAACTTGACTTTAATAATTCAGAAAAATTCTTTAAATTTAATGAAATTGTCTTTAAATTTGTTGTCTTTTTGCATCTTGACTACAAAGCAAAAAATCGTTCAAATATAGGACATGTTTTTCAAAACTTTATTTTAAAGAGTTTTTTACTTCAAACATAGCATAATTTCTACTGGAAGTCGAGTCTTAATTTGGAAAATAATGTTGCCGTTAACTCGTTTTTAAAGGTCTTTGATAGCATATGAAGAAAAAAAGCTGAGAAAGCGAAAAATTAAAATTTGCTTCCTAGAAGCTAGTACACAAAACCTAAATTTAAAAGAGAATTGTGTCTTAAAAGTATCCTTACTTGTATTCTCCGCTTCTTTGGCTCGGAATCAATACCAAATTTTTTAAAGTAAAGACAAAATCTTTGGAACCGAGTATGCTTTTTTTTCAGTGTATAAAGTAAAACAATTCTCAACCAAATTGGAATGAATTTGTTGAAAAAAGATGTGGGAAGTCAACATAAGCTCTTAAATATAAGGAAGTATGCATTGGTATTACTTTCGTTACCATTTCTGGAGGAGACTAAACCCAGAGGTGCTTATGTTCGCTACCTTTTCAAAAATTCTTCCACTCAAAGGCAACCTTCAATGTTTCATTGTTCAAATATAGTTTTAAGATATCGTATGTTAACCTCAGCAGCTGAAAACATTGTAAGAATTAAATATTCCTTAAATGATGGATGTCATAATTGTACACCTAAAACTGATATAATTAAAATATTTACTTCCAACAATTTGTACACTGCAAATGCAGAAGGTATAGATATTTTGGACTCTTTTGGCGAATAATGCATATATTTACAGAATATTATTTTGTCTATTTGTCTACTAAATTTCTACAAAAAAAAAATCACCTAGTAGCACTGCATTACATTAATTAATCTAGCTATGTCATAATATTGACAAATGAAGATCCAACACGAACTCTCTGGAGTTACTTTAGACTAATAAAACAATTAACCAAATAGTGCTTATATATAGACCCCCAAACACGATTGTCACTCAAGCCAAAAATAATCTACAAAAATTTGGAGAACATTTTACCAAAAAATGTTTTTATAGAAAATTTTGTCAACTTTTTATTTCTATAGAAAATTTTGTCAAAAATTTATTTCTATAGAACATTTTTTTTATATTTTTTTTTTCTATTTTTATGATATCAATGCATGCTGGTTCAATGTCCAAATCATTTAAATTAGAAATTATTACAATATTTATTCGAGCTTATTGGACAGGAAGATTAAGGGATTTGGCATCATTAAGTTACTGAAAAGAAAATGCCAGATACGCGAGCCTGACAATACATATATGTTTCAGTGTTGGCCACTACACATTTACATAGTCTTTAGCGAGATCTGGCCGGGGGAGATGATTTAATTTGGTTCTTTTATGTTAATTTCTTATGAAATTTACATACGAGAATTATTCTTCCCAAATTCAACCATTTTTTTTTCACCCGCACTGTGCATCATCTTTTCGTATAACTTACAATCCCTTAATCTTATTTTCAGATTTCGATTTGTTACTACACTAATGTATCAACAAATCGAAATCTATTTTTAAAGACATTGCTGAATTCTTCTATAGAAATTTTTGTCAAAATTTTATACCTACTCTGTTAGAAAAATATGTTTTTTATATGTTCCGATATAAACATAATGTGTTTCGGGCACAATATATTGAAGTGCAAACATGTAATGTTCCTAAACTAAAACTAAATGTTTGGGACACATATGTTAATATGTTAGGATATATTGTTTGGGAAATGAATGTTTCATAAAAATAATATGTGTGAATGTAAACATATATACATTTACAAATTTCGAGTAAACATATATATGTTGTGAGATTTTATTCAGAGAGCGACAGAGAGAGAGAGAGTAAAGAGAAAGAAAGGGATGGAATCCGGGAGGGTTGACGAAAGATATCAACATAACACAGCGAGAGAATCAAAAGAGTGCTATTTCTGTGATACCGCTTGTATGTTGTTTCGGAAAACTGTTTTATGATAAGGCCAAAAATTTGATATGCTTAAGTCTAAATATTAGTTAATTTGAATATTAGAATGAGTATTCGGAGTAAAGAGAATAGACATTCGGAACCAAGAGAATAGACATTTGAAAAAAAAAAAAACACCATATGATAACAGGTTGGCTGATAAGTCCCCTGTCTAACAAAGAAAAACACATTTTTTTTTTGTCAAAATTCGTTTTTATTATTCAACATAATTCCCTTCAAGAGCGATACAACGATTATAACGACCTTCCAATTTTTTGATACCATTTTGGTAGTACTCCTTCGGTTTTGCCTCAAAATAGGTCTCAGTTTCGGCGATCACCTCTTCATTGCAGCCAAATTTATTCCTTGCGAGCATCCTTTTGAGGTCTGAGAACAAGAAAAAGTCGATGGGGCCAGATCTGGAGAATACGGTGGGTAGGGAAGCAATTCGAAGGCCAATTCATGATTTTTTGCCATCGTTCTCAATGACTTGTGGCACGGTGCGTTGTCTTGATGGAACAACACTTTTTTCTTCTTCACATGGGGCCGTTTTTCCGCGATTTCGACCTTCAAACGCTCCAATAACGCCATATAGTAGTAACTGTTGATGGTTTTTCCCTTATTAAGATAATCGATAAAAATTATTCCATGCGCATCCCAAAAACAGAGGCCATTACTTTGCCAGCGGACTTTTGAGTCTTTCCACGCTTCGGAGACGGTTCACCGGTCGCTGTCCACTCAGTCGACTGTCAATTGGACTCAAAAGTGTAGTGATGGAGCCATGTTTCATCCATTCTCACATAACGACGGAAAAACTCGGGTGTATTACGAGTTAACAGCTGCAAACATCGCTCAGAATCATCAACACGTTGTTGTTTTTGGTCAAATGTGAGCTCGCGCGGCACGCATTTTGCACAGAGCTTCCGCATATCCAAATATTGATGAATGATATGACCAACACGTTCCTTTGATATCTTTGAGGCCTCTGCTATATCGATCAACTTCATTTTACGGTCAGTCAAAATCATTTTGTGGATTTTTTTGATGTTTCCTCGGTAACCACCTCTTTCGGGCGTCCACTGCGTTCACCGTCCTCCGTGCTCATTTCACCACGCTTGAATTTTGTATATCAATCAATTATTGTTGATTTCCCTGGGGCAGGGTCCGGAAACTCGTTATCAAGCCAAGTTTTTGTTTTTTTCGTTTTTTTTTTCCTTCAGAAAACAGTATTTTATCAAAACACGAAATTCCTTTTTTTCCATTTTTATACCCACCACCATAGAATGGTGACGGGGGTATAATAAGTTTGTCATTCCGTTTGTAACGCATCGAAATATCGATTTCCGACTATATAAAGTATATATATTCTTGATCAGGGAGAAATTCTAAGACGATATAACGATGTCCGTCTGTCCGTCTGTCTGTCTGTCTGTCTGTCTGTCTGTCTGTTGTAATTACGCTACAGTCTTCAATAATGAAGCAATCGTGCTGAAATTTTGCACAAACTCGTCTTTTGTCTGCAGGCAGGTCAAGTTCGAAGATGGGCTGTATCGGTCCAGGTTTTGATATAGTCCCCATATAAACCGACCTCCCGATTTGGGGTCTTGGGCTTATAGAAACCGTAGTTTTTATCCAATTTTCCTGAAATTTGAAATCTGAAGGTATTTTGTGACCGTAAAGAGGTGTGCCAAAAATGGTGAGTATCGGTCCACGTTTTGGCATAGCCCACATATAGACCGATCTCCCGATTTTACTTCTTGGGCTTATAGAAACCGCAGTTTTTATTCAATTTACCTGAAATTGAAAATCTAGAGGTATTATAGGACCACAAATACGTGTGCCAAAAATTGTGAGTATTGGTTCATATTTTGGTATAGCCCCCATATAGACCCATCTCCCGATTTTACTTCTTTGGCTTATAGAAATCGCAGTTTTTATTCAATTTACCGGAAATTGGAAATCTGGAGGTATTGTAGGACCACAAATACGTGTGCCAAAAATTGTGAGTATCGGTCCATATTTTGGTATAGCCCCCATATAGACCGATCTCCCGATTTGGGGTCTTGGGCTTATAGAAACTTTATTTTTTATCCAATTTGTCTGAAATTGGAAATCTAGAGGTATTTTAGGACCATAAAGAAGTGTGCCGAAAATGGTGAGGATCGGTCCATATTTTGGTATAGCCCCCATATAGACCGATTTCCCGATTTTACTTCTTGGGCTTCTAGAATCCGAAGTTTTTATCCTATTTGCCTGAAATTGGAAATCTAGAGGTATTTTCGGGTCATAAAGAGGTGTGCCGAAAACGGTGAGTATCGGTCCATATTTTAGTATAGCCCCCATAAGAACGATCTCCCGATTTAACTCCTTGGGTTTGTAGAAACCGTAGTTTTTATCTGATTTGCCTGAAACTGTAAATATTCTGGTATTTTAGGCTCACAAAAACGTGTATCGGATTAGGTTTTTATAGGTCCATTTGGTAATGCCTCCATATAGACCGACTTCACTTCTTGAGGGTGTAGAAGGCGCACTGATGATGAAAATTGCTTGAAACTCAATGTAAAATTTCCAGATTTTACTTCTACAGATTTAAGATTTCAAATCAAGACGTTATTTTATAATTTTCTTTCACACTTACAAGAGATGTTAATGATTCCTCTAAAACTCTAACAAAAATGGTTCTTATAAATCCAGAATCTGATATAGTCCTCATGGATGAAATCTTTAAATTTATCTTCGGGAAGTGTCCTCAAGTCCTCAAGCCCTCCTGAAATTTCAAAGGAAACCCTAATATTTGGTTCATGGTGGTGGGTATTTAAGATTCGGCCCGGCCGAACTTACTGCTGTATATACTTGTTTTTTTTTCACAATAACAAAAGTTGCTTCACAAAAGACGCTCTATCTCACAAACTAATTGACTTACAGACGTCAAATTTTGACACGAATCATTTGAAGGTTGGTACTATATAAAAATAATATGTATTTAATACTAGCGACGCCATCTATGTGTCAGACCGGGGACTTATCAGCCAACCTGTTAAGTTTTCGCCTACACTGTTAGAAAAATATGTTTTTCATATGTTTCGATATAAACAAAATGTGTTTCGGGCACAATTTTTAAACACAATATATTTAAGTGCAAACATGTAATGTTCTCAAACTAACACTAAATGTTTGGAACACATATGTTAATATGTTAGAATATATTATGTTTGGGGCATGCATGATTCATAAAAATTATATGTGTGAATGTAAACATATATAAATTTACAAATTTCGATTAAACATATATATGTTGTGATATTTTATTCAGAGAGCGAAAGAGAGAGAGAGAGAGAGGGTATAGAGAAAGAAATAGAGATAAAAACCGGGAGGGTTGACGAAAGATATCAAATTAACACAGCGAGAGAATCGAAAGAGAGCAATTTCTGTGAAACCGCTTATATGTTGTTTCGGAAACTGCTTTATGATAAGGCCAAAAATTTTATACGCTTAAGTCTAAATATTATTTAATTTAAGTCTAACTATTATTTAATTTGTATATATTATAAAATTATTTATGTATGTTTATACTCGACCCCACGTTCTTCCTTTGTTAGAGCTTTTGAATTCCTTCCAAAATATCAAACTTTTATACCAAAACCAGTTTTTTATTACAAAATTGTTATTTTTGCAATAAAAAAATAATATTTTATCCAAGAGCTCAGTCCATTTCGTTTATATCAAGCACTGTTTCTGACTGTAAATCTTTAATAACCCACATTTCGAAGTTTCATTATAAAAATTTAATATAGTATAAATATAAATGCGTAAATTAAAAAAAAAAAAAACAATTGGTGTTTGGTCGGAGCAGGGATTGAACCCACGACCCTTTGCATGTACGGCAGACATGCTAACCACTGCTCCACGTTGCCAACACATGTATGTTTCTGTTAAATAATGTTATGTTTGCATGGGCTCGTGGGCGCTGCAAACTATGCTATATAAATGTAACTTATAACGATAATTGTCTTCTGGTGACTATAACAGCTACGTATCTCAGTGGTAGTGTGTTGGCTTACAAACTGTATGGTCCTCGGTTCGATTCTCCGTCCAGGCGAAAGGTAAAATTTAAAAAAATTATAAAATTGAATAATTTCTTCAACATTATTTGTATTACAGAAAAAGGTGCTAAGAACTAAAAAATTTCGTGGAAGTGAAAATTATGTTAGGGAATGAGCACAATCTTCTTTGGGGAAAATTCTTGCAAGCATATAATATTTTTGGGCTCAAAATGCTTCCAAAAATAGAATATGTTCACATAAAACAAACATAATAATGTTTCGGCAGTATCCAATAATATATGTGCTTCCTGCAAAATATGTTTGGAACATATGTTAGAGAGGCGATTTTTTTTGAGGGTGTAGAGAGCAGCATTTTATGTATGTGTGAACATATGTTTTGTTTATCATTTTGGCATTTTTCTTGGTTCGTTAAAAGAAATCGGAACGTACGAGGAGTAAGTCAAAATATTGAGGCAAAGGATATTAAAAAAACGGTGGAAAATGTACAAAAATTACAAAAGGATCTTCATAAAAATAACGAAAGGGCACTATGCTCTTTTTAGAGTTGGGAGAGTAAAATGGAAAAAGGAGGAAATAGTGAAAAATTAAACAATAAAACATATCAAAACAAAGTTTAGTTCCTCTTTATTAATAAGTAGTCCAAGAGGGTCATTTTAGAGCGATAATGCCAACTTAATACCGGCTTTAAAGGTAAAAATGAAATTAAGTACAAAACACGATAAGTTTTAAATGCATTTAAAATGTTGTTAAATGCTTGTAAAAAACTGTTCACGCCTAATTAAATTTATGTGTATATTACAAAATTATTTATGTATGCTTATACTCGACTCCACGTTCTTCTTTTATTAGAGTTTTTGAATTCCTTCCAAAATTTCAAACTTTTATACCAAAAACAATAAAAAATAATATTTTATCCAAAAGCTCGGTCCATTTCGTTTATATCAAGCACTGTTTCTGACTGTAAATCTTTAATAACCCACATTTTGAAGTTTCATTATATAAATTTAATATAGTAAAAATATAAATGTGTAAATTAAAAAAAAAAAAAAAAATTGGTTCGGTGGGAGCAGGGATTGAACCCATGACCCTTTGAATGCAAGGCAGACATGCTAACCACTACTCCAAGAGGCCAACAAATGTATGTTTCTGTTAAATAATGTTTTGTTTGCATGGGCTCGTGAGCGCTGCAAACTATGCTATATAAATGTAACTTATAACGATAATTGTCTAGTGGTGACTATAACAGCTACGTAGCTCAGTGGATAGTGTGTTGGCTTACAAACTGTGTGGTCCTCGGTTCGATTCTCCGTCCAGGCGAAAGGTAAAATTTAAAAAAATTATAAAATTGAATAATTTCTTCAACATTATTTGTATTACGGAAAAAAGTGGCAAGAACTAAAAAATTTCGTGGAAGTGAGAATTATTTGACGGAATGAGCACAATCTTCTTTGGGGAAAATTCTTCCAAGCATATAATATTTTTGGGCTCAAAATGCTTCCTAACATATAATATGTTCACATGAAACAAACATACTAACGTTTCGGCAGTATGCAATAAAATATGTGCTTCATGCAAAATATGTTTGGAACATATGTTAAAAAATGATTTGTTTTGAGGGTATAGAATTAAAAAAAAATGACAAAATCCAATTTCTATAAAAAATTTTGTCAAAATTTCCTGTCCATAATAATATATAGGCCTTATATAAAGCAACCCCCAAATTTTACTTCGTCAGCATCCTGGATAAACAAATTTCTTTTGAACCGGCTAAAATTTTGTACTAATCACGCAAAAAGTGGATCATTTCGGTTAATAATTAGAAATATGCTTCGGTTCACAATTATATATAAACCGACATGCATATTTCACTTCTGGGTCTCTAATAACCGCGCATTAATTGGTGCATATCGGTTTGAAATTATTTATAGACTTCTCTATACACCCAGAGAAGGAATATGATCACCTCAACCATGTTTCAAGAGCAAAATGTTATTTTTGAATGGTGACCATGTAACATGTTTGTCGCAACCATGTTATTTTCTCGGAGATTATGTGATTGATTTAGGCAAGCATATTATTTTTGGCGAGAAAAGAACATTTTTGCCATAAACATGTTACATGGTCACCATCCAAAAATAACATTTTGCTCTTGAAACATGGTTGAGGTGATCATATTCCTTCTCTGCGTGTATATACTGGCCCAGAACTGAATTGATTCATTGGCAACTGCTACCACAACCCAAGTAATTCTTGTGAATGACTGCCTTTAGTAATCCATGGTGGAGGGTAAATAAGATTCGGTGTGGTCAAATTTTAGAATCGAATTGTTTGAATTGGCTACCTGTGGCACGAATTATGACCTTCAAACGGCCGACTAGGAGCTCGACGGCTTTCCCGGCACATTGTAGTCTTTAGATGATCGGCACTTTGGTATTTTTACAAGTCCAACGAATTGCGACCAGCAGAGTTTGATTACCATTGTGCGGTAGGAATGACGCGAGGAACCTCCTTTTTAAGCCATTCTTCGTTGACTCTGAGTGTGCGAGATGATGAGCCCTTTTGGACTGTCTATGGCCTGCGTCCGAAATGCCTATCTACCAAGGGCTTCAATTCTGCATTTATTTAGACCCCGCAGTCGATTAATGCGAGTTTAACGCGACCAAACCATTACCATCTGCAGCGTATTAGTTCTGGTGGCCAAACGAAGTTGTACATTTTCAGCTGGTCTAAGCTTGTGAACAAACAAAATGCTCAATTTGGAAAGGCTTTTCATCGGAAAAAAACCAATTTATGTAACTGAGTACTTTTCGGAAGCTGCAAAACCATTAGTCCTAGCTCAGGTTTGAATATTGTTTGCAAACGTTCTCACGATATGTTCAGCTGACGCGTAAGTTTTCTAGCAATGCGGCGTGGATTTCGATCAAATCACGGCCTTCACTTTTCGTATCATTTCTGGTATTATAACCGTTTCTTTCGTCCACATTTGAACGCGATGCAACACTTCTACTATCATGGTAACGAGCAACGGTACGAGGAACAAAATATTTAGTCACATTTAAATACTGGAGGGCTCTAGTGATAGCGACGTGTGATCTTCCTGTCAAATATAAAGGCATCACGCTTGAACGCATAACTTTATCTAAATGCTGGATCAAAGTGTTTTAGTAAGCTTGTAAAAAAATTAACTATCACTGGAATAAATCTGTCAGCTGCCAATAAAGCATTTTAGAAACGCCACACTGTAGTGGATATATCTTCGAGGGTATGATTTTCCTCTTTTCTTAAAGTTTTTATACATGTCACCAGCTTACATCACTCCACAGACCTACCTTCCACTCACAATTATTTGTATGTATAATCTTTCATCTATAAATTGTCCCCTGCTGCAAATCCATTGGTGTTATAACAAAATCAAAAACAAAGTAAAAAGGAAAACAAAACCAAAATCACATTCATGCGGTTAGAGATGTGCGCGTTTCTCGGAAATGCTGTCACGTAATTTCGTTTAACAAAACGATAAATTTGTATCATCAGTTATGCACTTTGCATGTGAGAGAGTGTAGTGAAGGTTGTCACCCTAATCTACGTAGCTTGAAAAGAAAGAAAGAAAGTAAAGTAAATATGATGAAAAGGTTCTAAAGACTGATTTTGATAAATCCTTTCTATAATTTGCAATGGGATGAACCTATGAAACCCATTGATGTAACAAAGGCATTACTGGTCCTATATTGATATAATATCAGTAATACCAACTGTTCAAAATTATTTATTGATTGGAGAAATAGGTAACTAAGCAACCATGTGTTTGTGGTACACAAATTCCTACACCTGTTATTTGTTGTTGGCAAGATAAAGATTTCAATACTTGTCCATATTTATAAAATTTGAAATGGGAATTAAATATTATCGGTTTATAAATAGCACTGATAAAACAACATCTCAAGCTCTCACTTCTTAAGTCTATTATGAGCGCAATTTTCATTGAAGTAAGTCTATATCGGTGGGATATAGGTTATAATTTACGTATAAACATGAATATGATTAATATAGAGAGCGTTGTTAAAATTCAACATCATACGTGTGACTCAAGTTGTCACTCACTCACACCCACGAACAGATTATTTTCGTGACTCATGCACGATATTTGATTTTCTTATTACGTTTACGCACACTGCCGTTGCACTATTATACCAATTTCACGAATGAAACCAATTTTTTAACTTGTGAAAATTAGCAAGTATATGGTTAGGTTAGGTTAGGTGGCAGCCCGATGTATCAGGCTCACTTAGACTATTCAGTCCATTGTGATACCACATTGGTGAACTTCTCTCTTATCACTGAGTTCTGCCCGATTCCATGTTAAGCTCAATGACAAGGGACCTCCTTTTTATAGCCGAGTCCGAACGGCTTTCCACATTGCAGTGAAACCACTTAGAGAAGCTTTGAAACCCTCAGAAATGTCACCAGCATTACTGAGGTGGGATAATCCACCGCTGAAAAACTTTTTGGTGTTCGATCGAAGCAGGAATCGAACCCACGACCTTATGTATGCAAGGCGGGCATGCTAACCATTGCACCACGGTGGCTACCAAGTATATACAGCAGCAGGTTCGGCGGGGCCAAATCTTAAATACCCACCACCATGAATCATATATAGTAGTAGATAAATAGAGAAATCAGTCTATATGAGTGCAATACCAAAAACAGGCACCGATACACACTTAACTCTGCACACCTAATTGTGATTCTAAAAACCCTACAGAATCTAGACCCCAAATCGGAGGGCGGGTTTATACAGGGGATATATCAAAATCTGTACATATACACAATATATTCGGAACACCTATTTATGCTCCTATAGATTTGAACTTTCAGGCATATTGGGTAAAAACTACGGTTTTTAGAAGCTCTCGAAGTAAAATCGGGACCGGTCTATATGGGGCTATACCAAAACATGGACCGATAGGCACCATTTTGGGCATACCAATTTGTGGTCCTAAAATAACTCTAGATTTAAAATTTCAGGCAAATTGGATAGAAAGCTCAATACCCCAAATCGGGTGGTCGGTTTATATAGGGGCTATATCAAACCGTGGATCGATATAGCCAAATTGCAGGACGATAGCTGTAGCGTGATTACAACAAAGATGTAGCGTGATTACAACAGATAGACAGAGGGACATAGTTAAATCGTCGTAGAATTTGTCCCTTATCAAGAATATACATATACCTTATTTAGTCGGAAATCGATATTTCGATGTGTTACAAACGGAATGAGAAACTTATTATACCCCCATCACCATCCTATGGTGGTGGGTAAAAAATTAGGTGATATAAAAAGTTGACAACATATTACCAAAATTAGAAAACAATATGTCAACCCGTTTGGCCGCTTCAGGGCGCCGAAGTGGCAAATGTTTTTTGTTGAATATTTCTTTTTGAATTCACAGTTAAACAATGTGATTTGAAGATTTTGCTCGTAAAAACTTAATGTTATAAACTTAATTTAAAACGAAAAATTTAATTCATGGAATGTACTTTTAGTAAAAATTAAGAAAGAATTTATATGATTTTTGGTTATATATAAAAGAGTTTCTTTTTTGGTAAATTTAATATGTGTCCCATATTGTTTGGAGAAGAACTTACTAACTTGGAATGGTAGAGCTTTATACTGCTTTAGAAAGTGGTGGAGTTGTTTTTCCTACAAATAAAAATTTGTCTGCTTATATATGAAGGTACCTCATTACAATTATTGTATTACAATCGAATTAAATATTGGATAGAAAACAAGTCCCAGTCACCCGCGAGTGAAGTACAAGGAGAGGAAAGCTCTTGTGAAATGCAAGTTGTCCTCAGAAGTTTCATGAAAAACTATAAAAAAAAAACAACAACAACAATGGAATCACCCGATAAATTAATATCCTCGGGCCCGAAGCTTCACTTACCTTACCACAAAACAACAGTATCAAATTTGGCAAATCTCAATATATTGTGTGTCTATTGTAACTGATTCGGTTCCGTTATAAAATTTCTAAATTATACAGATAAATTCTTAATATAGACCTTAATATAGTAGTGTATCCAAGTAGAACTACGAAGAGAAAGAAAATGATCATATCAAACATATTTCAAAAGGAAAATGTTGGTTTTGGACTGGCAATATTTTTGTAGCAAAACTGTTTACCTAAAATGCGATTTCACAAGATTGAATTTATCCTAGGAAACTACCCAACAAACAATGAAGGACTATTTTAGCAAGATTGTAAGGGAGAGAAGCAGTAACAACTCCTTACCAAACAACCGAATCAGCGCTGATTTTTGTGGGCGATGTCCCCATTTAGAGCAGCTTCTAGATACACGCTCACAAAAAATCGCTTCTGTAACATATACTCCCAAACATGTTTTGCTTCAAGCATATACATTTTTGGGTATTTCCCAAACATTTATATGTTTGATCTCTTCCAACATATAATATGTTTGAAAGCATATTGGTCTAAACAATATATGTTTGGGTAGTCTAAGTTCCAAACATTTTGTATTTTTGCATCCAAATTCAATAATGTTGTCTTCCAAAAAACAATATGTTATTATGTCAACATATAATATGTTTGGAAGCATTTTGCACCCAAAAATATTATATGCTTAAAAAAATTCTCCCAAACAATATTGTGCTGAATTATGAAAATAAACAGGTAATATATTTAGGTGCTAACAACATAGGTTTTCGACCTGAATGCTAAAAATTTTGTTTCTGCCCAATTGTATATTCCCCCACATCTTTCTCACTTCCACGAGATTTTTTAGTTCTTAGCACCTTTTTCTGTAATACAAACATTGTAGAAGAAATTATTCAATTGTATGATTTTTTTTATTTTAATTTAACCTTTTGCCGGACGGGGATTCGAACAGCGGACCACACAGTTTGTAAGGATCAAAGAAGTAGCTGATCAATTGCCCAAGGAAAAATAAAATGTTAATTTTGTAATAACAAGTAACAACCACCAACTTAATTCAATATCGCTCCCTGTTAAATAGCGCTCCAAGCTACTAAACACATATATGTTTATAGGCTATTTCTAAATTAATATATGTTTGCATCCAAGGATATTATATTTACAAACATTTTATGTCCCAAACATAATATGTTCTAACATATAACATATTGTGTTTAAAAATTTGTGTTCCAAACATATAATGTTTATAGCCAAACATATGAAAAACAGTCTTTTTCATCCGTGTAGCGCTTATATAATTGCTACTTTGAAGCACTGAAGAACATTTATTAAGCGCTAATAGTAGCGCCTATTATTCTCTGCTTACCAAACAGCCGAATCAGCGCTGATTTTTATGGGCCATGTCCCCATTTAGAGCAGCTTCTAGATAGCGCTATAATTGCTACTTTGAAGCACTGAAGAACATCTAACATATTAAACGCTAGTAGCAGCGCGTATTATTCTCTGCTTACCAAACAACCGAATCAGCGCTGATGTAATTGCTACTTTGAAGCACTGAAGAACATCTATTAAGCGCTAGTAGTAGCGCGTATTATTCTTTTTTAAATAGCTAAAGGACTAAAAAATATCATACTATAAATAATAACCGTAACAATTTCTAATTTATTTTAAAATCATTTTTTTTTTAATTAAAACAAAAATTAAATACAAAAATTTTTGTGGGCCATGTCCCCATTAAGAGCAGCTTCTAGATAGCGCTGATATAATTGCTACTTTGAAGCACTGAAGAACATCTAACATAGTAAGCGCTAGTAGTAGTGCGTATTATTCTCTGCTTACCAAACAACCGAATCAGCGCTGATTTTTGTGGGCGATGTCCTCATTTAGAGCAGCTTCTGGATAGCGCTGATGTAATTGCTACTTTGAAGCACTGAAGAACATCTATTAAGCCCTAGTAGTAGCGCGTATTATTCTTTTTTAAATAGCTAAAGGACTAAAAAATATCATACTATTTATAATAACCGTAACAATTTCTAATTTATATTAAAATCATTTTTTGTTTCAAATTAAAAAAAAAATTAAATACAAAAATAATTACATGTAACAATTACACTAAATTTTAATACATCACGACTTTGCCGGAATTTACTGTTTGTGATGACAATGTACACCAAAAACCCACTAAATTGAAGTGCAGTTAGAAACACTGAAAAAAATATTTACGTGATATTAAAGATTACGCAACTTAAATTTTAGGATGCGCAATTTACACACTATTAAGGACAAATTTCTTTAAATAATGAAATTTTAATTAAAAGAAAGTTATAATCTTTGCTTCAAAAATTTTTTTCATTAAATTTAGGACACACATTTTGAAAATTTGTGTCTCTTCGTTAAAGTTGCATGTCTTTAAATTAAGGCAAATTTTCGTTAAAGTAAAGAACATACATTTTTGATTTAAAGAAAAATCGTCCTTAAATTAACTGGAATATTTAATCTTTAGATTTAAAATAAAAATGCTTCAAATATAGACTAAGACTTATTTTGAGGGTTTAGCATCTTTGGTTTAAAGTTATTTTGGAATTAAGAAAATACTTGTTTACTTCGAAATATCCGTCATAATTTGGATTTTTAAACTGGAATTTGTTTGTACGTGAATAGCTTTATTAATATACCGGAAAATAGAATGAAAATTCAATAAATGAGATCTGTTTCCTAATTTTAATTTTATAGATCCTAGATTTAAAGCCAGAAAGGTTGCAAAAAATTTCCTTATTTCAAACAACCCGCATCTTTGGCTCGGAATCAATACCAAAGTCCTTAAAGGAAGGTCAAAATCTTTGGATCCAAGTAAACTTTTTTTTGAGTGTAGACGCAAAAACCTTTGACTTAGTCCGCGTGCTTGAGTTCCGGTGTGAGTACCACATTCAACTGATTTTTGTTTATAAATGTTACCTTTTGCCTGGACGGAGAATCGAATAGAGAACCATACAGTTTGTAAGCCAACACAATATCCACTGGGCCAGTGTTGCCAGGTTGGGGTCCCCCCCCACATTTAGGGGTTTTATCATGTTTAGGTGGATTGTTAGGGGTAACATTTATTTGGGGGATTTTTGGGGGCAAAAAACTATCTTAGACCTTATATAGTGGAGAAATTCTCAATCAAATTCGGAACAATTCTGGCATGAATTATAAGAAAAAATATGCGGGAGGTCAACCCAAGCTCCTAAATATAAGCAAGTGCAATAGCATTTTTTCGTTATATTTTTCAAACGCCACTGTTGTAAGGGCATTTTTAATATTTGACACAATTAAAAACAAATTAAAAATCTTATTTTAACTTTTATTTCATTTTAAGATTTTCATCAAATTATTGGTCTTATAATTTATGAATTATATTGTTTTGCCCGCTTTCCTCAGGGACAAATTTTAGAAAAACGAATTTCCCTTTTCTTATAAAGTATTTTCTTAAAGAGCAATTAAATCCGAATTTGTGACAAGTGTTGTAATGATTTCATCTAATGATTTTTTACTTCAAAAGAAAATTTTGTTTGTCCAAAAATTACGTTTCTCAGAAAAGAAAACTCTTCTTTAACTATATATAAATTTGTGTTAAATTTAATTTTTAAAGTATCACTATTTTTTCACAAAATTTGGGAATTTGGGAAATTTTGAAAAAAAGTCTAGACCTAAGATTTGGGGGAAAGAATCAAATATAACCTGGCAACACTGCACTGGGCTACGTAGCTGTTATAGTCATCAATATAAAATTATCGTTATAAGATAGATCTTGCAGTCTATAGGGCTTTGCCCAAATAAATTTGACAAACATTCTTTTCCTCTGTTGGTTATGCTACTCTTGTAGTTTAGTCAGCACAATGGTTTTAAAGCTGAGATCAAAACAACAAATATGTTATAAGTTATATTTATATAGCATAAATAGCTTGCGGCGCACACGAGCCGATTAAGCAAATTTTATTTAACAGAAACATACATTCATTTGGGCACCGTGGAGTAGTGGTTGGTACGTCCACCTTGCATACCAACAAAAAGTTTTTTTATATTTTTTTTTTTTTACATATATTCCAGATATGTTCGGAAAATTCCGAAAAGGTGTTCAACATTACATACTACTAAATATATTAAATTTTTACTATGAAAATGTAAAGTGTGGCTTATTAAAGACTTGAAGTCAGAAAAGAACATTGCTTGATATAAACGAAATGGCCTGTGGTGTTGGTTCAAAGTATTTTTTATACCCTTCACCACTACTGTGGTACAGGGTATAATAAGTTTGTGCATTTGTATGTAACTCCAAGAAGGAAAATTTTGAGACCCATCGTTTAGTATACCGATCGTCTTAGAATTAAATTCTGAGTCGATTTAGCGATGTCCGTCTTTCCGTTTGTCTGTCTGTCTGTTGATGTATTTTTGTGTGCAAAGTACAGCTCGCAGTTTTAGTCCGATTGTCCTAAAATTTGGTGTAGGGTCCTGTTTCGGCTCAAAGACGATCCCTATTGATTTTGGAAAAAATCGGTTCAGATTTAGATATAGCTACCATATATATATTTCACCGATCTGGTCATAATTGGCGTGTATATCAACCGATCTTCCTCAAATTCCATACATCCGAATATTTTATGAGTCTCGAAAAACTTGCAAAATACCAGCCAAATCGGTTCAGATTTAGATATAGCTCCCATATATAGCTTTCGCACGATTTACACTCATTTGCCCACAGAGGCCAATTTTTTGCTCCGATTTAGTTGAAATTTTGCACAGGGAGTAGAATTAGCATTGTTGCTATGCGTGCCAAATTTGGTTGAAATCGGTTCAGATTTGGATATATCTCCCATATATAGCTTTCGCCCGACTTACACTCATATGACCACAGAGGCCAATTTTTAACTCCGATTTAGTTGAAATTTTGCACAGGGAGTAGAATTAGCATTGTTGCTATGCGTGCCAAATTTGGTTGAAATCGGTTCAGATTTAGATATATCTCACATATATATGTTTTTCTGATTGCGACAAAAATGGTCAAAATACCAACATTATCCTTGTAAAATCCCACTGCTTAGTCGAAAAGTTGTAAAAATGACTCTAATTTTCCTAAACTTCTAATACATATATATCGAGCGATAAATCATAAATAAACTTTTGCGAAGTTTCCTTAAAATTGCTTCAGATTTAAATGTTTCCCATATTTTTTTACTAACATTGTGTTCCACCCTAGTGCATTAGTCGACTTAAATTTTGAGTCTATAGATTTTTTAGAAGTCTATCAAATTCTGTCCAGATCGAGTGATATTTAAATGTATGTATTTGGGACAAACCTTTATATATAGCCCCCAACACATTTGACGGATGTGATATGTTATCGAAAATTTAGATCTACACAGTGGTGCAGGGTATAATATAGTCGGCCCCGTCCGACTTTAGATTTTCCTTACTTGTTTTTTATTGAAAAATAAAAATTTTGTAACAAACGATTTTTTTTTGGTGATAAAAGTTTTAAACTTTTGAAGAAATTCAAAAAACTCTAACAACAGAAAAACGTTTTCGGTACCCGTTTTCCAAACGATTTTTTTCTTTGCGTGTATATGCAATATTAAAGAGAGAGAGAGACTGGGAGTAAGCTTTATATGAATATATTTTGTATTCATTATTTTTCATCATCATTGCTTGCAGAAAATCAGCACGAAATGACTTATCGCTTTACGTTATTGCGTCCGATGCATGCAGATCTACGGCACGACCGAATCAGTAGCTTATTTTGTAGCAACTTTTACTTCCAAAAATGCAGCACTAAATGAGGCTTTCTGGCTTAGATTAGTGCCGTCTATGCATGTAAAAAAGATGCTTGATTTAGTAGAATAGCTCGGAATTTTTATACAATCTTCGGTTGCATATTTTATAGTATTGTTGCACGGACGAAAAAGACTGTTTTTCATATGTTTGGGTATAAACATTATATGTTTGGAACTCAAATTTTTAAACACAATATTTTTGAGTGCAAACATATAATGTTCATAAACTAGCATAATATGTTTGGGACATATATGTTAATATGTTAGAACATATTATGTTTGGGACATAAAATGTTTGTAAATATAATATGCTTGGATTCAAACATATATTAATTTAGTCCATAAACATATATGTGTTTACAAAGAGAGACAAAGTGTATGCTGGAAGCAAAATAATGAAAGTAACCAATTGGCGCATTACAAATATATACACAAAGAAAATTTCATTAAATATAGGAAAAATACTATGTGTGAATCTAAACAAGTATAAATTTACATATTATGAGTAAAAATATATATGTTGTGATATAAGACTTCGCCAAAAATTGTATATGCTTAAGTAAAATATTAAAATGAGTATTCGGAGAGAAAATTCATTCGGAACCAAGATAAAATATATTTGAAAAAAAGAGCATGAGTTTTGTTTATCATTTTCGCATTACGGGCACAATTTTTTTGTTTCGTCAAAACAAATCGGAACGTAGGACGAGTAAGTCAAAATATTTAAACAAAGGTAATTAAAGGGATCTTCATAAAAACTAGCGAAAGGGCACTATACACTGAACAAAAAGCATGTCCGGTTCCAAAGATTGTGTCTCCACTTTAACAATTTTGATATTGATTCCGAACCAAAGAAGCGGAGAATACAAGTAAGGATGCTTTTAAGACACAATTCTCTTTTAAATGGGGTTTTGTGTACTTGACTCTACGAAGCACATTTCAATTTTTCGCTTTTTCAGCTTTTTTGCATGTGCTATAAAATGTCCGTTAAAAACAAGACTTCCAGTAGAAATTATGCTATGTTTCAAGTAAAAAATGTCTTTAAAATAAAGTATTGAAAAACATATCCTATTTTTGAATGATTTTTGCCTTGTAGTCAAGATGCAAAAATGCAACAAATTTAAAGACAGTTTCATTAATTTTAAAGAATTTTTCTGAATTATTAAAGTCAAGTTGACCATAGTCCAAAATTTGTTCTTTCATGTTATGATACCCATATTTAAGTCAAATCACTTAATTATAACGACAACACGACTTCATTGAAAGTATCGACCTTTGAAGATCTATAAAACAAAGATTATTTCCTCTTTATTAATGAGTAGTCCAAGAGTAGTTGACGGATTTTTTTCGAAAATAAAAGTAGGCATTGAGTTCGAGTTTTGCCTCTAAAATTATTTCTCATTTTAGCGGCAAAACCAGAATAACATTACAACTTTTTCCGGTAAATTGTATTATAACATGGTGGGGAAAGATCCAAAGCAACAATTGAATAAGTTTATTTTCTTTAAAAGAAATTATTAAAGAAAAGTAAAAGGGTAAACATGGCCATTTTAACGCGATAATACCAATTTATACCGGCCTTAAGAATTAAATTAAGTACAAAATTATTCGTTAATAAAAATTCATATTTATTTGTATTTCTACATTAATGGTGAAACATGCTAGCAAACAATTGTTCACACCAAAATAAATTTGTGTGCTGTTTTAAAATTACTGTTTATATATAATGTGCTTTTGAATGGTTATCGTTCACCTTAGGATTCGATGGAAACATATTTACATATACTCGACTTCACGTTCTTTTTTTGTAAGAGTTTTTGAATTTCTTCGAAAATTTTAAACTTGTATACAAAAACCTTTATTTGTTACACAATTTTTATTGTTGCAATAAAAAAATAATATTTGATTTGAACTAGTCCATTTCTTTTATAAAACACACTTTACAATTTCGAAGTAAAAATTTAATATAATAGTATGTAATGCTGAAAACCTTTTCGGGAACTTCCGAACGTATCTGGAATATATGTTAAAAAATATATTTAAAAAAAATGGTGTTGGTCGAAGCAGGGATCGAACCCAGGTCCCCTGTCACGCAAGGCGGACTACCAACCACTGCTCCACGCTGCCAACAAATGTATGTTTAACAATGTTATGTTGTTAAACAATGTTATGTTTGCATCGGCTCGTGGGCGCCGCAAGCTATGCTATATAAATATAACTTATAACGATAATTATCTCTTGATGACCATAACAGCTACGTAGGCCAGTGGTTAGTGTGCTGGCTTACAATCTGTGTGGTCCGCTGTTCGAATCCCCGTCCGGCAAAAGGTAAGTTTAAAAAAAAATTATAAAATATAATAATTTCTTCTTAAATGTTTGTATTACAGCAAAAGTGAGAAAAATGTGAGGGAATATACAATTAGGCAGAAAAAAAATTTGAGCACAATTTTCTTTGGGAGAAAATTCTTCTAAGCATATAATATTTTTGGGTTCAAAATGTTTCCAAACATATTATATGTTCACATAAGAACATATAGTTTTTTGGAAGACAACATTATTGAATTTGGATGGAAAAATACAAAATGTTTGGAACTTAGACTACCCAAACATATTATATTGTTTAGACCAATATGCTTTCAAACATATTATATATTGGAAGAAATCAAACATATAAATGTTTGGGCAATACCCAAAAATTTATATGCTTGAAGCAAAATATGTTTGGGAGTATATGTTACAGAAGCGATTTTTTTTTTGAGGGTGTGGTATGAAGCAAACAGTACTACTTTTCATGCAAACAATGTAGCAGCAAATTGACATCGATTTAAGTTTATTAATAATTGAACATCCAATTCTCTCGAGAAGTAAGTATATTAATTATGTAAAATATCGATCTTCTTTTTCTCTTTTTTAGCCTTTTTTTACGCTAAACATGCCGTGACCATTCTGGAATATACATGCTTTGAAGTGAAATATCATTCACTTTGACATCACAGCAAAACGTTATTTTTTCACATGTACACACGTACTCCTACAGACTCATTCATAGATATGATAATATAAAACGTGTGATTTTACACCGTGAGTAAAATATAAAAACAACATATAGAACAAAAGAGATGAAAAATACAAAGAAAAAAGTGAATAAAAATACCACCATCGCCACCAACAACAACAGTAACAACAACACATTACTTTATAACAAGATTTAATTTTCCCAGCACGTATATGTGTCATAAAACAAAATGTTTGCGTTTTAGTCCTCAAAGTGCGGAGTTACATGCGCGTTTATAACACAATGCAATCATCTTCATTTCTATATAGAGCAACATACACTCACCCCACTTAGTACAAATACAGACGCACAATGTTTATGAGTATTGGATCGTATAGTAGGACATAACTCGTGTGGTTGCCTTCTCTTACATAGCTTGTTCGCAGGTTTCTCCGCTTGTGGCATTGTCGTTTGCCGGAAAGGAGTACACAAGCTAATTCAGTAGGGAGATGTTGCTATGAAGTGAGCACTTTGTTCATACACTCAGAAATATGAGTTTCTTTTTATGCGTGTGTCAGTCCCATAGTAGCAGAAGTAGTTTGACATTTGTCAGTTGTTAACTTTTGCTCTGTTACTGTATATCGCACGAAACCCCACTCGATAGAAAAGCAGTTACTCAAATTCGAATCAATTTGGGGGGTTTCCATTTCTATAACCCTCACCATAGAATGGGTGTAGACTAGCTCTCTCACTCCTTTTGTAGTACATCAAACATAAAGGGTCTGTGGTGAGTCTGAGTCGATCTAGCAATATCCGTCTGTTCGTCTGTTGAAATCATGTTAACTTCCGAACAAAACAAGATATAGACTTGATATTTATCTATTACGTGATTTACATATTCATTGGGACATTCAATGTACGGGGGCGGTTCGGAAACTTCTTAGCATATCAATGAAAGAGAATAGCTAGTTTTTCAAAAATATTTTTATTTTTCAATATAATCTCTTGAAACTTCAATACACTTAGTCCAACGCTTTTCTAGCAATTATATCCCTTGATTAAAATAGTTTTCCTCAAGGTCTTCAAAATAGTGGTTTACAACTGTAATTGCATCTTCATTTGAGGTAAAACGCTTGCCAGCAAGGAATTTTTTTAGATTTGGGAACAAGTAAAAGTCACTGGAAGCTAAATCAGGAGAATAAGGTGGGTGGTCAAGCAACTCGTACTTTAATTCGTTGATTTTAGCCATTGTTAAAACACACTTGTGCGCTGGTGCGTTGTCTTGATGATACATTTTTTTTTTTGTGTTGTAAGCCAAGACGTTTTTCTCGAATTTGTACATTTAATTGATCCAAAACGTTGCAATAGTACTCAGAATTTATTGTTTTACCCTTTTGCAGATAGTTAATAAATACCTTTGAAGTCCCTAAAACCCGTTGCTGGAGTAAGTGGTGGATCTATGTCTCATCAACAGTTATGAAACGATCACTTAATCGATCACTTGGATCACTTAAAACGATCCAAACAAGCTTGAGAAATGTTCATTCTTATGCGTTTTTGATCGACTGTTAACAAATGCGGCACCATCTTGCAGAAAGCTTTTTCATCTGTAGTTTTTTTTTTTTTTTTAATTTATTTTATTCCATTAAATATGTTTACAATATAATAGAAGTCTCTGCGCCGAGTAGGCTTATATAGAGACTACACACAAAAAAAAGTTTACTTGGATCCAAAGAGTTTGACCTTCCTTTAAGGATTTTGGTATTGATTCCGAGCCAAAGATGCGGCTTCTTTAAAATAAAGACATTTTTTACAGACCTCCCTAGCTTTAAATCTAGGATCGATAAAATTATAATTGGATACAGATCTCATTCATCGAATTTTTATTCTCTGTTTGCGATATATTAATAAAATTATTCAAGTACAAACAAATTCCAGTTTCAAAATCCAAATTATCCAAATAAGTAAAAACTGTTTTCTTAATTCTAACAAAACTTTAAACCAAAGATGCAAATCCTTAAAATAAGTCAGCCTATATTTGAAGCGTTTTTTATCTTAAATTTAAAAATTCAATATGTCAGTTGAGTTAAAGACGATTTCTTTAAATTAAAAATGTTTTTCTTTATTTTAAGGAACATTTGCCTTAATTCAAAGGTCTACAACTTCAACAGAGGGACGCAAAATTTCAAGATTTGTGTCCTAAATTTAATGAAAAAAAAATTTTGAAGCAAGGATTATAAACTTTCTTTTAATTAAAATGTCATTATTTTAAAGAATTTTGTCCTTATCATTGCGTAAATTTCGAGTCCTAAAATTTAAGTTGCATAATCTTCCATAATATGTCAATATTTTTTTTCAGTGTAGTTGGCAAAAACATATATCTATCGTATTATCAATTACTTCTCATAATTAATTCAAAAATAAATTCATATTAAAATTATATTAAAATTCAACTTGACAATAAAAAATGTGTAATGATTGGTATTAAATTAGTGTTTCAATTTTTCCTAGTATATATTTTTTCAATGAAGATTTGAATACCGAAATTCTAGCAATTATTTTTAGAGTTTGTGGTAGTGCATTATATTCTTGAGGTCCCGCGTATTCAATCTTTTGTTTTGTTAGCTCTGTTCTGCATCTAACAGATATTAAATTATCCTCTTGTCTTGTGTTGATGTTGTGTTGATTTCTGTTTCTTTTAACTTGTACAAGCGAAAATCCATTATTTGTCACAGCTTTAAACATATAAATCAATATGTGATTTTGATATATACCTTTTATAGGAAGTATATTCTTCGTGCAAAATTAAATGGACTCGATCATTTGAGATGCCCATGATATTAGCAATTTTCCGCACTTTTATTCGTCGATCATTTAATACCATATCATGCACTTTGGCTACAATTTCTGTTGTTGTTGCTGTTTTTGGACTTCCACTACGTGGTTCATCTTCAATGCTTGTACGACCACGTTTAAATTCAGCAACCCAATTTTTTACTGTTGCATATGGAGGAGCACTTTCACCTAACACATTCACCATATCACTATGAATTTCTTGTCCCGATAAACCTTTTTTATGTAAATATTTAATGACAGCACGCATTTCTAATTTTTCCATAGTAAAAAAATTGCGGATGCGTCCTTTTTTGAACACCTGCTTCTATATGAAGGAGTTGCTAGATCGAAACAAAATTTAACATGTATTCATAACAGAGATGGAAGTTTCCAAAACACTTAACTTTTTCTGTTTATACCGCGCTTTTTGTGCTAGGCTAAGAAGTTTCCGAACTGCCCTCGTAAGAAAAATCACTTATTCTCTTCCCATAACTGGCCTACGTTGTCCTCATATTGACAGTACAGTTAATGCTGTTAGGTTTTTACATAATGGTCAATGACAAAATGTGAACTATTTTCTGAGTGTATTGTATTTCTCTGGGACTTTCGTGGAATGTTACCGACATTCAACATTTTGTATCTGTAGATGTTTATATGCGTTGTCTTGATTTTTTTTGTCTAAATCATGTTATGTTGGAGTGCCCCTGCGAAGAGTTTTAAAAAGGTTATAGCAAGTATAAAATACATGCATCTTTGGAGGTGCTTATGAATATTTAAGTTACAAATGTGTATCTTTACATGAAAGAAAAATTAGTTTGACTAAGGTCAACTCGCAGGTCAAGTTCAGGTCAAGTTCGTACATGGGCTATATCGGTCCAGATTTTGCTATAGCCCCCATACAAACCGACCCCCCGATTTGGGGTCTTGAGCGTCTAGACATCCCCATTTTTATCCGATTTGCGTGAATTTCAAATCTAGAGGTGTTTTGGGTGTGGCGAATATGGTGTAATTCGGGCCACATTTTTATATAGTCCCCATATAGCCGGATCTCCCGATATGACTTCTTAAGCGTGTAGACATCCGCATTTTTATCCGATTTGCCTCAAATTCATGGTTTGGTAAAGCTCCATATAGCCCGATCTCCCGATTTGACTTCTTGGGCTTTTAGATATCGCAATTTTTATACGATTTGACTGAGATTAAAAACCTAAAGGCATTTTGGATCCACATGTAAGTACGCCGAATATGGTACTTATCGGGTCACGTTTTGATATAACCCGACCTCTCGATTTGACATCTTGAGCGTCTAGATATCCAGATTTTTATCTGATTTGCACGAAATCCAAATTCTAATGTAATTTGGATTCATAAACAAGTTTGCCAAACATGGAGTGTATCGGTCCATGTTTTGGTATGGCCCCCATATTGCCCGTTCTCCCGATTTGATTTCTTGGGCTTCTAGACATCGCAATGTTTATCCGATTTGGCTGAAATTCAAAATCTGGAGGTATTTTGGGTTCATAAACCAGTTTGTCGAACATGGGGAGTATCGGTCTACACATTAGAACCCGAATATGGTGCGTATCGGTCCTCGTTTAGATATAGCCCCCATATAGCCCGATCTCCCGATTTGATTTCGTGGGCTTCTGAAACGGCAATTTGTATCCCATTTGCTTAAAATTAAAAATGTTGATGTATTTTAAGTCTTTAAATAGGAGTAGAGGATATGCTGTGCTCGGTTCTTGTTTTGGTATAGCCCTATATGTTAAGTCTTCCGATTTCCATGTGTTGGTATATATGTTTGCTTGGCAGAGTATCTGTCATCAAAACCATCTGAAATTCTTCATATTTTCAAGTAACCCGACGAAAAGTTTTCAAAGAAACAATGCTTCATGGTGGGGGTATTTAAGATTTGGCCCTGTCGAACATACACTGAAGAAAAAGTATGCCAGGTTCCAAAGATTTTGTCTTTACTTTAAAAATGTTGGTATTGATTCCAAGCCAATGAAGCGGAGAATAGAAGGAAGTATACTTTTAAGACACAATTATCTTTTAAATTTGGGTTTTGTGTACTTGCTTCTAGGAAGCAAATTTCAACTTTTCGCTTTTTCAGCCTTTTTTCTTCACATGCTATCAAAGTCCTTTAAAAGCGAGTTAACGACAACAGAGTAGCTGTCATCAAAACCATCTGAAATTCTTCATATTTTCAAGTAACCCGACGAAAAGTTTTCAAAGAAACAATGCTTCATGGTGGGGGTATTTAAGATTTGGCCCTGTCGAACATACACTGAAGAAAAAGTATGCCAGGTTCCAAAGATTTTGTCTTTACTTTAAAAATGTTGGTATTGATTCCAAGCCAATGAAGCGGAGAATAGAAGGAAGTATACTTTTAAGACACAATTATCTTTTAAATTTGGGTTTTGTGTACTTGCTTCTAGGAAGCAAATTTCAACTTTTCGCTTTTTCAGCTTTTTTTCTTCACATGCTATCAAAGTCCTTTAAAAGCGAGTTAACGACAACTTTATTTTCCAAATTAAGACTCGACTTCCAGAAGAAATTATGATATGTTTCAAGTAACAAACGTAACAAACGTCTTTAAAATAAAGTGTAGAAAAACATGTCCCATATTTGGACGACTTTTTGCTTTATAGTCAAGATGCAAAAAGACAACAAATTTAAAGACAATTTCATTATATTTAAAGAATTTTTCTGAACTAATAAAGCCAAGCATTTTATCTTTCATGTTATGACCCATTTTTAAGTGAAATAACTTAATTATAAGGACAATATGACTTCATTGAAAAGTTTATCGACATTCGGACAAGGAAAAAAACTTTATATATAATCAAAATGTGCATTCGTATTTGAAAGACATGAAATCTCAAATACCTATGTTTCCAATTTCAAGCAAAGTGGATAAAAACTACAGATTCTAGCAACCCAAGAAATTAATTCGGGAGGTAGGTCTATATGGGGGCTATACCAAAACATGGACCAATACTCACCATTTTCTACACACATCTTATTGGTCCTCAAAAACATCTAGAATTCCAATTTCAGACAAATTGGGTAAAAACTCCGAATTCTAGAAGAAGTAAAGTCGGGGAATTAGTCTATATGGGGGCTATACCAAAACATGGATCAGGGAGAAATTCTAAGACGATATAACCATGTCCGTCTGCCTGTCTGTCTGTTGTAATCAATAATGAAGCTATCGTGGTGAAATTTTGCACAAACTCGTCTTTTGTCTGGAGGCAGACCAAGTTCGAAGATGGGTTATATCGGTCTTGGTTTTGACCAACCTCCCGATTTGGGGTCTTGAGCTTCTAGAATCCGTAGTTTTTATCCAATTCGCCTGAAATTGAAAATCTAGAGGTAGTTTAGGACCATAAAGAGAAGAGGTGTGCCGAAAATAATGTTTATCGGTCCATGTTTTGGTATAGCCCCCATATAGACCAATCTCCCGATTTTACTTCTTGGGCTTCTAGAATCCGTAGTTTTTATCCGATTTGCTAGAAATTGGAAATCTAGAGGTATTTTTGGACCATAAAGAGATGTGTCGAAAGTGGTCCGTGTGGGTCAATGTTTCGTATAGCCCCCATATAGACTGATCTCCCGACTTTACTTCTTGAGCTTGTAGAATTCGTAGTTTTTACCCAATTTGTCTGAAATTTGAATTCTAGAGGTATTTGAGGACCTTTAAGAGGTGTGTCGAAAATGGTGAGAGTTGGTCAATGTTTTGGTATAGCCCTCATATAGACCTACCTCCCGAATTTATTTCTTGGGCTGCTAGAATCTGTAGTTTTTATCCACTTTGCATGAAATTGGAAAACTAGGTATTTTAGGACCACAAATATGTCAGCCAAATATGGTGTGAATCGAGCCATGTTTTAGTATAGTCCCCGTATAAAACGATCACCCGATTTAACTCCTTGGGCTTCTAGATACCGTAGTTTTTATTCGATTTTCCCGAAAATGTACTGGTATTTTAGACCCTCAAAAAACTGTATCGCATTTATTTTTAAAGGTCCGTTATGTGAGGCATCGATATAGACCGAGTTTACTTCTTGAGGGTATAGCAGGCGCACTAATCATAAAAATTGCTTGAAACTTAAATTAAAATTTCCAGAGTTTACTCCTCGTAATCATTTAAATAATGGCGGTAAATATCTACAATTTTAATATTTCAAATCAATACTTTATTTCATCATTTATACGATATATTTATGATTTTTCTAAAACTCAAACAAAATTGTTTCTTATAAATCCAGAATATGATCTAGTCTTCATAGGTAAAATCTTAAAATTTATCTTTGGGAAGCGTACTGGTTGAATTGATCTGCTTGGGAGAATATCTGTCATCACATCCCCTGAAATTCTATATATTATCAATTAATCCACTACGGCGAAGAATTTTCAAAGTAAACTATTATATTTGATTCATGGTGGTGGGTATTTAAGATTCCGCCCGGCCGAACACTGAATGTAAAATTTTTAAATGTATCTTCGGGAAGCGTACTGGTTGAAGTGACCTGCTTGGGAGAATATTTGTCATAAAATCCCCTGAAATTCTATATATTATCAAGTAAGACGCTTCGACGAAGAATTTTCAAAGGAAGCTATTATATTTGATTCATGGTGGTGGGTACTTAAGATTCGGCCCGGCCGAACTTACTGCTGTATATACATGTTCTTCGTTTTCTTTGTTATAATTGTTGTTTTTGTATATCGCTATCAACTGTGTGTTATACTGACAAGAGTATTTGTTATTGTGCTTGACTTTTTGTTAAGGAGTAGCAGTGGTTTAACATGCCAAAAACCTTGCATAGGTTTTTAATACATGGCATAGAGATCACCTCGTATGCGCTATTACCGATCGGAGAACTAACTGTCTGAGGAAGCCCAGGAAGCCCGAAAAAAGGATTTTAAAAACTACAGAAAACATTTTTCTCGTAAATGTAGTTGGGAGGATTGCAATCGAGACATATTAAATAGGTTCCTATTTAGTTCAGATACAATCCTATCTGGTAAATCAAAATTGCCATAACAATTTCACCAACTTCCAATATCAGTGGTAGATCTACTAGTTTCGCCTTCAGTGTCGACGAACGTGGCACCAGAAGGTACAAATCATGATACAGATGACGACGATGATTATATGGAAGGCAATGCATTGGAGTTTGATGGCTTTGGGCATATATTTTAAAATAGCAGGTCAGAAACACATGTCCTATAATATAATACGATATATATAAAAACTTATGTATAAACTTTTTTCCTACTTTGTATATATGAAGGAACAAGATATCGTCAACATTATTATAAAAAAATACTTTATTACTATGTAAGAATTGTATTAGTTTTCCGACTGAGCCAGAGCATTTTTCAAAATAGGGCGTGGCACCGCCCTATTCCACCTTGGATGTAAATCATACTGTACGATCAACATATATACCAAATCTCATATTCATACCTCTGATAGTTAGGTTAGGTGGCAGCCCGATGTATCAGGCTCACTTAGACTATTCAGTCCATTGTGATACCACATTGGTGAACTTCTCTCTTATCACTGAGTGCTGCCCGATTCTATGTTAAGCTCAATGACACCGCATTGGGAAAGTTTCATGACAATAGGTTCATTACTATGGGCGCTAACATATGCCCCAAACATATTTTGCTTCAAGCATATATATTTTCAGGATTTGTCCAAACAAAATATTGTTTGTATTGTTCAAACATATTATGTTTCAACTGTGGCATACACTGGCATAAAAAATTTTAATGAAATTTTCTTTGTGTATATATATTTTTAATGCGCCAATTGGTTACTTCCATTCTTTTACTTGCAGCATACTCTGTGGGTCTCTCTTTCTAAACACATATATGTTTATAGGCTATTTCTAAATTAATATATGTTTGCATCTAAGCATATTATATTTACAAATATTTTAGGTCCCAAACATAATATGTTCTAACATATTAGCAAGAATGTCCTAAAGATGTTGTGCTAGTTTATGAACATTATATGCTTGCACTTAAAATATTGTGTTAAAAAATTTAAGTTCCTAACATATAATTTTTACACCCAAACATATGAAAAACAGTCTTTTTCGTCCGTGTAGTTTAATTAATATCCATTTGTTACGATTTTGCCCCTCCACTGAATTTGCATCACTTCTTTAGGTGTGATCCGAATTCAGTGTTTTAAATTTGAATTAAAAAAAAATTGTGGTATTTTTTTAAATAAATAATTTTTATAATTTTTAATGCATTCTAACGCTTGTCCGAAAAGTTTGACCTCGAATATTTTCAAAAATTGTCGATTTTTGTAGAATGTATTTAGCATTTTTGTGGAAAAATTTTAATAATTTGTACCGTTTTATTAATTCTTACTCTTTTTTAACATATTTGAAAAAAGAAACAAGTATTACCCATTAAAAATATGAAAAAACGAATTGAATTAAAAAAAAAACTTCCTGTTTAGTTAAAATAATTAACTTCTTTTTGAAGACATTTTTGGAAGTGCTTTTAAAGTTGTGCTATTAGAATAACTCCCAAAGTTTTTTGTTGGGAAAAAGTGTGGAACTACTTTTAGTTGTTTTATTATAAATTAATTATCTTATGCCGAAGTGGATTTTTTTTTACATATTTTTAAAATAAAACATTATAGAATCTATAAATTCAGTTTACTAATTTTTAGCTAGAGGGGCTATAGCTCCCCCCCAAGAAAAATTGTCTAGCTACGCTATTGCCGTACACCTAAGTTTAAACTCAACTAAACTAGGATGGAAAAGTTCCACAGGACAATAAATTTTCGTGGTTTTAACAACGCTTTGTGGAAATCTGAAAATTTGGACTATAAATCTCAAAATTGGGAGGTAGTTCATTCTTCCTACCAAATAGTTTACTTTTTTCGGTGTATAAAGGAATCCCTGAATTATATTTCCAACCTCGACAAAATGTATGAATGCATCTATCTATTCGTGCGAGCTGTACTGCTCGTTCTGTTTAATAACCAAGACAATGAAGAAATATTTTTAAGTAAACTTACACAAATTACAGACATTCTCATATATTTGACGCGATTTAAGACATTCTCAAAAACAAAAGAAACTCTTACGAGCTGTTACACGCAGGATATCGTATTGCTCTTTGTGTATCTGTGTGTGTGTGTGTGTGAGTATGCATGGGGATTGTAAAATGCGATTATGTAACGTAATTTGTAATTTATTGGTTTTGATTTGCTCATACGAGAGAACCCCACAAAATGGAGATGTGTTTTAGGGTGAACGAATGAAAGAAATTGTTCGCATAAAATCAACAGATATTTGTTGGAGTAAAAAGTTATAGCCCAATTATTATATTTTATACTTATCATAACATCTTAAATCGTTAGAATTAGGGCGAATGTGGTAAGATGCCCTTGCAAATAATATTGAAATTCCTATTAATTACCCAGCAAAAAATTTGGAAGTTCTTCCAAAGGCACAACTTTAAAATCACTTTCAGAAGATGCACTCCCAATGATGTTCCTTATTTTAACTACCAGTAAGTTCTTTTAATCAAATTTTTTATAACTTGTTGTTTTCATATTTTTAATGGGTAAATTTAATTTTTTTTGTTTCAAATACGTTAAAAACAGAGTAAGAATTCATAAAATGGTAAAAATCATTTAAAATTTGTCGAAAAAAATTCTAAATCCAATCTGAAAAACTTGTGAATTTTTAAAAGTATTTGAGGTCAAACGTTTCCAAGTTAGAGTCCATTAAAAATTATAAAAAATTATAAAAATTATTTATTTGACAAATAGCACAAAATTTTGTTAATTTACATCCAAAACATTGAATTCGGAGCACAACTTAAAAAGTGATGCAAATTCAGTGCAACGACTGTTGAAATGGAGGACTTCCGTCCTATGACAAGCCCATGTTAAATTCATCGCTTCTGCGTCACTTTTGCACCACTTCCGGATCCAAAAAGAACTTTTTCATTACTTTTTTGGCGACCCTTTTTTTTGCTGGGTATGAATGAATGGTTCATGAATTGAACCAATATATACACAGACAAGGGCGGCAGAAATTGTTATCACTACAGTGGTAGGGTGAGGTTCTGTACGATGTTACAGAATCATATAAGTAAATTTTTTTTTTCTTTCATACGGAATTTTAAACAAGTAAACTATACACAGAAAAAAAGTCTTATTTATTTAAGGACCCTTTTAACTTCCACATAGTTCAAAAAATTTACTTCATTTCATTTTTCGTAACCACAACGAAAATTAACTTAACTAACGGAAAACTTATAAAATTTCAGTAAATGTTTTTAGTTCACTAACTACGAAATGGGAAGGTTTTTTTTTTCTTAAATAAATTTCCAACACAGTAGTTAATGCATCGTTGATAGTACTATGAAAATATATAGGCAATATAAAAATCTTACTATGAAATGTGGACAATTTACTAAGAGAAATTGTTGTATGCAAAAAAATTTTTGTAGTAAAAATTAACTTAACGACATTACCGATTCGTATGCCTACAGCTTATTCCCCTTTTTATTAAAAGTTAGAGTATTTTTCCTCACATTGAAAATTTTAGATAAAGTAGAATAAAAAGTACACCCAGAGAAGGAATATGATCACCTCAAACATGTTTTAAGAGCAAAATGTTATTTTTGAGTGGTGACCATGTAACATGGTTTTCGCAACCATGTTATTTTCTCGAAAATCATGTATCTGATTTCGGCAAGCAGGTTATATTTGACGAGAAAATAACATTTTAGTGACAAACATGTTACATGGTCACCATACAAAAATAACATTTTGCTTTTGAAACATGTTTGAGGTGATCATATTCTTTCTCTGCGTGTAGTTAATATAATCCTTGACGGGTGTATATCATTTTTTATTCCTCGTAAATTTGGAATATATTTTACCTTATCTTATAGATAGAATTACAACTAATCAATGAATGTGCTACAGGAAAATTAGTTAAAAAGATAGTAATGAAATCATTGCATCGTGTGAAGGAGTTTGTAGAGAAATTTTGTGTATATGGGTATTTCCAGGATCGATAACGTGACATTCGTACGCCTTTAAATGTAAAAAAACATGTTAAAAATCAATATTTCCACAAATGTTTTTTTACGTGAATACAGCATTTCATCAACACTATTTTCGTTACAAAAGACAAGCATTGGGAACTTGTCGTTATTAAAGAATTTTTGGAAAACATTGGATAGATAACGTGACAAAAAATGGAAGTCATTTGCGACTTGATATTGAAAAAATCTAAATACTGCGAAATGTGGCCATTAATTTGTAAATAAATACTCTTAAAGCATAATAAAGAAATCTAGTTTTCCATTTATAAGAGTCATTTTTATCTAAAAATATTGCTTTATAAAGGGTGATTTGTTAAGAGCTTGATAACTTTTTTTTTAAAAAAAACGCATAAAATTTGCAAAATCTCATCGGTTCTTTATTTGAAACGTTAGATTGGTCCATGACATTTACTTTTTGAAGATAATTTCATTTAAATGTTGACCGCGGCTGCGTCTTAGGTGGTCCATTCGGAAAGTCCAATTTTGGGCAACTTTTTCGAGCATTTCGGCCGGAATAGCCCGAATTTCTTCGGAAATGTTGTCTTCCAAAGCTGGAATAGTTGCTGGCTTATTTCTGTAGACTTTAGACTTGACGTAGCCCCACAAAAAATAGTCTAAAGGCGTCAAATCGCATGATCTTGGTGGCCAACTTACCGGTCCATTTCTTGAGATGAATTGTTCTCCGAAGTTTTCCCTCAAAATGGCCATAGAATCGCGAGCTGTGTGGCATGTAGCGCCATCTTGTTGAAACCACATGTCAACAAAGTTCAGTTCTTCCATTTTTGGCAACAAAAAGTTTGCTAGCATCGAACGATAGCGATCGCCATTCACCGTAACGTTGCGTCCAACAGCATCTTTGAAAAAATACGGTCCAATGATTCCACCAGCGTACAAACCACACCAAACAGTGCATTTTTCGGGATGCATGGGCAGTTCTTGAACGGCTTCTGGTTGCTCTTCACTCCAAATGCGGCAATTTTGCTTATTTACGTAGCCATTCAACCAGAAATGAGCCTCATCGCTGAACAAAATTTGTCGATAAAAAAGCGGATTTTCTGCCAACTTTTCTAGGGCCCATTCACTGAAAATTCGACGTTGTGGCAGATCGTTCGGCTTCAGTTCTTGCACGAACTGTATTTTATACGGTTTTACACCAAGATCTTTGCGTAAAATCTTCCATGTGGTCGAATAACACAAACCCAATTGCTGCGAACGGCGACGAATCGACATTTCACGGTCTTCAGCAACACTCTCAGAAACAGACGCAATATTCTCTTCTGTACGCACTGTACGCATTCGTGTGGTTGGTTTAATGTCCAATAAAGTAAACTGAGTGCGAAACTTGGTCACAATCGCATTAATTGTTTGCTCACTTGGTCGATTATGTAGACCATAAATCGGACGTAAAGCGCGAAACACATTTCGAACCGAACACTGATTTTGGTAATAAAATTCATTGATTTGCAAGCGTTGCTCGTTAGTAAGTCTATTCATGATGAAATGTCAAAGCATACTGAGCATCTTTCTCTTTGACACCATGTCTGAAATCCCACGTGATCTGTCAAATACTAATGCATGAAAATCCTAACCTCAAAAGAATCACCCTTTATATTTATAATGTTTTTTAGTGATTCGTAACGTGACATCGGTAACGTGACAAAATTTTCACATAGAATTGTTCTCATCAAATTTTATTTGGAAAATCAAAAAATAGTAATTCTAATGTTTTAAATGTATAAATAATAATAAAAATTAAGAATACATGTATACGAATCTAAAACAGATTAAGAAATAACAATTTTGTTTTTTGAGGTAAGGACCTTTCAACTTTTTTTAAAGCTTTTCCAAACCCCTGCGTACTGTTATAAGGATTAACGACTTGTTCTTCTTGCTTTGCATTCTTCTGAAGATTTTCCCTGTGCTTTCGCTGCCTTAGACGATCCTTTTCCCGCTTACTTTCCAGAAGGTTATTCACCCTTATTCCTGAAGTCGCCCTCGCCGTCGCTTTTTGTCGCTTTTCATCTGTCGCCACTAATTGGTATTCCGTTCGTCGATATATTCTGCTATCGACGAAAATCCTGTATTCCTGGCGTCACTTTTTGTCGCCCATATCGTCGCTTTTTGTCGCCGTTAAATTTACCAGCGGCGAGTTTAGTGATTAATTTTTGAAGAAGTTTTTTAGACTTTATTAATCGAATAATTGAAAAATAAATTTAATAAATGGAAATTGGTAAGAGGTAAAGTGACTAATCTTCAACAATTACAAAAAAATGGGAATAAAAGGAACTAGAGATCAGCCAATAGATGAGCTAGACTGACTCCAATGATTTAAAACCGGTTGGAACAAATGGTTTGTAGTTTAATGCCTTTGAAGGTCATCACATTCACATCATAGAAAAGAAAACTGCACAATTAAAGTAAACGTGTTGATTTTTCCATTTGTTTTTAATAGAAACCCTTCAAGGTCAATGTATTTTATTTAGCACCAAACTTAGATAATGTAAATCATTTCCCGAGTCAAATTTATCATTTATTATTTTTAAAAGCAAATAATTAAAATTCAGTTTTGCACATCAGCTGATTGTTTTCTAGTGATATCGGCCTTTTATTACCGAGTATTGTAATTGGTACAAAATGTAATCGGCGTCTCGCCGTCGCCACTTCACAGGAATACCAAATGAATGACGAGACGACTTAAAAGCGACAGACGAAAAAAAGCGACGGCGGGAGCGAGGGCGACTTCAGGAATAAGGGTGATTGTTTTTGTTCTCCAGTTCCTTCAACTTTGCCCGATGTATTTTCATTTTCATTGCAACATTTTGTGGGTACTTCTGGCGCTTGACGGGGTCCGACTTAATTTTTTGTAGATATCGTCGTGATGCTTCTTTATTTTTATTTCTAGCCATCTGCATAAAAAGTAAGCATAATACGTATGTACATATATGAAAACCAATACTTTTTGTTATAATATTTCCCACTTACGATGAGTAACGTGACAAACTTTTGATTGAGATTAAACCTTCTTCAATATCAAAAGCGGACTATTTTTTTATTTATGTTAAGCACGCTTAACTTTATTTAAATAATAATTTTCAGCTTCTTTCTTCGACGGGATGAACAGTACTGAGAAAAAAACAGTGTTTTGGCATCGATAACGTGACACAGAAATAGCAGGACAAAAAAAGGCAAAAATATACGGTTTGTCAAAGAATACTATGTGTCTATTAATATTTTCTTATTAGTTTATCGTTTGAACAAAATTGTTGAAACAAGATTGCAATAATAAAACATATATATAATAAATAACAACGAAAAGCAAAACCAGAGGAAAGAGTCACATAAAAAGAAAAATAAAATATTGTAAGTTTTTGTGTAAATTTTTCACAACAAAAACAAAAAAATGCTTTAAACGCATTATATTCCTTAAATTCAAATAGTTCTTTAACAATATAAATGACAAAAATTGCGGTTTAACCAATTTTAATTTTTTCGTCCTGGTTGACCTTTTTCTGGAAATAGCCATATATTTATCGTATGATTTTTATACCCTCCACCATAGGATGGGGGTATATTAACTTTGTCATTCCGTTTGTAACACATCGAAATATTGCTCTAAGACCCCATAAAGTATATATATTCTGGGTCGTGGTGAAATTCTGAGTCGATCTAAGCATGTCCGTCCGTCCGTCCGTCTGTCCGTCTGTCCGTCCGTCCGTCTGTCCGGCTGTCCGTCCGTCTGTGGAAATCACGCTAACTTCCGAACGAAACAAGCTATCGACTTGAAACTTGGCACAAGTAGTTGTTATTGATGTAGGTCGGACGGTATTGAAAATGGGCCATATCGGACCACGTTTACGTATAGCCCCCATATAAACCGATCCCCAAATTTGGCTTGGGGAGCCTCCCGGAGCAGCAAAATTCATCCGATCCTGTTGAAATTTGGTACGTGGTCTTAGTATACGGTCTCTAACAACCATGCAAAAATTGGTCCACATCGGTCCATAATTATATATAGCCCCCATATAAACCGATCCCCAGATTTGACCTCCGGAGCCTCTTGGAGGGGCAAAATTCATCCGATCCGATTGAAATTTGGTACCTGATGTTAGTATATGGTCTCTAACAACCATGCAAAAATTGGTCCATATCGGTCCATAATTATATATAGCCCCCATATAAACCGATCCCCAGATTTGACCTCCGGAGACTTTTGGAGGGGCAAAATTCATCCGATCCGGTTGAAATTTGGTACCTGATGTTAGTATACGGCCTCTAACAACCATGCAAAAATTGGTCCATATCGGTCCATAATTATATATAGCTCCCATATAAACCGATCCCCAGATTTGACCACCGGAGCCTCTTGGATGAGCAAAATTCATCCGATCCGGTTGAAATTTAGTACGTGGTCTTAGTATACGGTTTTTAACAACCATGCAAAAATTGGTCCATATCGGTCCATAATTATATATAGCCCCCATATAAACCGATCCCCAGATTTGACCTCCGGAGCCTCTTGGAGGGGCAAAATTCATCCGATCCGGTTGAAATTTGGTACCTGATGTTATTTTACGGCCTCTAATAACCATGCAAAAATTGGTCCATATCGGTCCATAATTATATATAGCCCCCATATAAACCGATCCCCAGATTTGACCTCCGGAGCCTCTTGGAAGAGCAAAATTCATCCGATACGGCTGAAATTTGGTACATTTTGTCAATATATGGCCTCTAACAGCCATGTAAAAATTGGTCCATATCGGTCTTTAGTTATATATAGCCGATGACTTATTACACAAAAATTGGTCCATATCGCCAAAAATAATCTACCAAAACTTTATTTCCATAGAAAATTTTGTCAAATTTTATTACTATAGAAAGTTTTGTCAAAATTTCATTTCTATAGAAAGTTTTGTCAAAAGTTTATTTCTATACAAATGTTTGTCAAAATTTTATTTCCATAGAAAATTTTGTCAAAATTTTATTTCTATAGAAAATTTTTGTAATCTACCAAAACTTTATTTCCATAGAAAATTTTGTGAAATTTTATTACTATAGAAAGTTTTGTTAAAATTTCATTTCTATAGAAAGTTTTGTCAAAAGTTTATTTCTATAGAAATGTTTGTCAAAAGTTTATTTCTATAGAAAATTTTGTAAAAAATTTATTTCTGTAGAAAATTTTGTCAACATTTTATTTCTATACAAAATTTTGTCAAAATTTTATTTCTATACAAAATTTTGTCAACATTTTATTTCTATAGAAATTTTTGTCAAAATTGTATTGCTATAGAAAACTTTGTCAACATTTTACTTCCATAGAAAATTTTGTCAACATTTTATTTCTATAGAAAATTTTGTCAAGGTTTCATTTCTATAGAAAATTTTGTCAAAATTTTATTTCTATAGAAAATTTTGTCAAGGTTTCATTTCTATAGAAAATTTTGTCAAAATTTTATTTCTATAGAAAATTTTGTCAAAATTTTATTTCTATAGAAAATTTTGTCAAACTAGATTATATACGTATTTAATCGGCCTTTTTTTGTTTAATATATACCCCGTATGGGCTAACTTACAATTTAGAAGACAGTGTTAAAAAGTTTTACGATACCTTGCCATTGGCAAGTGTTACCGCAACCCAAGTAATTCGATTGTGGATGACAGCCTTTAGTAGAAGTTCCTACGCAATCCATGGTGGAGGGTACATAAGATTCGGCCTGGCCGAACTTACGGCCGTATATACTTGTTTGTGTTTGTTATTGCGTGTTTTATATTGTATCGATTCTAAAGACAGTGTGGATGAATTTCTGGAATGTTCTTGGTGTGTCGTTTGTATCTTTTGTGGTGATAGTTGTTTTGGTGCAATAGCGAGATCAGAAAGTGATCGTGTGTGTGGAGTTGTTATTTTTCTTGCTGCTTTTATTTTTCTTTACTGCGAGTTTTATTGCTGCATTCAGTTCTATTGATGCATTTATGGAGTGCACACGTGAGTTTTATTGAAAACAAAAAATAGCGTGAGGTATTGGTGTTTAGAAACTGAGCAGTGAATGTTGTGATTTAGAGAAAACAAAAACTCTTTGTGTTGATAAAAAAAAAATATAGAACTAAAAAACAAATCACCGATAAAGGAACAGTATATTTTTGTTAATCTTTTAAAATTATTTTTGTTTTTAAATTCATTTACATGAAAAATATACGAGATCATGGGTGGTAATAGGATGATCTATATTTACTCTACATCTGGATCACAGGTTGGAGATGAAACCATTTTTTTTTTTGAATCTATATTTTTTATGTTACGGCAATTTCCAAAAGGTGAGTACTAAGTCTAGCCGCTAAAATCAAAAATAAATAAATAAGAAAAGTATAAAGAAGAACAAAAAACCGGTAAAGATATAAATATTTGTATATGGGAATATAAACAAACCTTCATGAAAGAGTTGAGATGGTAACACAAATAATATAGTCGGCCCGCCCGAACTTAGACTTTACTTATTTGTTTTTATTTCAAATAATTCTGAGAAGAACTTCAGAAATGTCCCATTAGACCATGGATATGATTCCACTAATGTACCTATTGGATGGATTTTTTTCAATGTGGTAAGTTTTTCTATAAACGGTATTTCGTCCGTTTGTAATAAAATCAAAATTTCAACTTAGATAGGCCTTCTAATGGTAATTTTTTGTATTTTTTTACTGTTTAATGCTAATTAAGCTGATATCCTTATTGGCTTTAAGAAAATATTTTTGACCCCATAAAATATATAACGATCGACTCAGAATCACCTCCTGAGTCGATCTAGTGCTTGGTGTCGGTCCGTCCATGTAATTGTTGTTTGCAGGATTCCGGTCGAAGTTATTAACCGATTTTGATGAAAGATATTGAATGTGGAAAAAATCGGATCAAATTTAGATATAGTTCCTATATATATGTATCGCCCGTTTTCGATAAATGGGGTCAGATTGTTTTCATTTACTAACCGATCGTCGGAAAATTTGCCACAAGGTAACTCAAACAAACAAATTGTAATATTTAATTGAATTTCTCTTTTTATGTTCAAATCATTTTATTTTCATTTATATAATATAATGATGTTATTGTTGGACACTAAATGCCTGTACTGTAATTATAAGTATTAATTCTTGTTGTGCAGGTTATTAAAATAAATATTAAATAAATAATTGACCACCCTTTAAGAGTGGCAAATTTCATCGAAATCGGTTCAGATTTAGATGTAGCTCCTATATATATTTAGATATAACTGCCATATATACACCCTCAAAAAAAATCGCTTCTCTAACATATGTTCCAAACATATTTTGCAGGAAGCACATATATTACTGGATACCGCCGAAACATTAATATGTTTGTTTTATGTGAGCATATTATATGTTTGGAAGCATTTTGAGTCCAAAAATAGTATATGCTTGGAAGAATTCCCCAAAGAAGATTGTGTTCATTCCCTCACATATTTTTAACTTCCACGAAATTTTTGAGTTCTTCGCATCTTTTTCTGTAATACAAATACGCTGTTTTTTTTTCAAATGTCTGTTTTCTTGGTTCCGAATGTCTATTCTCTTTATTCCGAATACTCAATCTACTATTCAAATTAAATAATATTTAGACTTAAGCATACCAAATTTTTGGCCATATTATAAAACAGTTTTCCGAAACAACATACAAGCGGTTTCACAGAAATTGCTCTCATTTCATTCTCTCGCTGTGTTATGTTGATATCTTTTTATTCAACCCTCCCGGTTTCCATCTCTATTTCTTTCTCTATACTAACTCTCTCTCTCTCTCTGTCGCTCTCTGAATAAAGTATCACAACATATATATGTTTACTCGAAATTTGTAAATTTATATATGTTTACATTCACGCATATTATTTTTATGAAACATTCATGCCCCAAACATAATATATTCGAACATATTAACATATGTGTCCCAAACATTTTGTGTTAGTTTAGGAACATTACATGTTTGCACTTAAATATATTGTGTTTAAAAATTGTGCCCGAACACACATTTTGTTTATATCGGAACATATGAAAAACATATTTTTCTAACAGTGTATGTATCGCTCAATTTTCCCAAATTTGGCCATAATACTCTTACTTATTAAGTGTTACTCAAATTTCAAATTTTGATGTACTAGCCGATCGTATTTAGACTTACATGTGAGCTACACTGCCGTGCTAAGCAAGAAAGTCACAAGCGCCAAAAATCGAAAATTGATAAGGCCAGATTCGGAACCGTGTATGAAATTCTGATTTTTGTGTTAAGCTTAAAAGCCAAATTTACAACTGTAAATGTCTTTAAAATGCTAATCAAAATGTAAGAAAGTCTTATCTGCCACTTACTATGATAAAAAGTCACATTGACCAAATTTATTGGCCTTTAAGACATGTTTCCTTGTTTTTTCTCTATTTGGCTTTTTGTCTTGTTTTTGAATATGTTTTTATTGATATGAAATAAATCTTTTATTTATTTTTTTTATTTAATTTTTTATTTTTATTTTCTTATATACGAAACACAAAAAAAATTGTATGGGAGGTGCAATAGGTCGTGGACCTAGGGATCTAAAATGTTTGCAAGGTGTACACATGGGTGTTAAAAGTCAATTTGCAAAATTGCAGATCGGTAGGATGACGAAAAGTGGGCCATTTTTTACTTTTAGTTGGCTGTGAAGTTAATATAAAGTATTTAAGAATGTCATGTCCATTTACTCTACTTTATCATAAAAATGTCCACTATTTGCTACGATAATAAAATTGCATAAAGAAATAGGTTTTTAATAAGTTTTTGATTTGCTCTTATTTAATAATGGACTCAATATTAGTGTTATACTAGGCTCTGTAGGTGCAAAATCAACTATTGCTCCTAATATCAGACATTTCTGTTCAGATTGCGATAAAACTCCCATAAACATATTCCCCTTAATGTTCTGAAATATGGAAATGCGGTTTATCTCCCAAACCTATATCAATGATTCCCCCATAAATGGTTACGTTTACTAATTCAGTAGGGGTGGTATGGGGTATGATATAGTCGGCCCCGCCCGACTTTCCACTTTACTTTTTTTGTGAAATCAGATACCTTATGTCCGAGAAAATAACATAGTTGCGACGAACTTGTTGCATGTTCTCCGCCCAAAAATGACATTTTCCTCTAGGACGAGATTATTATACCGATTCACGAGTTTCATCCAAAGTTAACAAAGTATACTATATCGATAATTTGCAAACTAAATGACAAAGATAATATACCCCTATCCTATGGTGAGCGCCATAAACAATTTTATGATGGTTTGCTCTTCTCGGGAACAATAGATTACGAACGAAACTAAAAATCTTGTTAGATGGATGTTTCTGCCATATATTAAAACAGCCTTACTCAAACACCATTGAACACAGCAAATAAATTAGACAACATAATAAAACAAATATGTTAACATATATTTTGACAATACAACATAAAGCTACGTAAAGTTGTGTGGTGATTTCTACATCCTGCTTATTTAATTGTTGTTTTTTTAGGACATGCACATGGAGTTGAGCAAGAAGGATGTATAGAGGTTATCCTGTTGCTGATACCACAACTATTTCATTAGTGTTGGGAGTTGCGTTAGAAATTGTCCATAATTTGCAAACCAAACAAAAACTAATAAAGATTTATATGAAATCCTTAGCACATGTTTGTCTTAACAAATTACAATAATTCTAGTTCAGTTGGTCAAGCAAAGGGAGTTTTATATGTGGCATGATGGAAAATAAGAAAACTTCACAATACTGCGAAACGTGCAAGACAAAAAAAAAATATATATATTACAAGCTTTATCAACTCCTTATCAGTCGCACTGTGGGACCCTGTAAATTCAAGTCCTTATATTTTCTTCAGCTACTATTCGTCCTTCGCTAGACCAAGTAGCCATAAATTTTTCTCATTAAACATGAGTCGAAAGACAACAAATACTTCCATGTAGAAAGCATATAAACTACTAACATATACATCTTTATTTACAAACACACATATAAACGCTATATGTATGGTGTTCTGATGGGGGAAATCTAAAAATTCGGACATTTAAAGCAAATAAAATGCAAACAAGGAAAGATTATAAACACTAAAGAGAAAAGAAATGACATGGATTTGCAAAAAGCCACAGTCCATCAAAATTTCATAAAAATCAAATAGTACATATGGTTTAGAAACAAAAACTCAAATTTGATGAATATAGTGTCAATCCAATGTATACTGAAAAAACTCATTCCCGGGTCCAAAGATTTTGTCTTTACACTAATGATTTTGACAGAACGAATCTTTTTTAGTACATTTTTGTAAGTCATCACACCTTTGACTTCGAACATTACTATCATGAATAACACTTTATATAGTATGCAATGAGAGCCATACAAATTTCTATTTATAAGACACGCAAAAACCTAATTTCTTTTCTGGACAACGAAATTTTTAGACCAACGATGTTTCCATGTATTTTTAAAATAGTTTCTTTGAAACCAAAACTTCGTTAAGGATAGCCGCGTACAATAAACAAATATTTATTTGCCGCTAAAGAAACATCTGTACCAATAGGAGAAAACTTCGTTGGCATACAATTGCGTTTTTGATAAAGGAATTATTATTTTGTGTGCAGGCAGATCAAGATGATCAAAAAACTAATGTGCTGGGATGTCTTCATTAGGACCGTAAAAACAGTCTATTATTGCATAAATCAGTCCATCAAAATAGGTTCTTAATAAAGAAACGCATTAATTTCTCTACTGCGTCATATTTCTCAAAGCCCCAAACCTGGGCGGCATATAATATAATAGAATTGCAGTATGCATCGAACATTTTCATTTTGTTGGAATTGGCAATTCTCGGGTGTTTTATGTACCTGGACCATGTAGAGTTAATAGCTATTTTTGACGCTGAAAGTTTGTTCTGTAAATGCTTTCTAAAAGATAGATTGTATGCAATCTCTACTCCAAGTTACTTATAGTAATTCAATCTCTATCGTCTCCTCGCCAAGGTTCCACTTTAAACTTGAAGAACTTCTAGGACCTTTTTGGAGCAGCAAATTTTCGACTTTTGCAAGTTTATATGTAAATTCCAAGTATTAACATACAGTATTCTCCCAATGTATCTATCATTCGTCGTAGTCCTGTAGGAGAATACGACATGATAACGATATCGTCAGCGTATAGTACACAGAAAAAAAAGTGTCTCGTAAATTTAAGAAGATTTTTACAATAATTTATTACAAGAATTTTCCAGAATTTTAGTTCATTTTTCGTATCTTCAACGAAAATTAACTACTCGAAAGGAAATTTTACAAATTCTAAGTAGCAATCGTTTAGTTCATGGCCTAAAAAATACGATGGAAATTTCCTTAAAAAATTTCTTAACTGGTAGTAAAAAATTCGTTTGTCATACTATAAAACTACTTGTGAAATGTAAAGTATTTTCTAAACAATAAGTGCCATTTACTATAAGATTTTTTTCTATGAGAAAATATTTTTTTACGAAAAATGAACTTGAAAGTTGATAGCAATTTCTTACTGACAATTCCTATAGTTAATAATTGTTGGTAAAAAAGTACCCAATGAAATATTTTTAGTTCACATGTAATTAAATTTATAGACATTTTCGTCAAAAATGGGTAGATATCATTTCATGAAGTTTTTGCTAATTTTAAGTTAAACGTTTCATTGTTCTTATACTGATATGCATTTAAGAGTATTATTTTTAGAGTAAATTGTGGACAGATGCGATGAACTAATGCTTAGTACAGAGATCTTTCTCGTCAAAATGGAATATGTTTAATGTAAAGATGATGTTACTTGAATTTTTTTTGAGAGTGAGAGCATGCAATGCAATAATGAGAAATGGTAGCGAGTGATGGGGATGTTGTGTATATCTGAGCGTGGGGTTGTTTTTATTTTTGTTCATTCAGTGGTATGTGTGTGTGTTTTATTCGCGAATGGTTTATTTGTCTGGATGAGGTGTTGTTTTCAATGAAGGCACATGTGTTTTTGTTGTTGTAGAAATGTTTTGGTTTTGCTTGGTTTTGTTTGGCATGCTTCAGTTGTATAGTTGGCGTTGGCGTGGGCTGTTGCACCTTATTAGCAAGTATGTAACAAGGGAATATAAAGGTATGGACTATTTTGGTTTATTGAGACATATATTGGTGTTTGTTTACTAAAACTTTTAAATGAAAGTTATTAATATTTTAGCGATGAGAAGTACGATGGCGAAGTGATGATCGGTAGCTTAGAAAAAAGTTATTAAGAATGTTCAATATTTAGGAAAATATGCTGAAAGGGAAAGTATATTGAAATTGTTTTATCTAATTTAATTTTTATTATTCAATGTAAAAAATAAATATTCAATTTCAGAGTAACTCCAGATGAATTTGGAAAATTGTTTGTTACACTTCAGCGTATAATTTAATGATAAATAGGTAAGAGTTATTTTTCAATGTGGTTTTCTTTTAAAAAATAATATTCTTTATGTATATTATTATTTGCTATTTATTATTATTATTTTTTTAACCAGTTTCATGTTTTTCTTTGTTGTAAAAAAATATTTAAGTTAAGAGCAACCCCAGATGGAAAACAAGTATATACAGCAGTAAGAAAACAAGTATATACAGCAGTAAGTTCGCCAGGCCGAATCTTATGTACCCTCCACCATGGATTGCGTAGAAACTTCTACGAAAGACTGTCATCCACAATCGAATTACTTGGGTTATGGTATCTTAAAACTTCTTAACATCGCTTTCTAAATTGTGAGTTAGTACATACGTGGTATATATTAGACAAAAAAGTTATGTATAGTTAAGTCTACAAATCTCTACAAAGTTTTCTCTTCCAAGGGACTCCGGAGGTCAAATCTGGGGATCGGTTTATACGGGGGCTATATATAATTATTGACCGATTTCGACCAATTTTTGCATGGGTATTTGAGACACCACGTACCAAATTTCAACTGAATCAGATGAATTTTGGTGTTCCAACGGGCTCAGGAGGTCAAATCTGGGGATCGGTTTATATGGGGCCTATTTATAATTATGGACCGATACCGACCAATTTTTGCATGGGTATTTGATACCATATACTAACATCACGTACCAAATTTCAACCGAATGGGAAGAATTTTGGTCTTCCAACGGGCTCTGGAGGTCAAATCTGGGGATCGGTTTATATGGGGCCTATATATAATTATGGACCGATACCGATCAATTTTTGAATTTTGGTCTTCCAAGAGGCTCCGGAGGTCACATCTGGTGATCGGTTTATATGGGGGCTATATATAATTATGGACCGATGTGGACCAATTTTTGCATGGTTGTTAGAGACCATATACTAACACCATGGTTATTAGAGATAGAGATATACTAACACCATGTACCAAATTTCAGCCGGATGGGATGAAATTTTCTCCCCTTAGAGGCCTCGCAAGCCAAATCGGGGGATCGGTTTATATGGGGGCTATATATAATTATGGACCGATGTGGACCAATTTTTGCATGGTTATTAGAGATCATATACTTACACCATGTACCAAATTTCAGCCGGATTCTCTTAGAGGCCTCGCAAGCCAAATTTTGGGGTCCGTTTATATGGGGGCTATACGTAAAAGTGGACCGATATGGCCCATTTACAATACCATCCGACCTACATCAATAACAACTACGTGTGCCAAGTTTCAAGTCGATAGCTTGTTTCGTTCGGAATTTAGCGTGATTTCAACAGACGGACATGCTCAGATCGACTCAGAATTTCACCACGACCCAGAATATATATACTTTATGGGGTCTTAGAGGAATATTTCGATGTGTTTCAAACGGAATGACAAAGTTAATATATCCTCGCTCCCCCCCCCCCCCCCCCTCCCCCACCATCCTATGGTGGAGGGTATAAAAATATCAAAATTGTTTAGGAATTTCACAAAACTTCCGAACGCACTTTCTAGGTTTGCAGTATTATACGATATTAAATGGCACGAATCAAATTGCTATTTAGATAATTGATTAATATCGCTAAGATTATCGTTATTAGATCAGTGATACCTAGTGCTGACTTCTATATTAAGGTAAGAATGGTACTCAGGAGAGAACCATCAGCTGCATTTGTGCCATTAATGTATCATTAACGTCCTAACATTGAATTCCCTATTGAGATTTCTAAAATCACTATTTAGTTAAAAGATATAGCAAAAAATAAATCGATAACAATACAAAATGACAACCAAACTTGTCGCAGAATAACTTCCGTAAAAATCAAAAAATCATCCTCTCTGTTTGAAATCAATATCCATTTTTTTATCATCCTCCTGAAATCAAACTTTCTTTCCACTGTACTAATATTGGATCGTTTCTTTCCTTTTTATACCCTCCATCATAGGATGGGGGTATATTAACTTTGTCATTCCGTTTGTAACACATCGAAATATTGCTCTAAGACCCCATGAAGTATATATATTCTGGGTCGTGGTGAAATTCTGAGTCGATCTAAGCATGTCCGTCCGTCCGTCCGTCCGTCTGTTGAAATCACGCTAACTTCCGAACGAAACAAGCTATCGACTTGAAACTTGGCACAAGTAGTTTTTATCGATGTAGATCGGATGGTATTGAAAATGGGCCATATCGGTCCACTTTTACGTATAGCCCCCATATAAAGGGACCCTCAGATTTGGCTTGTGGAGCTTCAAAGAGAAGCAAATTTCATCCGATCCGGCTGAAATTTGGTACATGATGTTGGTATATCGTCTCTAACAACCATGCAAAAATTGGTCCACATCGGTTCATAATTATATATAGACCCCATATAAACCGATCTCCAGATTTGGCTTGCGAAGCCTCAAAGAGGAGCAAATTGCATCCGATCCGGCTGAAATTTGGTACATGGTATTGGTATATGGTCTCAAACCGTGCAAAAATTGGTCCACATCCGTACATAATTATATATAGCCCCCCATATAAACCGATCCCCAGATTTGGCTTGCGAAGTCTCCAAGAGAAGCAAATTTTATCCAATCCGGTTGTAATTTGGAACATGGTGTTAGTATATGATCTTTAAAAAGCGGGCCAGAATTGGTCCATATCGGTCCATAATTATATATAGCCCCCATATAAAACGTTCTCCAGATTTGACCTCCGGAGTCTCTTGGAGGAGAAAAATTCATCCGATCCGGTTCGAATTAGGAACGTTTTGTCAAAATTTTATTTCTAGAGAAAATTTTGTTAAAATTTTATTCGGTTCATATAAAATTTTCATCATTGTCACAATTTTATTTCTATAGAAAATTTTGTTCAAATTTTATTCGGTTCATAATCATGGTTGCCACTCGAGCCAAAAATAATCTACCAAGATTTTATTTCTATAGAAAATTTTATCAAAAGTTTATTTCTATAGAAAATTTTGTGAAAATTTTATTTCTATAGAAAATTTTGTTAAAATTTTATTTCTGTAGAAAATTTTGTTAAAATTTTATGTCTACTTTGTCAAACTGAATTATATATGTATTGGATCGATCTTTTTTGATTTAATATATACCACGTATGGACTTACATACAATTTAGAAAATGGTGTTAGGAGGTTTTAAGATACCTTGCCATCGGCAAGCGTTACCGCAACTTAAGTAATTCGATTGTGGATGGCAGTGTTTAGAAGAAGTTTCTACGCAATCCATGATGGAGGGGACATAAGCTTCGGCCTGGGCGAACTTACGGCCGTATATACTTGTTTTAAAATACTTTTAGCTCTTAAGGCCGGCATTAATATCGCATTATCGTGCGAAAATAGTAAAAGTTTCAAGGTTACTCTTCCTTAGTAATTCATTTTAAAGAAGTTTGGATCATTCCCCTTTCGAGTTATAATAAAATGTGCCAAAACTTTATCATTTTATTCTACCTCTACTGATGAATGTTTGGTTTTAGCGGGAAAGGTTGAACTTGTACCTACCTTTAAGGAAACCTACTACACTGAAAGTAGAGTTTTCTTTTTTGAGGAACGAAATTTCAGACAACCAAAGTTTTCTTTTGACGCTAAAAATGAGCTTTAAATGCAACTATAAAAGTTTAGAGATCTTCCTGTATAAAAAGTTCATAAGGTATTTTATTTGCCTACACTTTCCGGAGGAAACTATGTTTTCTATCGGTCTACATATTTATGGCAAACCTATTTGCCCATATGTCGCTGTGCCTCGGACACGGGTTCAACTCCCAAAAATTATTTTGTTTTGCTCATCTAAGTAAAATTTTTGGATAGATTATCCTTAAATTATTCTCACATTATATTTAAGAAGTAACACTGTTAAACTTTTTGTCGTAAGGTACAAAAATTCCTTGTCCTAAAAAAATGAGGCAAGTTTTGTTTAGCATAAAAGACGTATTTCTCTGATATATTTTTTTTTTTTTTATAAAAAATCAATAAACTTTGATTTTTTGATAACTTTGATAATCATGGTTGCCACTCGAGCCAAAAATAATCTACCAAGATTTTATTTCTGTAGAAAATTTTATCAAAAGTTTATTTCTATAGAAAATTTTGTGAAAATTTTATTTCTATAGAAAATTTTGTTAAAATTTTATTTCTGTAGAAAATTTTGTTAAAATTTTATGTCTACTTTGTCAAACTGAATTATATATGTATTGGATCGATCTTTTTTGATTTAATATATACCACGTATGGACTTACATACAATTTAGAAAATGGTGTTAGGAGGTTTTAAGATACCTTGCCATCGGCAAGCGTTACCGCAACTTAAGTAATTCGATTGTGGATGGCAGTGTTTAGAAGAAGTTTCTACGCAATCCATGATGGAGGGGACATAAGCTTCGGCCTGGGCGAACTTACGGCCGTATATACTTGTTTTAAAATACTTTTAGCTCTTAAGGCCGGCATTAATATCGCATTATCGTGCGAAAATAGTAAAAGTTTCAAGGTTACTCTTCCTTAGTAATTCATTTTAAAGAAGTTTGGATCATTCCCCTTTCGAGTTATAATAAAATGTGCCAAAACTTTATCATTTTATTCTACCTCTACTGATGAATGTTTGGTTTTAGCGGGAAAGGTTGAACTTGTACCTACCTTTAAGGAAACCTACTACACTGAAAGTAGAGTTTTCTTTTTTGAGGAACGAAATTTCAGACAACCAAAGTTTTCTTTTGACGCTAAAAATGAGCTTTAAATGCAACTATAAAAGTTTAGAGATCTTCCTGTATAAAAAGTTCATAAGGTATTTTATTTGCCTACACTTTCCGGAGGAAACTATGTTTTCTATCGGTCTACATATTTATGGCAAACCTATTTGCCCATATGTCGCTGTGCCTCGGACACGGGTTCAACTCCCAAAAATTATTTTGTTTTGCTCATCTAAGTAAAATTTTTGGATAGATTATCCTTAAATTATTCTCACATTATATTTAAGAAGTAACACTGTTAAACTTTTTGTCGTAAGGTACAAAAATTCCTTGTCCTAAAAAAATGAGGCAAGTTTTGTTTAGCATAAAATACGTATTTCTCTGATATATTTTTTTTTTTTATAAAAAATCAATAAACTTTGCTATCAAGTCGTTTTATCCTTAAAATTAAGTGATTCTGCCTTCATGAAAGAACTCTTTGTAGGACTTAGGTCTACTTGGTTTTAATAATTCTAAAAAACGCTCCAATATTAATGTGAAATTGGAAATATAAACTGTCGTTAACACGGTTTTAAAGGACTCTGACAGCACGTGTAGGTATCTTATGTACCCTCCAGGCCGAATCTTATGTTATGTGCGTAGAAACTTCTACTAAAGCCTGTCATCCACAATCGAATTACTTGGCTTGTGTTAATTCTTGTCATCGTCTTCTAATTTGTAAGTTAGTCCATACGTTGTATATATTAGACAAAACAAGTATATACGGCCGGTTAGTTCGGCCAGGCCGAATCTTATGTACCCTCCACCATGGATTGCATAAAGACTGTCATCCACAATCGAATTACTTGGGTTGCGGTAACGTTTGCCGATGGCGAGGTATCTTAAAACTTCTTAACACCGTCTTTTAAGTTAGTCCATACGGGGTATATATTAAACAAAAACAAGTATATACGGCCGTAAGTTCGGCCAGGCCGAATCTTATATACCCTCCACCATGAATTGCGTAGAAACTTCTACACAATCTAATTACTTGGGTTGTGGTATCTTAAAACTTCTTAACATCGTTTTCTAAATTATGAGTTAGTCCATACGTGGTAGAGAGCCAGAATATGGGGGTCGCTTATATGGGGGCAATATACAATTATGAACTTGATATGGACCAATTTTTTGTGATTGGGGATCGATTTATCTGAGGGGTATATATAACTATAGACCGATATAGACCTATTTAGGCATGGCAATATACTAGCACAATGTACCAAATTTCAACTGACTCGGATGAAATTTGCTCCTCCAAGAGGCTCCAACACCAAATCGGATGAATTTTGCTCTTCCAAGGGGCTCCGGAGGTCAAATCTGGGGATCGGTTTATATGGGGGCTATATATAATTTTGAACCGATTTCGACCAATTTTTGCATGGGTGTTTGAGGCCATACATTAACACCACGTACCAAATTTCAACTGAATTTTGGTCTTCCAAGAGGCTCCGGAGGTCAAATCTGGTGATCGGTTTATATGGGGGCTATATATAATTATGGACCATTTTTGCATGGTCATTAGAGACCATATACTAACACCATGTACCAAATTTCAGCCGGATCGGATGAAATGTGCTTCTCTTAGAGGCTCCGCAAGCCAAATCGGGGGATCGGTTTATATGGGGGCTATATATAATTATTGACCGATGTGGACCAATTTTTGCATAGTTGTTAGAGATTATATACTTGTACCATGTACGCCGGATCGGATGAAATTTGCTTCTCTTAGAGGGTGGTCCGTTTATATGGGGGCTATACGTAAAAGTGGACCGATATGGCCCATTTGCAATACCATCCGACCTACATCAATAACAACAACTTGTACCAAGTTTCAAGTCGATAGCTTGTTTCGTTCGGAAGTTAGCGTGATTTCAACTGACGAACATGCTCAGATCGATTAAATACATTAAATACAAACTTTTCTATAGAAATAAAATCTTGACAAAATTTTGTATGGTAATAAAATTTTTACAAAATTTTCTACATTAATAAAATTTTGACAAAATTTTCTATAGAAAAAAATTTTGGTAGATTATCTTTGGGAATCGGATATATATAACTATAGACCGATATAGATCATTGTACCAAATTTCAACCGGATCGGATGAATTTTGCATGGTTGTTAGAGATCATATACTAACACCACGTACCAAATATCAACCGGATCGGTTAAATTTTGCCCTTCCAAGGGTCTCCGGAGGTCAAATCTGGGGATCGGTTTATATGGGTGCTACATATAATTATGATATTGTTGCATGGTTGTTAGAGACCATAAACTAACACCAACTTTCAACCGTATCGGATGAAGTTTTCTCCTCCAAGAGGCTCCGCAAGCCAAACTGGCGATCGGTTTATATGGGGGTCCGATATGGCCCATTGGCAATACCATCCGACTTAAAAAATAACAAATACACACTAAAAAAATCGCGTCTATAGCATATACCCCAAGCACATTTAGCTTCAAGCATATATATTTTCACGATTGGGTTACTTCCATTCTTTTACTTGCAGCTTACTCTTTTGGTCTCTCTTTCTAAACACATATATGTTTATAGCCTGTTTCTAAATTGGTACATGTTTGCATCCAATCATATTATATTTACAAACATTTTATGTCCCAAACACAATATGTTCTAACATATTAACAAATATGTCCCAAACATGTTATGCTAGTTTATGAACATTGTATGCTTGCACTTAAAAATATTGTGTTAAAAAATATGAGTTCGAAACATATAATTTTTACACCCATACATATGAAAAACAGTCTTTTTCGTGCGTGTACTTATGCCAAGTTTCAAGCCGATAGCTCGTTTCGTCCGAAAGTTAGCGTGATTTCAACAGGCGGACGGAAGGACGTAGCTAGATCGACTCAAAACTTCACCACGACCCAGAATATATACTTTATGGGGTCTTAGAGCAATATTTCGATATGTTACAAACGGAATGACAAAGCTAATATAGCCCCTGTCCTATAGTGGAGGGTATAACAAGAGATTCGCTTGTTGCATTCGTGGTTTCCGAACAGGGAAACACTTCAATTTACCTCAACCGAAGTAACCATCATCTGGGAATACTTGGAGTTGAGTATTTGATCAGACCCCTCAATATAACTTTGAAATCACTCATTATACCCGATGACTGGAAAATGGGTAGGGTGATTCCACTACTGAAACCATGCAAAGATTCGAGGTAAATTAATGATACAGACTGATCTCCCTTCTCTTTCAATGCTAATGTTGGAGCATCTGGGAATACTGGCAGTTGAGTACTTGCCCATTATAAACGATGCCTGCACTGAAAAATAAGCTTACTCGGTTCCAAATATTTTGTCTCTACACTAATGATTTTGGTATTGATTCCGAGCCAAAGAAGCGAATAATTGAATTAAGGATACTTTTAAGACAATTTTGTTTTTATACCCTGCGCCACACTGTGGAACAGGGTATTATAAGTTAGTGCATATGTTTGTAACACTCAGAAGGAGACGAGATAGACACATGGTGTCTTTGGCAATAATGCTCAGGGTGGGTCCCTGAGTCGATATAACCATGTCCGTCTGTCCGTCTGTCCGTCCGTCCGTCTGTCTGTGAACACATTTTTGTGATCAAAGTCTAGGTCGCAATTTAAGTCCAATCACCTTCAAATTTGATACATGTTCCTAATTTGGGTCAGAATAGAACCCTATTGATTTTGGAAGAAATCGGTTCAGATTTAGATATAGCTCCCATATATATCTTTCGCCGATATGGACTTATATGGCCCCTGCAGCCAGATTTTTGGCCGAATTTGGTTGAACTTTTGCACTAGGAGTACAATTAGTAGTATAGTCAAGTGTGCAAAATTTGATTGAAATCGGTTCAGATTTAGATATAGCTCCCATATATATATTTCGCCCGATATGGACTAATATGGCCCTAGAAGCCAGAGTTTTGGCCCAATTTGTTTGAAATTTTGCACTAGGAGTACAATTAGTAGTGCAGTTAAGTGTGCAAAATTTGATTGAAATCGGTTCAGATTTAGATATAGCTCCCATATATATCTTTCACCCGATATGGACTAATATGGTTCTAATAGCCAGAGTTTTGGCCCAATTTGGTTGAAATTTTGCACAGGGAGTAGATTTAGCATTGTAGCTATGCGTGCCAAATTTGATTGAAATCGGTTCAGATTTATATATAGCTCCCATATATAGCTTTCGCCCGATTTACACTCATATGACCACAGAGGCCAATTTTTTACTCCGGTTTAGTTGAAATTTTGCACAGGGAGTAGAATTAGCATTGTAGCTATGCGTGCCAAAGTTGGTTGAAATCGGTTTAGATTTAGATATAGCTCCCACATATATGTTTTTCTGATTTCGACAAAATACCAACATTTTCCTTGTAAAATCGCCACTGCCTAGTCGAAAAGTTGTAAAAATGACTCCAATTTTCCTTAACTTCTAATACATTTATATCGAGCTATAAATTATAAATAAACTTTTGCGAAGTTTCCTTAAAATTGCTTCAGATTTAAATGTTTCCCATATTTTTTTACTAACATTGTATTCCACCCTAGTGCATTAGCCGCCTTAAATTTTGAGTCTATAGATTTTGTAGAAGTCTATCAAATTCTTCCAGATCGAGTGATATTTAAATGTATGTATTTTGGACAAAACTTTATATATGGTATCGAAAATTTAGATCTACAAAGTGGTGCAGGGTATAATATAGTCGGCCCCGTCCGACTTTAGACTTTCCTCACTTGTTTAAATTGAAGTTTTCCATACTTAATTCTGAGTAGCAAATTTTAATTTATTCGCTTTTTGTGTATTTTTTTCACGTACAATTAAAGTCCTTTAATAACGTGTTAATGACAACTTAAACATTCAAATTCGGATTCGACTTCAAGTAGAAATTATGCTATGTTTCAAGTAAAAATCGTCTTTAAAATAAAGTGTTGAAAAACATCTCCTATTTTTAAACGGTTTTTTGCTTTGTTGTCAAAATGCAAACAGACAACAAATTTAAAGATAATTTTATTAATTTTGAAGAATTTTTCACAATTATCAAAGACAAGTTGACAAACAAAATTTTCTTTCATTTTAAGATACCCATTTTCAATACGAATCAATTAATTATAAGGTAAAAAATTTATCGTCTTTTGGACAAGGAAAAAAAACTTTATATCAGGGAAATGCGCCTTCTATGCTAAGCAAAAAACGCATTCGTATTTTAAGGAAATGAAATCTTTGCCTTCACGACAATATTTTTTTGTGGAAAATGTGAAACCAAGCAAAGACTCAAGCAAGGGTAAATAGTACAGACTGATCTCCCTTCTTGGTAATGACAAGACACTTTAAACACTACTACGAGGGCAGTTCGGAAACTTCTTAGCCTAGCACAAAAAAGCGCGGTATAAATAGAAAAAAGTTAAGTGTTTTGGAAACTTCCATCTCTGTTATGAACACATGTTAAATTTTGGTTCGGACTGGCAACTCCTTCATATAGAAGCAGGTGTTCAAAAAAGACGCATCCGCAATTTTTTTACAATGGAAAAATTAGAAATGCGAGCTGTCATTAAATATTTACATAAAACAAAGGTTTATCGGGAAAAGAAATTCATAATGATATGGTGAATGTGAAAGTGCTCCTTCATATGTAACAGTGAAAAAATTGGGTAGCTGAACTTAAACGTGGTCGTACAAGCATTGAAGATGAACCACGTAGTGGACGTCCAAAAACTCAACAACAACAGAAATATGGCATCTCAAATGATCGAGTCCATTTAATTTTGCATGAAGAACTACAGATGAAAAAGCTTTCTACAAGATGGGTGCCGCATTTGTTAACAGTCGATCAAAAACGCATAAGAATGAACATTTCTCAAGCTTGTTTGGATCGTTTTAAGCGAAATAAAATGCATTTTATGCGTCGTTTCATAACTGTTGATGAGACATGGATCCTCCACTACACACAAAGAAAAAAAACGTTTGGAAAACGTGTACCGAAAACGTTTTTCTTTTGCTAGAGTTTTTTGAATTGCTTCAAAAATGTTAAACTTTTATCACCAAAAAATTCGTTTGTTACAAAATTTTTATTTTTTCAATAAAAAAAGTTATTTTTGAAACAACAACACAGTCCATTTCGTTTATATCAAACACTGTTCTTTTCTGACTTTAGGTCTTTAATAAGACACATTTTACAGTTCAAAATTTAATATACTACAATGTAATGTTGAACATTTTTTCGGAATCTTCCGAACATATTTGGAATATATGTTAAAAAAAAAAAAAAAAAAAAAAAAAAAAAAAAACTTTGGTCGAAGCAGGGATCGAACCCACGACCATTGGCATGCAAGTCGGAGGTAGCAACCACTGCTCCACGGTGCCAAACTAAATGTTTGTTTCTGTTAAATAAACGTTGTTTATTCGGTTCGTGGGCACCGCAAGCTATGCTATATAAATATAACTTATATGGATATTTATCTATTGATGACCATAACTGGTACATAGCTCAGTGGTTAGTGTGTTGGCTTACAAAGTGCATGGTCCGCGGTTCGATTCTCCGTCCAGGCGAAAGGTAAAAGAAAATTTTACAATTTATAAAATCGTATAATTTCTTCTACATTGCTGGTATTACAGGAAAAGGTGTTAAGAACTAAAAAACCTCGTGGATGTGAGAAAGATGTGAGGGAAAATGCAATTAGCAAGAAAACAATGTTTTTTTTTTTTTTTTTTTTGAGTTTGTCTTTATGAAATTGTTTTTACATCCTGGAAAGGAATAAACGTTTATCACAAAAAGTATATACTTTTCTTCCAAATACACTTCCTTACAGCGAAAAGCAAATGAGAAACGAACTTTGTTTGTCTAAAATTTCGTTTGGGAGGAAAGAATTATTTTTTTTACGTTTATACTCCTGAGACAAAAGAACAATCCAAACAATGGACTGAAGCTGGAGGAAGTGCCCCAAAGAAGGCAAAAACAATTCAATCGGGTGGTAGGGTTATGGCAACGGGTTTTTGGGACTTCAAAGGTATTTTATTGATTGACTTTCTGCAAAAGGGTAAAACAATAAATTCAGAGTACTATTGCAACCTTTTGGATCAATTAAATTTACAAATTCGAGAAAAACGTCCTTGCATACAACACCAAAAAATAATTTTTCATCAAGACAACGCACAAGAGTGTTTTAACAATGGCTAAAATCAACGAATTAAAGTACGAGTTGCTTGACCACCCACCTTATTCTCCTGATTTAGCTCCCAGTGACTTTTACTTGTTCCCAAATCTTAAAAAATTCCTTGCTGACAAGCGTTTTACCTCAAATGAAGATGCAATTACAGTTGTAAACCACTATTTTGAAGACCTTGAGGAAAACTATTTATTCAAGGTATAGAATTGCTAGAAAAGCGTTGGACTAAGTGTATTGAAGTTTCAGGAGATTATATTGAAAAATAAAAATAATTTTGAAAAACTAACTATTCTCATTCATTGATAGGCTAAGAAGTTTCCGAACCGCCCTCGTACTCCCCAGATTTGCGAACAATTTACCTGTTACCAACCATCAACATGGATTCCGTAAAGTGCACGGGCAGTTCATTTTATTGTTTATAGCTAACGAAATTACTTTGATCTATTGAATTCAGGTAAGTCGTTATGTGATTGCTATATATTTGGCTATTATTGGACGAAAAAAACGGTAACAACACCAGAAACGAAAAGTGAAGGCCAGATTTGGTCGAAATACCAGCCGCAATGGTAGAAAACTTGCTCGAGAGCTGAACAGATGCAACTCTGTTACAAAATGAGCTTGAACCAAAGCCATTGAAGTTCCAAACAATGCAAGAGCTCGCCGATGCACAAAAAATATTAGACTGGAAAGAGCCAAAGAGTTGCTTTGCTTGCGCGAAGGTGGCCAGTTATTAAATTTGATTTTCGAAGCTGAAAATCTGATGAAAATAATTTGTGAACAAACAAAATGATGGCCGATGGTAGCTCCCCGCACAATGTTCACAAAATTATTCGGATTTCACTCCGTTGAACTTTTGCGCCTGGCACATTTTGGAGAGTAACCTATATTTCTATGTTTTTTACTGGGCCTTATAAGTGCAGAATTAACAAATAAACATATTCTAAGACATTACATATATTTCTCATTGGTAAGCACCAATAAATTTTTGGTGAAATTAATTATTTTATTTATATATTTATTACTCAATTTATTAATTTTACAAATTATAATAAACTTGTTTATATGGACACTACACCCTCAAAAAAATCGCTTCTGTAACATATACTCCCAAACATATTTTGCTCCAAGCATATAAATTTTTGGGTATTGCCCAAACATTTATATGTTTGATTTCTTCCAATATATAATATGTTTGAATGCATATTGGTCTAAACAATATAATATGTTTGGGTAGTCTAAGTGCCAAACATTTTGTATTTTTCCATCCAAATTCAATAATGTTGTCTTCCAAAAAACTATATGTTCTTATGTGAACATATAATATGTTTGGAAACATTTTGAACCCAAAAATATTATATGCTTAGAAGAATTTTCTCCCAAAGAAGATTATGCTCAATTTTTTTTTCTGCCTAATTGTATATTCCCTCACATTTTTCTCACTTTTTCTGTAATACAAACATTTTAGAAGAAATTATTATATTTTATAATTTTTTATACCCTCCACCATAGGATGGGGGTATATTAACTTTGTCATTCCGTTTGTAACACATCGAAATATTGCTCTAAGACCCCATAAAGTATATATATTCTGGGTCGTGGTGAAATTCTGAGTCGATCTAAGCATGTCCGTCCGTCCGTCCGTCTGTCCGTCCGTCCGTCTGTCCGTCTGTCCGGCTGTCCGTCCGTCTGTGGAAATCACGCTAACTTCCGAACGAAACAAGCTATCGACTTGAAACTTGGCACAAGTAGTTGTTTTTGATGTAGGTCGGACGGTATTGAAAATGGGCCATATCGGACCACGTTTACGTATAGCCCCCATATAAACCGATCCCCAAATTTGGCTTGGGGAGCCTCCCGGAGCAGCAAAATTCATCCGATCCTGTTGAAATATGGTACGTGGTCTTAGTATACGGTCTCTAACAACCATGCAAAAATTGGTCCACATCGGTCCATAATTATATATAGCCCCCATATAAACCGATCCCCAGATTTGACCTCCGGAGCCTCTTGGAGGGGCAAAATTCATCCGATCCGATTGAAATTTGGTACCTGATGTTAGTATACGGCCTCTAACAACCATGCAAAAATTGGTCCATATCGGTCCATAATTATATATAGCTCCCATATAAACCGATCCCCAGATTTGACCACCGGAGCCTCTTGGATGAGCAAAATTCATCCGATCCGGTTGAAATTTAGTACGTGGTCTTAGTATACGGTTTTTAACAACCATGCAAAAATTGGTCCATATCGGTCCATAATTATATATAGCCCCCATATAAACCGATCCCCAGATTTGACCTCCGGAGCCTCTTGGAGGGGCAAAATTCATCCGATCCGGTTGAAATTTGGTACCTGATGTTATTTTACGGCCTCTAATAACCATGCAAAAATTGGTCCATATCGGTCCATAATTATATATAGCCCCCATATAAACCGATCCCCAGATTTGACCTCCGGAGCCTCTTGGAAGAGCAAAATTCATCCGATACGGCTGAAATTTGGTACATTTTGTCAATATATGGCCTCTAACAGCCATGTAAAAATTGGTCCATATCGGTCTTTAGTTATATATAGCCGATGACTTATTACACAAAAATTGGTCCATATCGCCAAAAATAATCTACCAAAACTTTATTTCCATAGAAAATTTTGTCAAATTTTATTACTATAGAAAGTTTTGTCAAAATTTCATTTCTATAGAAAGTTTTGTCAAAAGTTTATTTCTATACAAATGTTTGTCAAAATTTTATTTCCATAGAAAATTTTGTCAAAATTTTATTTCTATAGAAAATTTTTGTAATCTACCAAAACTTTATTTCCATAGAAAATTTTGTGAAATTTTATTACTATAGAAAGTTTTGTTAAAATTTCATTTCTATAGAAAGTTTTGTCAAAAGTTTATTTCTATAGAAATGTTTGTCAAAAGTTTATTTCTATAGAAAATTTTGTAAAAAATTTATTTCTGTAGAAAATTTTGTCAACATTTTATTTCTATACAAAATTTTGTCAAAATTTTATTTCTATACAAAATTTTGTCAACATTTTATTTCTATAGAAATTTTTGTCAAAATTGTATTGCTATAGAAAACTTTGTCAACATTTTACTTCCATAGAAAATTTTGTCAACATTTTATTTCTATAGAAAATTTTGTCAAGTTTTTATTTCTATAGAAAATTTTGTCAAATTTTTATTTCTATAGAAAATTTTGTCAAAATTTTATTTCTATAGAAAATTTTGTCAAGGTTTCATTTCTATAGAAAATTTTGTCAAAATTTTATTTCTATAGAAAATTTTGTCAAAATTTTATTTCTATAGAAAATTTTGTCAAACTAGATTATATACGTATTTAATCGGCCTTTTTTTGTTTAATATATACCCCGTATGGGCTAACTTACAATTTAGAAGACAGTGTTAAAAAGTTTTACGATACCTTGCCATTGGCAAGTGTTACCGCAACCCAAGTAATTCGATTGTGGATGACAGCCTTTAGTAGAAGTTCCTACGAAATCCATGGTGGAGGGTACATAAGATTCGGCCTGGCCGAACTTACGGCCGTATATACTTGTTTTAATTTTACCTTTTGCCGGACGGGGATTCGAACAGCGGACCACACAGTTTGTAAGCCAGCACACACTGTTATGGTAATTGTTATATTTGACATCGAATACTTTGTCAATTATTCAGTAACCATTACTCAAGTTTATAACATCATTACATAAGCTACTCTTCTTATCACTATTATTATTCTTTCTACCGCCAATTGATGAACAAGTTTAATAAATTGAGAGAAACTATTTTAACGTGTATTATTTGGAACACAACAGTGGTGTCAGAATTGGGCAATGAGTCTTGCACCAGAGGATATGCAGAACATAATGGACTAGCTTGCTGATGCAATAAAGGCAGCTGTGATGAGTGCAACACAGACGGCGGTTGCAAGTTCGTCTTCCTCAAATGTGACTGGCAAAGTTCCAGCTTTTTCAATGACAGACTTCAAACCAGACGAGGGAGGAAGTGTCGGGGATTACTTTGCGCGATTTGATTGGGCATTGGAACTCGCCAAGGTGCCGGAGATCGAATATGCGAATTATGCGCGAGTGCATATGGGGGCACTCTTGAATTCAGCCCTGAAGATATTAGTAAGTCCTGAGCAACCGACAACGGCCAATTATGACGAAATTAAAAACATACTCATCAGCCATTGCGATGGAAAGAGGAACAAGTATGCGGAAAGCGTAAGATTTAGGCAGATAAAACAGGAACCTGATGAATCAATATCGAATTTCAGTCTGCGTTTGAAGAAAGGTGCGGCATTCTGTGAATATGGGTCGTTTCTTGATAGAATGCTCATTGAACAATTTTTGCAAGGGCTAGAATGCACTGGTACGTGTGATGAAATAATTGCGAAACAACCGTCAACATTTGCCGAGGCATATGAGTATGCGTATACAAGAGAACTAACACATAGTGCCGCAAAAGAGGTCAATTCCAGTACATCACCGCAAATCGAACAGACATGCAAATTGGGGTTCAACCCAATTAGAACCAAGGGTGGTTCGAACACTAAGAGTATTCAGCCGGCACCTAGTAGTGTTAAATGTTTCGGTTGCGGTGGCAACCACTTTCGACGAGACTGTCGGTTTAAGAATGCAAAATGCTACGCTTGCGGAAAGGTGGGCCATATGGCAAAGGTTTGCAAGGCCAAGACGAACCAAGTTGAATGCGATGATAGTGAGGAAGTCATTGATGAGTTGCGGTTGGTGAATAGGGTGAGTCAAAATGGCGGCTGTGAGAAGAAATTGGTTTATTTTAAAATTAACGACAAGGTCGTTGAAATGGAACTGGACACAGGTGCGCCCTGTAGTATAATATGCAGAAAGAAACTGCGAGGCATTAAACCGAATTACAAATTACTGAAGTCGGAGAGGCGATTTGCAAGTTATACGGGCCATGGGATTAACTGCATTGGCAGGGTGGTGGTTAAGGCGACTTTGGGAAAAAGGTCAAAACTTCTGAACTTGTACGTGGTTGAAGACGAGTTGGATACACTATACGGTCGTGAATGGATTTCACACTTTGCTCATGAGATAAACTTTGAGAATTTGTTTTCGAGTCAAAACCCTGATTCAGAGCCTGAACAGGTGTTTGATTTAGCCAAAATGAATAGCATTGCTTCGGAAGAGACAAAATTGAGTACCACACAGAAAATGAAATTGCAACAGACTTTGGAGAAATTCAATGACGTATTTGGTGAAACGGCAGGAAAATTAATTGGGCCACCTGTGCGAGTACAAATGAAAGGTGATGCCAAGCCAATATTTGCAAGACCGAGGGAGATACCATACGCGCTTCGTGAAGCATACGCAAGAGAAATAGACGCAAAGATAGCCGCCGGCTTCTATGAAAGAGTGGAGTTCTCCGAGTGGGCATCCACCACGCATGTGGTCACCAAGAAAAATGGAGCAATACGAATCACTGGAAATTACAAACCCACAGTGAATCCTCAAATGGTGGTGGACGAGCATCCAATCCCCAATGCCGAAGATTTGTTCACAAGAATGAAAGGGGCGAGAATATTTGCACATTTGGACGTCACCGATGCCTATTCTCATCTGGTGTTAGACGATACATTCAGCCAGATCCTTACATTAAATACAGTGACTCACGGTCTTATTCGACCAACACGAACGGTATACGGGGCTGCCAATATTCCCGCGATATGGCAACGGAAGATGGAGGCCATCTTACAGGGTCTTCCCAAGGTGCTGAATTTTTTCGATGACATCCTCATCTTCGGGCAGAATTTTGATGAACTGCTACAGATTTTAGAGTCGTCGTTGCAAAGGATGAAAGAATGTGGATTAAAACTGAATAGGAAAAAGTGTGTTTTTGCAATATCGTCCGTCGAGTTTCTAGGACACGTTATTGACGAAAGAGGCGTGCATAAGTCACAAAGACATATAGAGGCCATATTGAATGCACCGAGACCACGAACGTTGGAGGAGCTTCAGCTGTTTTTGGGGAAGGCTTCGTACTATAGCTCATTTATTCCGGATCTGGCGACTCGAGAAAGACCACTAAGAGATATTTTGAAAGCGAAACAGTTTTCGTGGAATTCGAGAGCCGATGCAGCTTATAACGACATTAAGCACATTTTAGTGTCACCTCAGGTGTTGATGCCGTACGATCCCAGTTTGCCTTTATTGCTGGCAACCGACGCTAGCAAAACGGGACTAGGCGCGGTCTTGTCCCACCGTTTGAAAAATGGAGAAGAACGACCAGTTGCATTTGCCAGTAGGGCAATGACCCCGACTGAACAGCGTTACCCACAGATGGACAAGGAGGCTTTGGCTATTGTGTGGGCGACACAGCGGTTTTTCAAATATTTGTATGCTGGTCGGTGGACATTAATCACAGACCATAAGCCCCTATCGCAGATATTACGGCCAGATAAGTCACTACCAGGGAGCCACCGTGGTGCAATGGTTAGCATGCCCGCCTTGCATACACAAGGTCGTGGGTTCGATTCCTGCTACGACCGAACACCAAAAAGTTTTTCAGCGGTGGATTATCCCACCTCAGTAATGCTGGTGACATTTCTGAGGGTTACAAAGCTTCTCTAAGTGGTTTCACTGCAATGTGTAACGCCGTTCGGACTCGGCTATAAAAAGGAGGTCCCTTGTCATTGAGCTTAACATGGAATCGGGCAGCACTCAGTGATAAGAGAGAAGTTCACCACTGGGGTATCACAATGGACTGAATAGTCTAAGTGAGCCTGATACATCGGGCTGCCACATAACCTAACCTAACCTAACCTAAGTCACTACCAGTTCTCTGCATTTCTCGCATGGCCAACTATGCTGATTTTCTTAGTAATTTTACCTACGATGTGGTATATAAATCGACCGCAAAAAATGCAAACGCAGATTTCCTGTCACGGACTGTACAGAAAGTGGAGGAAATCAAATCGAGGAACAAAGACGTGGTTGGTGAGTACGATGAATTTGATTATTTTGTTGTGAGACAGATAAATCAGTTGCCAGTTTCGGCCGAGAGTATAGCGCGAGAAACAAGAAAAGACCCCGAATTGGGAGAAATAGTTCGAATTCTGGAGAAAGACCAGTGTTTGATTAAAAATGGGTTCAAATTCCCAATGGCGAATTATAAGTTATCTGCAGATTGTTTGGTATTTGATCATAGAGTCGTGATACCTCTGAAGTACAGGCAATCAATTTTAGAGAGCCTCCATAATGGCCACCTCGGTATAGGAAAAATGAAAGGAATTGCGCGTTCCTTTGTGTACTGGCCAAAAATGGATTCTGACATTGATATGATGGCAAAGAGGTGTGACAAGTGCGCAAGTGTGGCCAATAGACCAAAGAAGACTACGGAACATCATTGGGAGTATCCAAAGGGGGCATGGGAGCGTGTGCACATGGACTATGCGGGGCCGTTTCAGGGTGTAATGTTATTGATAATAACCGACGCATATAGTAAATGGTTGGAGGTGAAGGTAACCAAAACGATGACAGCTGCAGTAACTATTGCATTAGTGGATGATGTTTTTGCGAGCTACGGGGTACCCTCAATGGTGGTTACGGATAATGGTACCAACTTCGCGTCCATTGAATTCAATAGATACCTTACATCAGTTGGAGTTAAGTATCACAAATACACCGCCCCATACCACCCCTCGACTAATGGTCAAGCTGAGCGAAGTGTGCAGACCGTGAAGAACGCTTTAAAGGCCATGTGTACAACCAAGCAGACACTGCAGGAGAATCTCAATGAGTTCCTACGGCAATATAAGACTGCCCCCCACTCTACGACGGGTGTATCACCAGCACAACTTTTTCTGGGAAGGCAGATGAGAACTAGACTTGATTTTGTAAGACCAGAAACTGTAGCCGAGAAGGTGCACGTAAGGCAGTATATGAGGAAAAGTGATACACGCGGTAGAGGATTTGACGTGGGCGATGAAGTGTTCATTACGCTACCAGGCAATATGGGTAGTAAATGGCAGAAAGGTTTTGTAGCAAAGAAGCTTGGGCAGGCTCACTACGAAATTTCGGGAGGAGGAAAACGTGTAAAGAGACACGTGGACCAGATGCGAGGCACAGGCGTAGGAGGCCGTCCTGTCGAACCACAGCACGCACGGTACGAGAAAGAAAGTGAGGATGATGCAACTTGTACTCAAACAGAGCAGAACAGTCAGGGTGCAAGTTATCTCAATTCTTACCAAAGAAAGACAACTGCCCAACGAACCGAACAAAATTCACCGACCAGAGAAAGCAGCTGCAGTCCACTCTTGGGGTTTGAGACTGAGGACGAATTTACAACTCCACCTCCACAACCAAGTAGTCAACCGGCAAGCGCATCTCCTGGGATGTCTGGCCAGCAACAACTGAGACGGTCATCAAGGATCCCTCGCCCGAGAGTCCTCTTCTCTCCGTAGAAGGAGATAAATGTTATATTTGACATCGAATACTTTGTCAATTATTCAGTAACGATTACTCAAGTTTATAACATCATTACATAAGCTACTCTTCTTATCACTATTATTATTCTTTCTACCGCCAATTGATGAACAAGTTTAATAAATTGAGAGGAACTATTTTAACGTGTATTATTTGGAACACAACAGTCATCAGGAGATAATTATCGTTATAAGTTATAAGTTATATTTATATAGCATAGCTTGCGGCGCCCACGAGCCGATGCAAACATAACATTGTTTAACAAAATAACATTGTTAAACATACATTTGTTGGCAGCGTGGAGCAGTGGTTGGTCGTCCGCCTTGCGTGACAGGGACCTGGGTTCGATCCCTGCTTCGACCAACACCATTTTGTTTTTTAATATATTTTTTAACATATATTCCAGATACGTTCGGAAGTTCCCGAAAAGGTGTTCAGCATTACATACTATTATATTAAATTTTTACTACGAAATTGTAAAGTGTGTTTTATAAAAGTCAGAAAAGAAAAGTGCTTGATATAAACGAAATGGACTGAGTTCAAATCAAATATTATTTTTTTATTGCAACAATAAAAATTGTGTAACAAATAAAGGTTTTTGTATACAAGTTTAAAATTTTCGAAGAAATTCAAAAACTCTTACAAAAGAAGAACGTGAAGTCGAATATATATAAATATTTTTCCATCGAATCCTAAGGTTAACGATAACCATTCAAAAGCACATTATATTTAAATTCTTAACAGTAATTTTAAAACAACACACAAATTTATGTTGGTGTGAACAATTGTTTGCTAGCATATTACACCATTAACCCCCATTTTCATAAAGCTCCGTTAGTGTTCCGTTAACTAACCAACTTTTAAACCGTATTATGAACGAAGCTGTCATCTTGCACATATATTCCATATGCTAGTTAGGAACTTAACTGACGAAAATTTTTCAGTTAAAGTTAACTGGAGAGAAGATATTTGCAATTTACTTTCTGTTAACTGGCAGTTAAAGCCTAACGGAGCTACATGAAAATGGCCGTAAGTTAGAAATACAAATAAATATTAATTTTTATTAACGAATAATTTTGTACTGAATTTAATTCTTAAGGCCGGTATAAATTGGCATTATCACGTTAAAATGGCCATGTTTACCCTTTTACTTTTCTTGAATAATTTCTTTTAAAGAAAATAAACTTATTCAGTTGTTGCTTTGGATCTTTCCCCACCATGTTATAATACAATTTACCGGAAAAAGTTGTAATGTTATTCTGGTTTTGCCGCTAAAATGAGAAATAATTTTAGCGGCAAAACTCGCACTCAATGCCCACTTTTATTTTCGAAAAAAATCCGTCAACTCCTCTTGGACTACTCATTAATAAAGAGGAACTAATCTTTGTTTTTATTGATCTTACTGTTTAATTTTTCACTGTTTCCCCCTGTTTTCATTTTACTTTCACAACTCTAAAAAGAGTGCACTGAAAAAATATTGTGGTGAGGCCAAAGAGTTCATGTCCTTAAAATAAGAATACAACTTTTGCTTAGCTTAGAAGACACGTTTCTCTAATATAAAGTTTTTTTCCATGTTCAAAGCTCGATATTTTCAATGAAGTCGTGTTGTAGTTATAATTAAGATATTTGACTTAAAAATGGGTATCATAACATGAAAGAACAAATTTTGGACTAAGGTCAACTTGACTTTAATAATTCAGAAAAATTCTTTAAAATTAATGAAACTGTCTTTAAATTTGTTGAATTTTTGCATCTTGACTACAAGGCAAAAATCATTAAAAAATAGGATATGTTTTTCAATACTTTATTTTAAAGACATTTTTTACTTGAAACATAACATAATTTCTACTGGAAGTCTTGTTTTTAACGGACATTTTATAGCATATGAAAAAAAGCTGAAAAAGCGAAAAATGTAAATGTGCTTCGTAGAGTCAAGTACACAAAACCCCATTTAAAAGAGAATTGTGTCTTAAAAGCATCCTTACTTGTATTTTCCGCTTATTTGGTTCGGAATCAATATCAAAATTGTTAAAGTGGAGACACAATCTTTGGAACCGGACATGCTTTTTGTTCAGTGTATAGTGCCCTTTCGTTAGTTTTTATGAAGATCCCTTTAATTACCTTTGTTTGAATATTTTGACTTACCCGTCCTACGTTCCGATTTGTTTTTTACGAAACAAAAAAATTGTGCCCGTAATGCGAAAATGATAAACAAAACTCATGCTCTTTTTTTTTTCAAATATATTTTATCTTGGTTCCGAATGAATTTTCTCTCCGAATACTCATTTAAATATTTTACTTAAGCATATACACTTTTTGACGAAGTCTTATATCACAACATATATATGTTTACTCATAATATGTAAATGTATACTTGTTTATATTCACACATAGTAATGCGCCAATTGGTTACTTTCATTATTTTACTTCCAGCATACACTTTGTCTCTCTTTGTAAACACATATATGTTTATGGGCTATTTCTAAATTAATATATGTTTGCATCCAAGCATATTATATTTACAAACATTTTATGTCCCAAACATAATATGTTCTAACATATTAACATATATGTCCCAAACATATTATGCTAGTTTATGAACATTATATGTTTGCACTCAAAAATATTGTGTTTAAAAATTTGAGTTCCAAACATATAATGTTTATACCCAAACACATGAAAAACAGTATTTTTCGTCCGTGTAGCGACTAGAGGCTATCGGCCTAGAAATTAACTAATATTGAGATAAAGTTGATATTGGTTTGTGTCATTTTTTGAATAAATGTAATCCCATCTCATGTTTTGAAAAAGAATTCAAAATTTTTGCCCCAAGTAACTATGCTACACTCGGACTTTTGATTGTAATCGGCATAGGGTTAGGGTCGTTAAATTCATACACATATGGAAATATCAACTCAAACTCGGTTGAGTTGTGTATTTTATACTTGAAAGGATTTCTAAACTAAAATTGAACACAATTTGCATATGCGGACAGACACACCTGAACTAAGATACAGTAACACTGTCACAGTACCATGAACTATGAAATAATGGCTCGCACTTATTTCATTCATTTGCATGTGTGACTGTTCGTATAGTTTGTTATTCGGTATGCTCGCTGGCACAATGTTTGTTTATTTTCCACTTCAGTTGGAATATCACTAAAATAACATCCATGGAGAAAATATGTCCTACATTGTGAGCCCAAGCTTTTATGAATGAAAAAATTCTATATTTGTTTATATATCCAAAGATATCGGCAATTAATATACATATACGTGAAGTATTGGAATATGCGAGTTTTCTAATTCCCACATAGATTAGTTCATACTAGGACCAGATAGTGTGATTTTTATTCACAGCAAGAAAAGTAAATGTTTGCGTTTTACGTACCATTTATGAAATTACACCTTTTCAATTAACTGCAAGTAAAGAAAAAAATCATTGGCGCTAATTCACGACTATATTAACAGTACAGTACTTCATTATACCTTCCACCATAGGAAGGGGGGTATATTAACTTTGGCATTCCGTTTGTAACACATCGAAATATTGGCCTGAGACCCCATAGTGTATATATTCTGGGTTGTGGTAAAATTCTGAATCGATCTAGCGATGTCCGTCCGTTCGTCTGTTGAAATCACTCTAACTCCCGAACGAAAAAAATACGGTTTTTCATAATGAAATAAATCCAAAATTAAAATATGAAACAAAGGCCCAAAACGTGAAAAACCCCAATTGTATATGAATTAACACTTCAATATTTTGAAAAGAAAGCAGACAATTTAGACCTTAGGAATAACCCAAATTAGCAAAAAACAAGTATATACGGACTTAAGTTCGGCCGGGCCGAATCATAAATACCCACCATCATGAATCAAAAAATATAATTGTTTCCATACACAGAAAAAAATCCGTAGTTAAACTATCGCAGAATTTAAATTATTTTATTTTTTTTTTTTAATATATTTTTGTAGTTATTATTTTTTACAAAATTTTCCACATCTTAAATTTTAAACATAAAATAACGAAAGGGCACTATACTCTTTTTAGAGTTGGGACAGTAAAATGAAATAAGGAGAAAATAGTGAAAAATTACACAGTAAAATGTATAAAAACAAAGTTTAGTTCCTCTTTATTAATAAGATTTAAAAAGTTTATTTTCTTTAAAATGAATTATTAAAGAAAAATAAAAGGCATTTTAGAACGATGGTGTTAAATGCTAGTAAAAAACAGTTCACGCCTAACTAAATTTATGTTTATATTATAAAATTTTTTATGTATGTATATACTCGACTCCACGTTCTTCTTTTGTTAGAGTTTTTTTAACTCCTTCCAAATTTTAAAGTTTTGTACCAAAAACAGTTTTTTATTACAAAATTGTTATTTTTGCAATAAAAAAATAATATTTTATCCAAAAATCAGTCAATTTCGTTTATATCAAGCACTGTTACTGATTGTAAATCTTTAATAACCCACATTTCGAAGTTTCATTATAAAAATTTAATATAGTATAAATATAAATGTGTAAATTAAAAAAAAAAAAGTGTTCGGTCGGAGTAGGGATTGAACCCACGACCCTTTGCATGCAAGGCAGACATGCTAACCGCTGCTCCACGTGGCAAACAAATGTATGTTTCAGTTAAATAATGTTATGTTTGCATGGGCTCGTGGGCGCTGCAAACTATGCTATATAAATGTAACTTATAACGATAATTATCTACTGGTGACTAAAACAGCTACGTAGTCCAGTGGATAGTGTGTTGGCTTACAAACTGTATGGTCCTCGGTTCGATTCTCCGTGAAGGCGAAAGGTAAAATTTAAAAAAAAAATTATAAAAGTGAATAATTTCTTCAACATTATTTGTATTACAGAAAAAGGTGCCAAGAACTAAAATATATCGTGGACGTGAAAATTTCGAGTATGTTAGGCAATGAGCACAATCGTCTTTGGGAAAAATTCTTCCAATCATATAATATTTTTAGGCTCACAATGCTTCCAAACATATAATATGTTCGCATAAAACAAACATATTAATGTTTCGGCAGTATCCAATAATATATGTGCTTCTTGCAAAATATGTATGAACATATGTTAAAGAAACGATTTTTTTTTTTTGAGGGTGTACAATTCATATGTTCCGATATAAACAAAATGTGTTTCGGGCACAATTTTAAAACACAATATATTTAAGTGCAAACATGTAATGTTCCTAAACTAACACTAAATGTTTGGGACATCTATGTTAATATGTTAGAATATATTATGTTTGGGGCATGAATGTTTCATAAAAATCATATGTGTGAATGCAAACATTTATAAATTTAGAAATTTCGACTAAACATACATATGTTGTGATATTTTATTCAAAGCGACAGAGAGGGTATAGAGAAAGAAATAGAGATGGAAACCGGGAGAGTTGACGAAAGATATCAACATAACACAGTGAAAGAATCAAAAGAGCACAATTTCTGTGAAACCGCTTGTATGTTGTTTCGGAAAACTGTTTTATGATAAGGCCAAAAATTTGATATGCTTAAGTCTAAATATTATTTAATTTGAATAAACAGAATAGACATTCGGAACCAAGAGAATAGACATTTGAAAAACAAACAGCATATGTTTTCGCCTTGAGAGCAGCATTTTATGTATGTGTGGACATGTGTTTTGTTTATCATTTTGGCATTATGGGCACAATTTTGTTCTTGGTTCGTTAAAAGAAATTAGGGGTCTTCATAAAAATAACGAAAGGGCACTATACTCTTTTTAGAGTTGGGACAGTAAAATGAAATAAGGAGGAAATAGTGAAAAATTACACAGTAAAATGTATAAAAACAAAGTTTAGTTCCTCTTTATCAATAAGTAGTCCACGAGGAGTTGACGGACACCTTCAAATATAAAAGCGGGCATTAAGTTCGAGTTTTGCAGCTAAAACAATTTAAAAAGTTTATTTTCTTTAAAATGAATTATTAAAGAAAAATAAAAGGCATTTTAGAGCGATGGTGTTAAATGCTAGTAAAAAACTGTTCACGCCTAAATAAATTTATGTTTATATTATAAAATTATTTATGTATGTTTATACTCGACTCCACGTTCTTCTTTTTTTAGAGTTTTTGAATTCCTTCCAAATTTTAAAGTTTTGTACCAAAAACAGTTTTTAGTTACAAAATTGTTATTTTTGCAATAAAAAAATAATATTTTATCCAAAAATCAGTCAATTTCGTTTATATCAAGCACTGTTAATGACTATAAATCTTTAATAACCCACATTTCGAAGTTTCATTATAAAAATTTACTATAATATTGTTACGAATTTGATAATTATAGATTTAAGTTTGTTTAAATTAGTTTCCGTTAATTTAAAATTTCAAATTGTAACGATAAAATTTCGCTATCACTTGTTGGAATCATCTATTCATTTTCTAGTATTTTCCTAAATTTCTTTTATGTTCGTTTGTTTGCTTATTTTCATATCGAAATGTTAGTTCTTACTCTCTCATAGAATAACAACCCCTTTGCTTTGTTATTTTGCTTTCTCATTTCATTTCATTTCATCTCATTGTCTATTGTCATTGTTGTTGTAGTAATGCGAGCATATATCTATGTGAGTGTGTATGTGTTTGGCAGCCACCAGACGAATAACTTAATGGTCGTAGATCCTTCTAGCATTGTCTAAGAATGTTCTGGCGTTGCCAGAATATTGTAGTGCTACCAGAATGTTCTCGTATTGCCACACCGTCATATATAAAAGCGCTCGCATGCTGCTAACGAGTCAGTCTTAATTAAAGCGTCAAACGAATAACTTCAGTGTGAACGAATTGTAAAGTGTGAAGTCATAGTAAATAAATTGTAGATTGTTTTAATTGTCGGGTAATTAAAAACGCCTAAATATAAAAACGTAACAATTCGTGTCGGAAGTGAAATAACGAAAAAAAAATCTACAATGAAGTTTAATGAGCTTCGAGTGGAAGACTTAAAAAAGGAATGGAGCAAACTGGAGCTGCCGACAACAGGCAATAAGGCCCAGCTTCAAAAGCGTCTACTGGAAGAGTTTGAACGGCGTAATATGGACATTGCGACGCATGAGTTTGATTATAAGGAAGACATTGATGAATCAATACTCGTCAATACCAGCAGTGTAGAAATTCCGCCTGTGGCTTCGAGTGTTGTGGATTACACATCAATGCTCAGTGTTTTGAGCAAAATGATGGAGGAAAACTGTAGAAAAATCTTGGATGAGAATTCTAGAAAACTGGAAGCAAATTCTCTAAAAATGGAAGAAAATTCAAGAAAACTGCTCGAAATAAACGCTCTAAAAATTGAAGCAAATTCTAGAAAATTGGAAGAAAAATTCGATGAAAATTCAAAAAAAGATGGACGAAAATTCTAGAATTCTCAATGAAAAACTTCAAGAAATTTCTGAAAGCATGGAGAAACGTGTGGACCATATAGAAGGTCAAATTATAGAATTGGATAAGAAAGTTCTTTCCGTGGATGAGAAAATTATGGTTCATGATGAGAAGTTTCTGCACATCGAGAAAAAAATGTCAGAGCTGGAAATTAAAGGTGGTCCAGTGCGCGTCATCGAGGGCTCAAAAATCAAAACTCCTGTTTTCGATGGCTCAACGTCATTTGACGTCTTCAAATTCCAATTCGAAATGGTTGCTTGTAAAAATTTGTGGAATGACGATGATAAAGCAATTGAACTTCTATTGGCATTAAAGGGCAATGCTGCTGATGTGATACAAAGCATTCCCGCTTCTTCTAGAAATAACTATAATGAAGTAATAGCGGCACTTCAACGCAAGTATGGTGGAGAGCACAAGCAGGACATCTTCAGAATGGAATTGAGAGGAAGAATCCAGAAATCGAATGAAACCCTACAAGATTTCGCAACAGAAATTGAGCGGCTAGTGCTTTTGACATACCCAGGTGAGAGTCATCCTCTTGTGGACCGCATCAAGATTGAAACCTTCGCAATGGAATTCGAGACCCAGATATAAAATGTGCAACATACGCGTCACAAAAGGCTACATTCGCTGAAACAGTAACATTCGCACTTGCACAGGAGACTGCGAGATTGCTAGCGCGGCCTCAAATTCACAAGGTACGTAAAGTAGAGACAGAGTGTGATGAATCAAAGTCCGTTATTGAGTCGATGAAAGAGGCCATGAAGCAGGCAATGCAAGAAATGAAGCAAGAGGCAAATAAATCCCGGATCAAATGCTATAACTGTGATAAGCCGGGACATCTAGCTCGAGAATGCAAAGCACGACGCAAACGGTCAAGATCCACATCACCATCTCCATTAAACAATAGCCATAAGAAGGTGACCCCACAATCAAGTGAGTCACCTTTAAACTAAATCGAGCTAGTTCAGCGGGGCAAGAGCTGGTTCCCACAGACGATGGCCCCACCATCTCCATAGCAATAGTTCAACAGAAAAATAACAATTTAACTATTGCGGGTATTATTAATGGCGACAAGCGTACTTTGACGTTGGATACTGGTGCATCAAAGTCTACACAGATAAAAAAAAAAGTTTGAGAACCAATAACTTTTGTTGGAAAACCAATAACAAAATTTGTTAATTTTCCTGCAACAAACTAATTTATACTTTTAATAACCATTATTACAAAAAAGTTGTTAGCAATCGTTACCATCAGAAGGCAACAAATAATTTGTGTTCTCAATAACATAATTTGTAAGTAATTTGTTGAGCATCCAACAGTACAAAATATTTGTTGTTGAACGTTACGTTTAATCCTCAACAAATATTTTTGAATTTGAACGAAAAAATTTGTATACGGTTTGTTGGAGTCTATCAATGACCTGTAACAGATTTATTGGTGTATTGACAAAAAATTAAATTGAAATTGACAAAATTATTGCACCAATATTGCAAAATTGCCGGAACAATTTTGGAGATATTTTGTTAAGTACACACAAAGAAGGAATATGACCAAAATGCTATTTTTGGACGGGGAACATGTAACATTTTTGTGTCGAAAATCCTATACTCAGTTTTGTAAATGTATGACGATTTTAAATTTGAGTAGTCCAGGGTCTAGCAAGCATTTTGACAACTTTTTGCCCAGTGAAATATTCTAGTTAATTAGAATTGTAATAACTCTAATCCCGATATTAATATGGTTTTATTAATTATCTCATACAACAAACACATTTAAGAAACTAACAAATTGAAACATATGAATTTTGAACAGACATTTATAAATGCTTTTCTGTATTCTCTGATGAATGAGCTCTTTGCTTGCTATCATACACGTGCATGTGCTCATACTCATTTTGTTCTAACGGTATTCTTCGCATACTTCTTTTAGCTTTCGTACATGTTCCCAGTCTTGTATTTTTGTTTTTGTTTTTATATCGGTAGCAGTCAACTATTTTCTCTACATAACAATTTGTTAAAAATTCAGAATATTTCTATTATTTCCTCCATCAAGCATCTACAAACACATTTCAACAACAAATGCCTCATATTCAATAGACAAATTTGTTGAGCATCAGGAGATTTTACATACAAATAAAGTTGTTAATATTTATTTGCAGTTATTTTTTTGTGTGTATCATAAGATCTGATTTAGTAAAAGGAAAAGTTACACCACTGATTGGAGTCAAGCTACGCACGGATACAGGGGAACCCGCAACCGTATATGGAAAGGTCGCCGTAAAATTAACTATTGCTAACAAATCCGTTACTTATGATTTCATTGTGGCCGATATAGTAGACGAAGTTATAATTGGAGCGGATTTCATGATTGCTTTTGGTCTCAATTTGGATATGAAGCGTCGTGTAATGACATGGTGCGATGCCGAAATAACGGTAAACGTGGGATACGACGAGAATACACCTGTCAGACGTTTGACAACGAGCCAGTCAGAGTCTATACCACCGAATGCCGAAGCAATTATATGGGTTTCTATGAATGGAGATTGTGAAGTCGGCCAATTGTGGGTTGTTGAACCAGCAGAAAACAAAAGCAACAACATCTTGATAGCAAATGCCCTGGTAACAACGAACGAAGAGAGACTAATACCAGTTCGTGTCTTGAACTTGTCTGACAATCACGAGCAAATTGTAAAATTTTCTGACATTGGCAAATGTACACCAGCCGAGGCAATAGTCAATTTGGAAGGCAACTCATCAAAGACACATGGTGCAGTGAGAAAACATCTAGAAGCGTATGTCGAGGCTTGGACACGTCATCTATCGCCGTCAGAGAGAAATAAAGCCAAGCAATTGTTGTGGAAAAACGCCTCTGCTTTTGCTTCTGAAAAGGGAAATCAAGGAAGAACATCTGTAGTGAAACATGAAATTAAAACCGCAGAAGAAAGACCCATAAAACAGGCACCACGAAGTGTTCCCCTGGCAAAAAGAGACGAAGTTCAACAGCTCATAAAGGAAATGGCGGAGAGTGGTGTGATCGAGCCGTAATCAAGTCCTTGGTGTTCCCCAGTTGTGCTGGTCAAAAAGAAAGATGGAAGTACCCGATTCTGCGTGGACTACAGAAAACTGAATGATGTCACCAAAAAGGACAGTTATCCGCTTCCACGCATTGATGACACGTTGGACACACTAGCCGGAACAACATGGTTTTCTACGCTCGATTTGCAGAGTGGATATTGGCAAGTAGAGATCGCCGAGAAAGACAAGGAAAAGACGGCTTTTGGTGTTAATGGCGGTCTCTGGCAATTCAATGTAATGCCGTTCGGGCTCTGCAACGCTCCGGCTACCTTCGAAAGATTGATGGAACGGGTACTGAAGGGGTTGCACTGGAAATCGTGCTTGATATACTTGGATGACATCATAGTGATGGGCAAAACATTTGACGAGCACCTTAAGAACTTGAAAGATGTTATCCAGCAATTGTCAGCCGCTGGTCTACGCCTTAACGCAAAGAAATGCTCCCTTTTCCAGCGGGAAGTTAAATACCTGGGTCATCATGTGACTGCAGAGGGCATATCCACCGATGTAGACAAAATCCAAGCTGTCAGAGATTGGTCACGACCTCGAAATTAAGAAGTTTCCTTGGGTTATGTACATATTACCGACGATTCGTCCCAAACTTCGCCAGCATCGCCGCTAGTCTCCATAAATTGACGCAAAAAGGTCAGAAGTTCCAGTGGAGCGACGAACAGGAGGATTCATTCCAACATTTAAAAGAACTTTTATGTTCAGCTCCTGTTCTAGCGTATCCTATTCCGGGCGAAAAATTTGTTTTGGATACAGATGCTAGCGCGCATGGTATTGGGGGTGTCCTATCTCAACAGATAGACGGCAAGGAGAAGGTCATCGGATATTTCAGCAGAACGTTGTCCAAGCCCGAAAAGAACTACTGTGTAACGCGACGAGAGCTGCTAGCCGTCATAGAGAGTGTAAAACATTATCATAAATATTTGTATGGACAACACTTCTTGCTCAGGACTGATCACTCAGCTCTACGATGGTTGCTCCAATTCAAGAATCCGAAAGCTCAACTGGCACGTTGGATCGAGAGGCTCCAAAGCTATGATTTCAGTATCGAGCATAGAAAAGGTGGAAAACACGGTAACGCTGACGCTTTGTCACGTCGACCTTGCAGTATAGAATGCAAGCACTGCTCCAAAGCTGAACATAAGGAGGAGATTGTTGATATTCGGCTGTTACACATCGAATCTGGAGTGGACTGGCCAACAGAACAGCGTAAAGATCCCATTTTCAACAAAATTATTTCGGCAAAGGAAGAGAACGAGAAGCCCAGTAAGAAAGACATCGCAGCCGAAAGTCCACTTATGAAATCATACTGGGCTCAATGGGATAGTTTAGTTCTAGTCAATGGATCCCTGCAACGTAAATGGGAAAGCGAAGATGGCAAGAGCAGCCGAAATTTGATCATCGTTCCAGATTCCAAAATAAGAGACGTTTTGGCGGAGTTCCATAATGGTCCCAGTGGAGGTCAGCTGGGAATAACCAAAACCGCCGAGAAAGTGAAGCAACGATTCTACTGGGTTGGATGCCAGAAATCAATTGCTGAATGGGTAGCCAATTGCGAGAAGTGCATGAAGGCGAAAGGTCCAACAAGGAAAAGTCGAGGTCCTATGCAAGAATATAGACCAGGAGCCCCGTTTGAAAGAATAGCAACGGACGTGGCAGGCCCTTTCCCAGTAACTGATTCTGGAAACCGTTATGTCCTTGTGGTCATGGATTACTTCAGCAAATGGCCGGAGGTGTATGCAATTCCAAACCAAGAGGCAAAAACGATTGTGGATGTGGTCAACAAAAACTGGATATGTCGCTACGGTGTGCCGTCCGAGATTCACTCAGACCAGGGAAGAAATTTTGAATCGGACATATTCAAAGAGATGTGTGAATCCCTTGGTATCAAGAAAACGAGGACTACGCCATTACATCCACAATCCGATGGCATGGTAGAAAGGTTTAATCGCACTCTGGAGGAACATCTTCGAAAAGTAGTGGACAACGGCCAGAGGGACTGGGACGAGCATATACCAAAGTTTTTGCTGTCGTATAGATCTGCCATTCATGATTCCACCTCTCGAACACCGGCCAATGTTCTATTCGGAACTGAGTTGAAATTGCCTGGAGATCTGATATTCGGCGCTAAACCTAATGAGCTCGCCATGGAAGAAAACAGAAACGACATCCCAAACACTTTCGGTGAAGTTCACGAATCAGTGCGCAACAAAATAAAAATGGTCAGCAACAGAATGAAGGCGAGATACGATCGTGCTGTAAATACTGAGGGCTTCCAAGAAGAAGAATTGGTTCTGCTATTTAACCCGCAACGAAAGAAAGGATTGTGTCCTAAACTGCAAACACAGTGGGAAGGCCCATACAAAGTCATCAAGAAGATCAATGATGTTGTATACCGGATTCAGAAGGACGACAGCCCTAGATCAAAGATGAAAGTTGTACATCTGGAACGATTGGCTCCTTACGGAACAGGTTCTAGGCTTAAGCGGGAGGCAGTGTTACGAAATTGATAATTATAGATTTAAGTTTGTTTAAATTAGTTTCCGTTAATTTAAAATTTCAAATTGTAACGATAAAATTTCGCTATCACTTGTTGGAATCATCTATTCATTTTCTAGTATTTTCCTAAATTTCTTTTATGTTCTTTTGTTTGCTTATTTTCATATCGAAATGTTAGTTCTTACTCTCTCATAGAATAACAACCCCTTTGCTTTGTTATTTTGCTTTCTCATTTCATTTCATTTCATTTCATCTCATTGTCTATTGTCATTGTTGTTGTAGTAATGCGAGCATATATCTATGTGAGTGTGTATGTGTTTGGCAGCCACCAGACGAATAACTTAATGGTCGTAGATCCTTCTAGCATTGTCTAAGAATGTTCTGGCGTTGCCAGAATATTGTAGTGCTACCAGAATGTTCTCGTATTGCCACACCGTCATATATAAAAGCGCTCGCATGCTGCTAAAGCGTCAAACGAATAACTTCAGTGTGAACGAATTGTAAAGTGTGAAGTCATAGTAAATAAATTGTAGATTGTCGTTATTTAAAAGAACTGTGTTTTAATTGTCGGGTAATTAAAAACGCCTAAATATAAAAACGTAACAATATAAATATAAATGTTTAAATTAGAAAAAAAGTGTTCGGTCGGAGCAGGGATTGAACCCACGACCCTTTGCATGCAAGGCAGACATGCTAACCACTGCTCCACGTGGCAAACAAATGTATGTTTCTGTTAAATAATGTTATGTTTGCATGGGCTCGATAATTATCTAATGGTGACTATAACAGCTACGTAGTCCAGTGGATAGTGTGTTGGCTTACAAACTGTATGGTCCTCGGTTCGATTCTCCGTGCAGACGAAAGGTAAAATTTAAAACAAATATATACGGCCGAAAGTTCGGCCAGGCCGAAGCTTATGTACCCTCCATCATGGATTGCGTAGAAACTTCATCTAAACACTGCCATCCACAATCGAATTACTTAAGTTGCGGTAACGCTTGCCGATGGCAAGGTATCTTAAAACCTCCTAACACCATCTTCTAAATTGTATGTAAGTCCATACGTGGTATATATTAAATCAAAAAAGATCGATCCAATACGTATATAATTAAGTTTGACAAAGTAGACATAAAATTTTGACAAAATTTTCTACAGAAATAAAATTTTAACAAAATTTTCTATAGAAATAAAATTTTGACAAAATTTTCTATAGAAATAAAATCTTGGTAGATTATTTTTGGCTCGAGTGGCAACCATGATTATGAACCGAATAAAATTTGAACAAAATTTTCTATAGAAATAAAATTTTGACAAAATTTTCTATAGAAATAAAATTTTGACAAAATTTTCTATAGAAAGAAAATTTTGACAAAAATTTCTACAGAAATAAAATTTTAACAAAATTTTCTATAGAAATAAACTTTTGACAAAATTTTCTATAGAAATAAAATCTTGGTAGATTATTTTTGGCTCGAGTGGCAACCATGATTATGAACCGAATAAAATTTGAACAAAATTTTCTATAGAAATAAAATTTTGACAAAATTTTCTATAGAAATAAAATTTTGACAAAATTTTCTATAGAAATAAAATTTTGACAAAATTTTCTATAGAAATAAAATTTTGGTAGATTATTTTTGGCTCTAGTGGCAACCATGATTATGAACCGATATGGACCAATTTTTGTGTGATTGGACCAATTTTGGTATGGTTGTTAGCGACCATAGGTTAGGTTAGGTTATGTGGCAGCCTGATGTATCAGGCTCACTTACACTATTCAGTCCATTGTGATACCACAGTGGTGAACTTCTCTCGACCATATACTCACACCACGTGCCTAATTTGAACCGGATCGGATGAATTTTGCTCGTCCAAGAGGCTCCGGAGGTCAAATCTGGAGAATGTTTTATATGGGGGCCATATATAATTATGGACCGATATGGACCAATTCTGGCACGGTTGTTAAAGATCATATACTAACACCATGTTCCAAATTACAACCGGATTGGATGAAATTTGCTTCTCTTGGAGACTTCGCAAGCCAAATCTGGGGATCGGTTTATATGGGGCTATATATACTTATGAACCGATGTGGACCAATTTTTGCATGGTTGTTAGAGACCATATACCAATATCATGTACCAAATTTCAGGCGGATCGGATGAAATTTGCTTCTCTTTGAGGCTCCGCAACCCAAATCTGGGGATCGGTTTATATGGGCGCCATATATGTGGACCAATTTTTGCACGGTTGTTAGAGACCATATACCAATACCATGTACCAAATTTCAGCCGGATCGGATGCAATTTGCTCCTCTTTGAGGCTCCGCAAGCCAAATCTGGGGATAGGTTTATATGGGGGCTATATATAATTATGGACCGATGTGGACCAATTTTTGCACGATTGTTAGAGACCATATACCAACACCATATACCAAATTTCGGCCAGATCGGATGAAATATGCTTCTCTTAGAGGCTCCACAAACCATATCTGGGGATCGGTTTATATGGGGGCTATATATAATTAAGGACCGATATGGACCAATTTTTGCATGGTTGTTAGAGACCATATACCAACATCATGTACCAAATTTCAGGCGGATCGGATGAAATTTTCTTCTCTTTGAGGCTCCGCAAGCCAAATCTGGGGATCGGTTTATATGGGGGCCATTGGCGGAGCTAGAAATTTTCTCTGGGGGGGGCTATGCCCCCCCAGACATCCTTCGAAATTTTGTCGAAATTTCCGAAGCGATAAATTACCCCTATTGATAAAACTATACATCCTCAATTTTATAGCGGTGTTAAAGGCAATATGCAGCAAAATCAATCAAAAACAAAAAAACTCAATCACAAAAATTAGTTGTATCAATTAATTTTTTAATTGGCTTTGATGATTGATACTATCATTTTTTTTTTTTTTTGATTGAATACATTTCAATTAAAAACAAGTAAGTAAAATCTAAAGTCGGGCGGAGCCGACTATATTATACCCTTCACCACTATGTAGACAAACATTTGTGTTACCATCTCAACTACTTAAAATTTGCTGGGAGCTATATAAAGGTTTGCATTTCCAGATACAAATACTTTTAATGGAAACAATTTTTTGTACTTCTACAAAAACTCTAGAATTAAAATTTAAATCGGCTAACGCCCTGGGATGATACACAATGTTAGTAAAAAATATGGGAAATATGAAGCGAGAGAAATTTTAATGCAATTGTACAAAAGAGATTTTTAATTTTTCAGGCGATACATATGTATTCGAGATATAGGACAATTAGAGTAATATTTACAATTTTTGCTACTCAGCAATGGCGATTTTACAAGGATATTGGTTAGATCTCGCCAAGATATGTGTAGGGCGACTTGGAGCCTTATTTAAAACTCATCCGTTCTGTGGAAATTTTGGCATTGCAGTGTGTAATATATGGGGAAATCATCACAGAATTTTGTGTAAACTGTGAGAATTTTGGCCATATTTGTATGCTCTGTGGAAACTATCCAGTCAATTGGAGGAAAATCCCATTGAAAATGGGTCTAAAATATGAAACAGTCGACCATATTTCCCCAACTCTGGTGTACGTATATATGGGAGCTATATACAATCTGAACCGATTTTGAATAAATTTGACATGTATAGTTAGAATAATAATTCTGCTATCTATGCGAAATTTCACGTAAATGGGAGTATAACTTTGGCCCCCTGGTCATATGAGTGCAAATCGGACGGGAGATATATATGGGAGCCATATCTAAATCTGAATCGAATTCAACCAAATTTGGCACAATTACCTATACTACTAAACGTACTCCTTGTGCGAAATTTGAAGCAAAGCACGGCAAAACCCTGGATTTTGAGGCCATATAAGTTCAATCGGACGAAAGATATATATGGGAGCTATATCTAAATCTGAACCGATTTTAACAAAATTTGACACACTTAACGATACTATTAAACGTACCCCTTGTGCAAAATTTGAAGCAAATCACGGCAAATCTCTGGCTTTTGTGGCCATATAAGTTCAAATCGGACGAAAGATATATATGGGAGCTTTATCTAAATTTGAACCGATTTCAATCAAGTGTACCAAGCATTGGTAGAATGCCAATTCTACCCTCTGTGCAAAATTTCATGAAGATCGGTAGTAAATTTTGGGCTCTGTGGTCATATGAGTCTAAATCGGACGAAAGATATATATGGGAGCTATATCTAAATCTGAACCGATTTGGCTGATATTTTGCAAGATTTGTGAGATTCATTAAATATTTGGATGTACGGTATTTCAAGAAAATTGGTTGATAAACACGCTAACTATGACCACATCGTAGATAATTATATATGGCAGCTATATCTAAATCTGAACCGATTTTTTCCAAAACCAATAGCAATTGTCTCTGTCTCAAGAAACGGCCCTATGCCAAATTTGAGAACGATCGGACTTAAATTGCGAGCTGTACTTTGTGCACGAAATTACATATACAGACAGACGGACGGACAGACAGACGGACATCGCTAAATCGACTCAGATTTTAATTCTTACCCGATCGGTATACTAAAAGATGGGTCTATGACCACTATTTCTTGGCGTTATATACAAATGCACTTATTATACCCTGTACCACAGTAGTGGTGAAGGGTATAATTAATTAGATCAATTAATTTCATGGTTGAAGACAAAAAATATTTTATTGTGTGTGGGAGCCGGTTCCACGACACCGCTATAAATAATCAAATAGCAACTTACCGTTATTTAATATAACAAAAAATAAAAGCATTGCTTTAAGTATGTGTTTGAAAAATATTGTTTGTTATTTATTTTTAATTCAAGACAACAAACATATGATTTTTAAATTTTATTTAAAATGTGTGTTTTAAAACAGGACTAGAAATCATAAAGCAAAACATAAACTTAATATATTCATCGTGTATAAAAAATACTAAGAATAAAAAATTAAATAAAAGGCAAAAAATAAATTGAATATTATAAAACGTCTATCTTCGATTAGTTTTTAAAAATTCTCTGAGAACAGAATACAACGAAGCAACTGTCGAGAGCAGCGGTGCCAACTCTGTGGATTTTTCGTGATTTTGACGATTTTAGATGGTAAATTGGGCATGTGACGATTTATGATTTTAATCAACGTAGTTATAAATTGACTATTTTTGAAAATGTGCGTCTCAAGTTTCCTTTTAGTGTTTTTATTACGTGTTTTTAGTTGTACTGTAAATATCAATACTAAAAAATATGCTTAACATACTCTATCTGCCACAATCTTAATTGGATTAAACACATCGCAAAGCTTGAATTAAAATATAAAACAACTGTAGCTTTGATTATTCTGGGGGGGGGGGCAAGAACTATTCTGGGGGGGGGCAAGAACTATTCTATTCTGGGCAAGAACCCCCCAGCACCCCCCTAGCTACGCCAATGATGGGGGCTATATATAATTATATACCGATGTGGACCCATTTTTGCATGGTTGTTAGAGACCATATACTAACACCATGTACCAAGTTTCAGCCGGATCGGATGAAATTTGCTTCTCTTTTAGGCTCCGCAAGCCAAATATGGGGATCGGTTTATATGGGGGCTATATATAATTATGGACCGATGTGGACCAATTTGTGCATGGTTGTTAGAGACCATATACCAACACCATATACCAAATTTCAGCCGGATCGGATGAAATATGCTTCTGTTAGAGGCTCCACAAGCCAAATCTGAGGGTCCCTTTATATGGGGGCTATACGTAAAAGTGGACCGATATGGCCCATTTTCAATACCATCCGACCTACATCGATAACAACTACTTGTGCCAAGTTTCAAGTCGATAGCTTGTTTCGTTCGGAAGTTAGCGTGATTTCAACAGACGGACGGACGGGCGGGCGGACGGACGGACATGCTTAGATCGACTCAGAATTTCACCACGACCCAGAATATATATACTTTATGGGGTCTTAGAGCAATATTTCTATGTGTTACAAACGGAATGACAAAGTTAATATACCCCCATTCTATGATGGAGGGTATAAAAATTTATAAAAGTGAATAATTTCTTCAACATTATTTGTATTACAGAAAAAGGTGCCAAGAACTAAAATATTTCGTGGATGTGAAAATTACGAGTATGTTAGGCAATGAACACAATCGTCTTTGGGAAAATTCTTCCAAGCATATAATATTTTTGGGGTCAAAATGCTTCCAAACATATAATATGTTCACCAAAAACAAACATATTAATGTTTCGGCAGTATCCAATAATATATGTGCTTCCTGCAAAATATGTTTTGAACATATGTTAAAGAAGCGATTTTTTTGAGGGTGTACACATCACTTGATAGGCTGTTCATTATTTCAAATGGTAAAAATATTGTTTCGGTCAATTGCAAATTTTGGTAAAATGAAATTACGCTCAAAAATTTTTTTGGGATATTATTTCATTTTTTATTATGCGGCGTTATTTCATTATTAACTAAAATCCCTATCTTAAAAATGAAACAAAGCCCCAACAAAATAAAATAAAGTGCCAATAAGTGTTGTTTCTGTTATATGTATAAACTTTTGGGGTCTTATTTCATTTTTTTTCTTAGAGGCTTTATTTTATTGGGGGTGTTATTTCGTAGACACGTCAAAAATTATAGCCCTCCCCAAATTTGACGTCTGAAGCCTCTTGGAGGGGTAAAGTTCATCCGATTTGGTTGAAATTTTGTACGTTGTGTTAGAATATGATCTCTAATAACAAAAAATAATTTGGTTCATATCGGTCTATAATAATATGTAGCCCCCATATAAACCGATCCTGCCAACTTGGCACAAGTAGTTGTTATTGATGTCGGGACGGACGGTATTGCAAGTGGGCCATATCGGACCACGTTTAGGAATAACCCCCGCATAAACCGACACCAGAGTTGGTTTGCGGAGTCCACTGCATGTGCCTACTATTGACCATTTTGGATAAGAAAGACAATTATGAAACAAAAAAACTATGGAACCCAAGTATAGCACATGGCCACTTTGAATGATAGTTTTGTTTTTCAGTCGTTTTTTCTCTCTCCCCGCTATATCTGTTGGTCCTTTGATGGTTTTTTTGTTGTTTTTTTTTGTTTTGTTTTGCACAACATTTCTTTGAAGAGAAATTTCTATCGTTGTCGCTGCTCCGAAATAGATAACTACGAACGAGTATGAACTACTTTGAAACTCTTCTCTGTGTTTTCTCTCCCCTGGTTGAGTAGTTTTATCACTGGTCCTTGTTTGTTGGTTGTGTTGACTGTTAACATTGTTGCAATTTGATGTCTTTATTGCAAGAGGCACTCGTTAACAAAGTGAAGTAGAGAACTTATGCTTTAAGGTTATTTGGCGAAGAAAAAGTTTTCAGCTAGAATTTAACAACCAAACAAAAAATCAACAATACGACAATACCAAGGATAAAGTTTTACTATTGTTTGCTTATATTTCCTCTATGTTGCAATGGCGACTATAATTTCCACTTGCATGGGTTGGTTATAAGAAATTTACCATCATCTGTTATACGCAACCATTAGGATGATATGTATGTAACAACTCTTGATGCAGCATTTGATAAAAAAGATCTACTAATATCTTTTGTTTGGATAGTCAAATGTAGACGATAAAGGGCGAGTTAAGAAAAATTATTGACAGCTGTTCAAAATTATAAATAAGTACTTCCAAAGATGCATCTAACCTTATGTATAGAGTTTCACTCGTAAAAAATATACACATATTTTTCATTTTTCAAATATTCACAACTAACAACTAACAGCTAATAAGGAATATGAAATTTCCACTAAGCTATGTATAACCAAAAGTTTATAGCTAAATCAATAGGAAGTGTTTGGAGTTTGATAGAGGCGTAACATCAATACCCTTAAAAATCTACACTCAAAAAAGGGAACTCTCTATTTCACTAAAACCAATTTGACTTTTTTTTTAGTTCATGGAATTATTATGTTTGGAGAAAGTTTCCTTTACTCAAATAATTTTTTGCGTACGTTAATTAAATGAACTAAAAAACGGGAGAAAATTATACACAAATTAAGCATAAATAGTTCATTATTTCTTAAAATTTGTAAATTTTATTACAAATGAGTCCATCATGAACGTCGTATGTCACTATAGACATTCTTGCAATTTGAACTCCAATGTTTTCTTCAAACTACAAAATTTTCTTGAATTTGTCGAAAAATATTTACTTATTTTTGTGATATTGGCGTGATGCCAGCGTTTGTATTACTGTTTGGTTAAAATTTTCTAAAAATATTCAACAATTTCTAAAATTAACCAAAAGTTTTCTTCCAGGTGGGTACACTGTTTTGTCAGTGTATTTGTATCACTATATTTTGTTATATGAGAATTACCTTTTCGAAATATATCTATGACATCGTGCGAGGAAGTGAATCGTCGATTTACGCATATAAATCCGAAAGTAAATAGCAGACGATTGTTCGATACCTGAAGAAGTGGTTGATGCGTTACACTACGAAATTTTAAAGTCAACTCTATAGCATTCACGCTGTTGGTAATCCGTTTTTTATCTTCCACCATAGGATGTGGGTATACTAACTTTGTCATTCCGTTTGTAATACAATATTGGTCTCAGACTCCATACAGTATATGTATTATGGGGCGTGGTGAAATTATGAGTCAATATAGCAATGTGCTTCCGTCCGTTGAAATCATGATAACTTTCGAAAGAAACAAGATATCGACTGGAAACTTTCCACAAGTAGTTGCTATTGATGTACATAAGTCAGATGGTATAGCAATTTTTTTACAAATGTATGAAAAATTCCTTCTGCTTTAGATAGCATTGAACCTATTGGTACGATCATTGATATTTTCTTAAAAAACAACTAAAATCTAACTATTTTTGCAATGCACATAACTTCCCCGTAAAAAAGGCGTCGCCAAAAAGGTAGTGCAATGGTGTTTTTGGATCCGGAAGCGGTGCAAAATTGGCGCAGAAGCGATGTATTTAACATCCCAGCAAAAAACAGCGTCGCCAAAAAAGTAGTGAAAATGTTCTTTTTGCATCCGGAAGTGGTGCCAAATTAACGCAGAGCGATGAATTTAACATGGGCTTGTCATAGGATGTGAGGTGAATTCAGTGTTTTGGATGTTTATTCAGAAATTTTGTGATATTTCGACAAATATATAAATAATTTTTAAATTTTTTGTCTGAACCGTTTGACATCAAATATTTTACAAAATTTGCAATTTTTTTAGAATGGATTTGGCATTTTTTTTCTTATTCTGCTTTGAAACAAAAAAGTTAAAATTACCTATTAAAAATATGAAAAAAGCGAGTTATAAAAAATTAAATAAAAGAAATTCATGTGTAGCTAAAATGAAGAATATCTTTGGGTGGACATTTTTATACCCTTCACCACTACTGTGGTACAGGGTATAATAAGTTTGTGCATTTGTATGTAACGCCAAGAAGGAAAAGTCTGGGACCCATCGTTTAGTATACCGATCCTCTTAGAAGTAAATTCTGAGTCGATTTAGCGATGTCCGTCTGTCTGTATATGTAATTTTTTGTGCAAAATACAGCTCGCAGTTTAAGTCCGATCGCCCTCAAATTTGGCACAGTGTCTTATTTTGGCACAAAGACAATCGCTATTAATTTTGAAAAAAAAAAATCGGTTCAGATTTAGATATAGCTGCCATATATATTTATCACCGATCTGGTCATAATTGACGTACGAGGGCAGTTCGGAAACTTCTTAGCTTAGCACAAAAAGCGCGGTATAAACAGAAAAAAGTTAAGTGTTTTGGAAACTTCCATCTCTGTTATGAACAAATGTTAAATTTTGTTTCGATCTGGCAACTCCTTCATATAGAAACAGGTGTTCCAAAAGGATGCATCCGCAATTTTTTTACAGTGGAAAAATTAGAAATGCGTGCTGTCATTAAATATTTACATAAAAAAGGTTTATCGGGACAAGAAATTCATAATGATATGGTGAATGTGTTAGGTGAAAGTGCTCCTTCATATGCAACAGTAAAAAATTGGGTTGCTGAATTTAAACATGGCCGTACAAGCATTGCAGATGAACCACGTAGTGGACGTCCAAAACAGCAACAACAACAGAAATCGTAGCCAAAGTGCATGATATGGTATTAAATGATCGACGAATAAAAATGCGTGAAATTGCTAATATCATGGGCATCTCAAATGATCGAGTCCATTTAATTTTGCATGAAGAACTACAGATGAAAAAGCTTTCTGCAAGATGTGTGCCGCATTTGTTAACAGTCGATTAAAAACGCATAAGAATGAACATTTCTCAAGCTTGTTTGGATCGTTTTAAGCGGAATAAAATTGATTTTAAGCATCATTTTATAACTGTTGATGAGACATGGATCAACCACTATACTCTAGAGACAAAAGAACAATCCAAACAATGGACTGAAGCTGGAGAAGTGCCCCAAAGAAGGCAAAAACAATTTAATCGGCTGGTAAGGTTATCAATTAAATGTACAAATTCGAGAAAAACGTCCTGGCTTACAACACAAAAATATAATTTTTCATCAAGACAACGCACCAGCGCACAAGAGTGTTTTAACAATGGCTAAAATCAACGAATTAAAGTACGAGTTGCTTGACCACCCACCTTATTCTCCTGATTTAGCTCCCAGTGACTTTTACTTGTTCCCAAATCTAAAAAAAGATCCTTCCTGCACGCAGAGAAGGAATATGATCACCTCAAACATGTTTCAAGAGCAAAATGTTATTTTTGTATGGTGACCATGTAACATGTTTGTCACTAAAATGTTATTTTCTCGTCAAATATAACCTGCTTGCCGAGATCAGATACATGATTTCCGAGAAAATAACATGGTTGCGAAAACCATGTTACATGGTCACCACCCAAAAATAACATTTTGCTCTTAAAACATGTTTGAGGTGATCATATTCCTTCTCTGGGTGTGGCAAGCGTTTTACCTCAAATGAAGATGCAATTATAGTTGTAAATCACTATTTTGAAGACCTTGAGGAAAACTATTTTAATCAAGGGATAGAATTGCTAGAAAAGCGTTGAACTAAGTGTATTGAAGTTTCTGGAGATTATATTGAAAAATAAAAATATTTTTGAAAAACTAACTATTCTCTTTCATTGAAAGGTTAAAAAGTTTCCGAACCGCCCTCGTATTTATCAACGTATTTTCTTGAAATTTCGGACAGCCAAATGTTTTGGGGCTCTCGCAAAATATGCAAAATATCAGCCAAATCGGTTCGGATTTAGATGTAGCTCCCATATATATCTTTTGTCCGATTTGCAAATATATGGCCTCAAAAGCCAGATTTTTTTCCCTGATTTGCTTCAAATTTTGCACAAGGAGTACGTCTAATAGTATCGTTAAGCGTGTCAAATTTGGTCAAAATCGGTTCAGATTTAGATATAGCTCCCATATATATGTATGTACGCCAGAGTTTATTTATTTATTTAGATATAGCTCCCATATATAAGTATGTAGGCCACAGTTTCCTCTAATTGACTCGATAGTGTCCACAGAGAATATATAATATGCTGTTTATCCATATATTTGTTAATTCTGTGATAATTTCCCCATATCGTAGTCATATCCTACACGCTGTAATGCCAGACTTTCCACATATCGCCCGATTTGCCAAATAATATATTACAAAATCGCCACTGCTAGGTAGCAAAACTTGTAAATATTACCCAAATTGTTCTTTATCTCGATAACATATGTATCGCCCGGTAAATCATAAATGCTATTTTATTATTATTATTTTATTATTGCTCTAGCTTTATATTTCCCATATTTTTAACTAACATTGCGTTTCATCCCAGCCAATTTAAATTTTAATTTTGTAGAAATATAAAAAAATGTCTCCAAATCGGTTAAGATATAAATATTTGTACACGGACGAAAAAGACTGTTTTCCATATGTTTGGGTGTAAAAATTATATGTTTGGAACTCAAATTTTTCAACACAAGTGTAAACATATTCAGGAAGAAACGTAGTTGCATCACTACACTCTTGGGAGTGGTTGAAGAAATACGACAAAAGTTAGACTCAAACATGGTATCATGTTTGGTCCTCTTAGACCACAGTAAAGCATTCGACACAGTTGATCACAGCATCTTGCTAACAAAACTACGTGTTTATTTCCATTTTTCTGAAACTGCATGCAAACTCATTTATTCATATTTGTCTGAACGCGCTCAATTAGTCTCTGTTGGAGATAAAATGTCAGGTCTACTAAGTGTCTATAAAGGGGTTCCACAAGGATCTATTCTTGGTCCTTTACTCTTTATTTTATATATTAATGATTTACCTGATGTTCTCCGCTCATGCTCTGTCCACATGTATGCGGACGATATATAACTGTATCACAGTTCTACTGATATATGGCAATGTAAAGCTGAATTAAATAATGATCTTCAGCTGGTTTCACAATGGGCTATGGATAACAATCTGCATTTGAATCCTACAAAAACTAAATGCGTCATAATTACAAAAAGTGGAAAGTTCACCGCAAGTATGCAAAATGGTCTCAAAATATGCAGTTCTCCAATTGAATGTGTTCAATCATCGAAGAATCTTGGACTCGTATTTAACTCTAAACTTACTTGGACGAATCACATAAATTCAGTTGTTGGAAAAATACATGGAATGTTCAGAAATTTATGGACAGTACAAACGTCAACACCTTGCAATATTCGCCTACTACTCGCCAATACCTACTTGGTTCCAACACTATTATATGGGTGTGAGATATACGCAAATTGTTCCTCTGCTGATCTTTCAAAACATAATGTCGCAATCAACAATATAGCACGCTATGTATACAATAAAAAACACAGAGACAGAATCTCGCAATTTTCGATTCTCATCTTCAACACAACATTTAATGGTCTACTTTAACGAAGATGTTTACTACAACTTCATAAAATCATATATACCCGTGAGCCGCAGTATCTATACGAATATATTAGATTTGCAAGGTCAAATAGAGGAAGAATACTTATTCAACCTAGAATAAACTGCCAAACATCCGAGAAACAATTCTTTATATTCAGTACGCGTCTCTGGAACTCCCTCCCTCGAACCATACAATGCTCAAGTAATGCTAATCAATTTAAATAGAAGCTATTCCAACACCTACAATAATTCTGTTGATCATCGCCTTTTATTGTTATGTTCAATTATTTAAAATCTTAAAATTTATATTAAAGTTTACATTAATACTAAGTATAATTTTAATAATAATTTCAAATCATTTGTATTGCCAAATACCAGCTAGTGCTGTAATTTATAAGATATCAAATCTTGCTGTACTAGTTTTACAATAATAAATAAATAAATAAATCAATTCAAACAAGTATATACGGCCGTAAGTTCGGCCAGGCCGAAGCTTATGTACCCTCCATCATGGATTGCGTAGAAACTTCTTCTAAACACTGCCATCCAGAATCGAATTACTTAAGTTGCGGTAACGCTTGCCGATGGCAAGGTATCTTAAAACCTCCTAACACCATCTTCTAAATTGTATGTAAGTCCATACGTGGTATATATTAAATCAAAAAAGATCGATCCAATACGTATATAATTCAGTTTGACAAAGTAGACATAAAATTTTGACAAAATTTTCTACAGAAATAAAATTTTCACAAAATTTTCTATAGAAATAAAAATTTTGACAAAATTTTCTATAGAAAGAAAATTTTGACAAAAATTTCTACAGAAATAAAATTTTAACAAAATTTTCTATAGAAATAAACTTTTGACAAAATTTTCTATAGAAATAAAATCATATACTAACACCATGTTTCTAATTACAACCGGATTGGATGAAATTTGCTTCTCTTGGAGACTTTGCAAGCCAAATCTGGGGATCGGTTTATATGGGGGCTATATATAATTATGAACCGATGTGGACCAATTTTTGCATGGTTGTTAGAGACCATATACCAATATCATGTACCAAATTTCAGGCGGATCGGATGAAATTTGTTTCTCTTTTAGGCTCCGCAAGCCAAATCTGGGGATCGGTTTATATGGGGGCTATATGTAATTATAGACCGATGTGGACCAATTTTTGCACGGTTGTTAGAGACCATATACCATCACCATATACCAAATTTCAGCCAGATCGGATGAAATATGCTTCTGTTAGAGGCAAATCTGAGGGTCCCTTTATATGGGGGCTATACGTAAAAGTGGACCGATATGACCCATTTTCAATACCATCCGACCTACATCGATAACAACTACTTGTGCCAAGTTTCAAGTCGATAGCTTGTTTCCTTCGGAAGTTAGCGTGATTTCAACAGACGGACGGACATGCTTAGATCGACTCAGAATTTCACCACGACCCAGAATATATATACTTTATGGGGTCTTGAGCAATATTTCGATGTGTTACAAACGGAATGACAAAGTTAATATACCCCCATCCTATGATGGAGGGTATAAAAATCATATAATGTTCATAAACTAGCATAATATGTTGGGGATATATTTGTTAATATGTTAGGACATATTATGTTTGGGACATAAAATTTGTGTAAATATAATTGTTGGGATGCAAGCATATCTTAATTTAGAAGTAAACATATATGTGTTTAGAAAGAGAGACCTATGCTGCAAGTAAAAAAATGGAAGTAACCAAGTGGCGCCTTAAAAATATATACATAAAGAAAACTTCATTAAATTTTTTTCTACCAGTGCACTATGGGCGGAAATTGAAAATTTGCGGAAAAAATTATTTACAATCAATCTAGTATCTTCAATACCATGTTTTTCAATACCATCGATATTTCTTATCAAAATCAAATGTTACCAACAAAAAGGGAGTCAATCCCCCTTATTCCAGGTGCGTTACTAAAGGGTGATACGGTCAAAATTTGGTCAATATAAACTTGACGTATTTCTTTCAATTTTGCATTTAAAAAACCTGAACACCCCTCATTTTGAAGGTGTGTGTGTGGGTAGAATGTTGCTCCTATTTTGATTTTGGAATTCACTCTTCAGTTGTCAAAATGCCGTCCAAGCAAGAAAATTTTGCTCGCGCATCGCGAAAATCCGAGCTACTCGCACGCAAAGCTGGCAAAATCGCTAAAAGTTGCCAAATCAACCGTTACAAATGTAATTAAAGTGTTTGGGGAACGTTTGTCGACCGCCAGGAAGTCTGGATCGGGGGGAAATCGAAAACCGGAAGCCGCTGAGACGACAAAGAGAGTTGCCGGTACTTTCAAGCGAAACCCTACAATCGTGCATCGAGCCAAAAAACGAGCCGGACTATCGACTTACAAGAAGGTAGTGACTCCAAATCGCGATGATAAACAAAATACGACGGCCAAAGCGCGATCCCGGAGGCTGTACACGACGATGCTGACGAAGTTTGACTGCGTGGTAATGGACGACGAAACCTACGTCAAAGCCGACTACAAGCAGCTTCCGGTACAGGAGTTTTATACGGCAAAAGGAAGGGGAAAGGTAGCAGATATTTTCAAGCACATAAAACTGTCAAAGTTCGCGAAGAAATATCTGGTTTGGCAAGCCATCTGTACCTGTGGCTTGAAAAGCAGCAGTTTCATAGCTTCCGGGACTGTCAACCAAGAAATTTACGTGAAAGAGTGTTTGAATAAACGTCTGCTGCCTTTCCTGAAGAAACACGGTTGTTCCGTACTGTTTTGGCCGGATTTGGCATCTTGCCATTACGGTAAAAAGGCCATGGAGTGGTACGCCGCCAACAACGTGCAAGTGGTTCCCAAGGACAAGAACCCTCCCAACACGCCAGAGCTCCGCCCAATTGAGAAATACTGGGCTATTGTCAAGTGGAGCCTAAAGAAGACCAAAAAAACTGCTAAGGACGAGCAGCAGTTCAAGGCAAACTGGCTTTCTGCGGCGAAGAAGGTGGACAAGGTGGCTGTACAAAATCTGATGGCAGGTGTCAAGCGTGAGGCCCGGCAATTCGGATTTGGAAAAGCGAAAGCCTAACTGAATATTTTTCCTGAATTTTATACTAATTGAACTTGAAAAAGAAATTTAATTTGATTTATTAAATAAACGATTTCACCGATTTACACGCGTTTTCCCTTGACCAAATTTTGACCGTTTCACCCTTTATAGAGGGGTCGAAATTCTAATTTCACTTGGAATACTATGGAATACGTATACTCATAGATGGAGTTTAATTTATACTTGCTTATTTTCCTTATTAAGAAAGCGCCTTATCACCAGAACTTGTTGTAAGAAGTAAAAACCAGTTGTCATTTTATTAAATTAATTTTATTAAGATTAAACAAATATTAACCATAAAAATCACGTTCTTCGGTATCTAAGTCTAATTCCGTCCGTCTGTGTTTGTTGTTCACAGGATTGCGGTTGGAATTATATATATATATATATATATATATATATATATATATATATATATATATATATATATATATATATATATATATATATATATATATATATATATATATATATATATATATATATATATATATAGCCCGATTTTCCAAAATTTGACTATTAAATCCTTATTTATTAATTAATCTTACTCAAATTTGGCAGAATGTTATCTTCTGTAGTACTAACTATATCTGCAAAAAATTATCGCAATCGGTTCAGATTTAGATATAACTCCCATATACACGTATCGCTCAATTTTCCCAATTTTGGCCATAGGACCTTTATTTTGGTTATCTTGTGGCTTTCACACTTCCTTTTGATGTACTTATATGTGTTTTAATTAATTTGCTTCATTCTTCGTCGATTTTATGTGGTATTTTACTTTTCCAGAAAAAAAAGAAAGCATTTTATCTTTTTTGTTTTTCACACAAAATGAGAATAATTCGCTATTTTTATCATCACTATTTTCTAGAAAAATAGCATTTATTTTAGTATGGGCAAGTTTGGGCAGACAAACTTTACAGGACTTAAAAGTATACTTCCTCACGGACAATGATAAGCAAAGATTTTCATTAACAATCGTTAACATTTCTAGTTATATTCCTCGCAAATATACATATGTACTAAAATTTACACATAGCAGCACTGTTGAATCCACAAATTCAAGTTGAAAAACAAGAATATTTTTTAAAGTGTTTACAACATCTTGAACTATTAATCCTCCTCTTAGAATCCACATTTACAAGTTTTCTTTTTTCACTTTTATTTGGAAAAAAAAATTAAGCGTGAGATTTTTAATTTTTTGCTCTTCTTGATTACACGCAACATGCATACATTTTGGTAAACATTGGCAGCTTTTTTCTTCTGAACAGGGTTGCCAAGTTTCAAATTAACTTTCGATTTGTACTTTCCAATATGTTCTATAGTAATTTCGATTGGAACATCCAATAATTTTTCATTTTGAAAATTTGACTTTTTGCCGCTGTTTTGCGATTTCCGTCCATAGTGCAGTGTATGCCTAAGGTGAAACATAAGCACAATATTTTGTTTGGACCAATCCTGACTATATACGTGGGCAGTTCGGGAACTTCTTAGCCTTGCACAAAATGCGCTATAAACAGAAAAATGTTAAGTGTTTTGGAAACTTCCATCTCTGTTATGAACACATGTTAAATTTTTTTTCGATCTGGAAACTCCTTCATATAGAAACAGGTGTTCAAAAAAGACGCATCCGCAATTTTTTACAATCGAAAAATTAGAAATGCGAGCTGTCATTAAATATTTACATAAAAAAGGTTTATCGGGACAAGAAATTCATAATGATATGGTAAATGTGTTAGGTGAAAGTGCTCCTTCATATGCAATAGTAAAAAATTGGGTTGCTGAATTTAAAGGTGGTCGTACAAGCATTGAAGATGAACCACGTAGTGGAAGTCCAAAAACAGCAACAACAACAGAAATTGTAGCCAAAGTGCATGATATGGTATTAAATGATCGACGAATAAAAATGCGTGAAATTGCTAATATCATGGGCATCTCAAATGATCGAGTCCATTTAATTTTGCATGAAGAACAACAGATCAAAAAGCTTTCTGCAGGATGGGTGCCACATTTGTTAACTGTCGATTAAAAACGCATAAGAATGAACATTTCTCAAGCTTGTTTGGATCGTTTTAAGCGAAATAAAATTGATTTTAAGCGTGGTTTCACAACTGTTGATGAGACATGGATCAACCACTATACTCCAGAGACAAAAGAACAATCCAAACAATGGACTGAAGCTGGAGGAAGTGCCCAAAAAAGGCAAAAACAATTCAATCGGCTGGTAAGGTTATGACAACGTTTTTTTTTGGACTTCAAAGGTATTTTATTGATTGACTATCTGCAAAATCGTAAAACAATAAATTGAGAGTACTATGTATTGCAACCTTTTGGATCAATTAAATGTACCAATTCGAAAAAAGTCTTGGCTTACAACACAATAAATAATTTTTCATTAAGACAATGCACCAGCGCAAAAGAGTGTTTTAACAATGGCTAAAATCAACGAATTAAAGTACGAGTTGCTTGACGACCCACCTTATTCTCCTGATTTAGCTCCCAGTGACTTTTACTTGTTCCCAAATCTAAAAAAAAATTCCTTCCTGGCAAGCGTTTTACCGCAAATGAAGATGCAATTACAGTTGTAAACCACTATTTTGAAGACCTTAATGAAAATTAATTTAATCAAGGGATAGAATTGCTAGAAAAGCGGTGGACTAAGTGTATTGAAGTTTCAGGAGATTATATTGAAAAATAAAAACTAACTATTCTCTTTAATTGATAGTCTAAGAAGTTTCCGAAACGCCATCGTATATATGCTTGAAGCAGAATGTGTTTGGGGTATATGTTACAGAAGCGAGTTTTTTCTTTTTGAGGGTGTATATGGGAATATAAATCTTCATAATAACTCCCAACAAATTTGAAGGAGTTGAGATGGTAACACAAATTTTTGTCTACATAGTGGCGAAGGGTATACTATAGTCGGCCCCGCCCAACTTTAGACTTTACTTACTTGTTGGAAGTGCTTTGAGTTAATTTTTTTAAGTTTCCGCTTTGTATGCTTGCTTGACTTCATTAAACCCAAATGCATATATACAAATTATAATATTTTTGTTTTTTTTTTAATTTCAAATTCGAAATGTCAATTAATTGATTTAATTTTCTTTACTAATACACGAACTCCTGAAGTATAAGAATTATGCACACATCATACAATTATTGAAAATTTTCTGCTAATTTTATACTGACCTCCATTCATATATGTCATCAAATGAACACTGACCAAATAAACAAAACTGCAATACATTTTTGTTCGCTTAAATTTGTGTCCGCAGGTGGCTGGCATGGCAAATTCTACTAAATGCAAATAAAATGATAAAAATATGTAAATATACACACAGAAATGTTTTAATTTCCAAATCTATTTATTGTGTCATACAATAGACAAATAGAAAAAAAAAACTACAAAATACATAAAAACGGCAAATAACCGCCAGAACAAACAATGTTTTACTACAGAGTAACATTTTAATCTCTATGGCTTTTTGCTGACATGGATTGCATTTTAATTATTGCAATAAGGACATTAGATTTGGTATTTTAAAATGATTGGTTTTTATCTGTGTGTAAATTACAACGAGCACTCTAATTGATAAATTGTATCAATTGCAATCAACAAATTAAGTGATGAAGAAGTCGAAAAATCCTGATTTTACTTATCAATTTCATATGGGAATATTAACAATATATCAATTGGAAAATACAAAATAAAAACTATGCCACATCCACATATTTGCGCAAATCACATTTTGTTAAATACTCGATTTTATTATTGTAACAATTTAATATCTCAATATTTTTTGCACTCAATAATTGTCATCAACAACTGCCACCAGAATCCTAGTCTTTAGTAGTAATTTGTACGCAACCCATGGTGGAGGGTACTAAGATTCGGCCTGACCGAACATTCGGCACTATATACTTATTTATGATTAAGAGTTAATAATTTCTTCGATATCGGTTCCAATTGGTTTTTGGATCTTTTTTACCTTTTTCTGCAAATAACATTTAATAAAAGATATTTTAAACAACAGAAGTGTGTGTTATTTATAATTAAGAGATTGTAATTATTATTGTGAGAAAATCCCCTATAATGTCATATAATTTATTTTAACGCCAATAAGTGTGTCCTTCGTGTACGTTATTTATTTTATAAGTGAAGATATCAATATTTTCCCCTGTAATCTGTAAAATATAATAATCAAAAAAATTCCTAAACACACAGCTGGTGCTGGTGTTGCCTCAAAATAAGATTATAGTGAAAATCTATACAAAAGTCAAACTGTTTATCTATTAGAGTTTATGAAAATAAAACAACAAAAAAAACTGTCTGAAAACTTTTTATAGAGCAATAGCTCAAATCAAATTCCTGACCCTTCCCATTCTGTTCTAGGAAAACAGTAAACATCCTATTGGAGATTATTAAAATAAACACTGAAAATGCAAAACAAACATAAATTCTCCGGATATTGTTTTGCCTTATGTAAACCCCCCAAAAAAAGTGGAAATGTAAACTAGGTCTCTATAGCAAAAGAAGGTTTTGTATGAGATATTGTAGAACCCGCCAGAATTTATTATGAAGTTCAGCTTGGCAGGGCCCTAGCAGTTTAATAGTAATTTATACTAATTTGATAAGCTCTCGATTTTCGTTGCGTTTTTTGTGTGCTGCTCTTGTTGCTATTATGTCAAAATATCAGTGCGTGAGGATTTTACATCCGCCTTTTCAGTTCGGATTTTTATTTTGTTAAGATAAAACCAATATCCGTTTCCTTTCAACGTAGTTTTCGTCATATTGCCTTCTTGTTGTTGGGCCTTCTACGTGAGATAAATTTTGCGTTCGTGCTTGGAATATTTTAGCTGCAGGCCAGTTATGTACTTCAGTATGAAGTAGACATCTAATGAAATTACTAAATATGGATATCTATTGTTGAAGTAAGACAAAGAAATTTTTTCTAATGATTACTTTTGAAGGAATACAAAATATAGAAATTGAATGAACATATCAGTAAAATAGTAGCAGTTATGTATATAGTTTACAAAATTTCCTGTGAATTAATTTATTTCGATATTTATGAAACTAAAAATAATGGTCTTGCAACATCCGTCACTGAATCTGGTTTTACAAATTGCTTATTATATCACTACACAGACAAAAATTTCCGTAGTTAAACTAACGCTAAATTTAACTTATTTTTATTGGAAAAAAATTATTTCCTTGTAGTTAAAGATATGAGATAAAGATATGACAGGAGATCTAATGATATCTGGCCAGATCCACCAATTTTTACACGGGCAAACAATTTAAAATTACCCATTAACAATATGAACAAGTATATACGGCCGTAAGTTCGGCCAGGCCGAATCTTATGTAACCTCACGCAGAGAAGAAACATGATTGTCACAATCATATTCGAGAGCAAAATAATATGATAGGAGCTATTTTTGCGGCGACCATATAACATTTTAACCTGCAACCATGTTGGATCAGTGAACATGGTTCTAAGAAAAATATAATTGTCCTCATCTAAAATGTTATTATATTGATAAAAATAATTTTGTTTGAATGAAAAGACAATGGTCACGATTTAAAATGTTATGGTATTCATTCAAAATGTTTTTCTTCTAGTTAAAAGAACATGGTCACAACCTAAAATTTTTTGATCTTTATGAAAAACCTTTTTTCATCGTCGAAAAAAGGACGCCACTTGAGAAAAGAAAACACAAAATTAACTCTTTTTATTTGTTTTTATTTATTAATAAACTAATTCATTGTTTGTTTGTATTTATAATATCGTGCAAGCAAACATCACATATTTTTTACACACACTATTTTATTTCAATTTCAACAATAAGTAATCATTCTATATTTACATCGTGTGCCCATCAAATGTACAAACGCAGACATCATGTAACTGCAAATAAAAATAAATGATCCATATAGCAAAATGCAGAACAAAAAACAGGTATATTTTTCAATTACACTTTCCTTTTTTGTGTTCACATAAAACCACGTGCCACTTATGAATAAATAAATTAACACAAAACACAGTAAATCCTTATTCTCCGTCCATTCCAAGAAACAATCAACACACGACTGACGCGCAAAATGAAAATCGTGTGTACCTGCTCAATGTTTTTATAAAATTCTTTTCGCTGAAAAAAAGTTAAAAAATTAAATGGTCACGAAAAAAATGTAAATGGTCTTTATGGCCATGTAATGGTTCTAGACATATCTATACTTAACCTATAAAAATACTTTTTTCCCTGTAAAAAAGTAAAAAAATTGAATGGTCAGATACATGATTTTCCCGACCATTTAATGGTCTCAAATTCTATCATTTAAATGATAGAACATGTTTGCGGTATTTGAGAACCATACAAATGCTTATTGCCACCATACATTTTTCTCCGCTCGAAAACTATTTTTACAAAGACAAAATACATGGTTTTCGCGGCAATTACATGCTCTAGATAAGCATTAAATGGATGCGGCAACCATGTCCAAACATGGTTTTTTTGTGCGTGCTCCACCATGGATTGCGTAGAAACTTCTACACAATCGAATTACTTGGGTTGTGGTATTTATTAGACAAAAAATCAGATTAAATACGTACACCCTAAAAAAAATCGCTTCTATAACATATATCCTAAAAACATTTTGCCTCAAGCATATATATCTTCAGTATTGGTCCAAACAAAATATTGTTTGTATTGGTAGTATAAAATGTTAAAAAAATTCTTTGTGTGGATACATTTTTGCTTTAGTCCATATTAAATTAATTTTGTTGGTCATTAAACTTTATACCCACATATGGTTCATACTTAAAAAAGGGAAATTTCATTAGGCTGTTGAAAATTTCGAAAAAAACAAATAAAATTTAATTACAGACAAATATTTTTTTTGCATTTAAAATAAATTTAATTTAGAGTTTGTTTAACAACGGAATTTTTTCAGTGTATATACGTCATAATAAACCGTTTCCCAGATTTGTTTAACTGAACTTTCTGAGAGCCACTTGAAGTGCGGTATAGAATATTTTATCTACCCTTTAATAGATGCACCAAAATTGTACTACACTGGGTAAATTGTTTGTCAAAATATTTATCCTCTAAGAAGCCCCAAATTTTGTCTCCCGTGGGCATAAACGTTGTATGTGCGCAAAAAATAAAGTCTATTGTTCGACTGATGGTTATTTTTATTGCAAGCAAATTATTTCGTTTTATTTAAATTTTATAGTTTTTTTTCAAAATTTCCAAATAAATGAATATTAAAACAGAACAAAACTTTCATACGGTAGTAGTGATTTGATGACCATGGTTTACTTCATTACATTTAGTTCATATTTTTCTTTTATCAGAAGGGGGTATTTAAATAGGATACGATAGGTTAATGCTATTTTATTTATTTTAATTGAAATCTGCTTTGACCATAGTGGCATACTATGAACACAGTATAACTTTTTGTAGGCAAGATAGATAACTTATTGCTCCACGTTGGATCTTAGGTAGGAATTATTGGTATTGTGTAAGAAATTTTTTTCACGAATTCTCATCTCTGAAAATGTTAACCCCTTTTGTGTCGTTATTATGAAGAATAATGTCACTCATTTCCTGTTAATTCTTTTCTCATGGCGTTCGTTACCAGATTGTTTCAATAAACATAACATTTACGAACTTATAATGACCTCTGCGTAATTGTATCTTAATCAGTTGCGTTAAAACAATTATATTTCCCCCAGTAATAAACCAAGATACGAAAATAATACGTACGCGTTTGTAACTTACATCTGTACATTAGGGAATAATGTTTTATTTTGTAGTTTAGAGATATCGAAAAATACCCATCCGCTACTGGACACACGGACGAAAAAGACTGTTTTTCATATGTTTGGGTATAAACATTATATGTTTGGAACTCAAATTTTTAAACACAATATTTTTGAGTGCAAACATATAATGTTCATAAACTAGCATAATAGGTTTGGGACATTTATGTTAATATGTTAGAGCATATTATGTTTGGGACATAAAATGTTTGTAAATATAATATGCTTGCATGCAAACATATATTAATTTAGAAATAGCCCATAAACATATATGTGTTTACAAAGAGAGACAAAGTGTATGCTGGAAGTAAAATAATAAAAGTAACCAATTGGCGCATTACAAATATATATACACAAAGAAAATTTCATTAAATATAGGAAAAATACTATGTGTGAATATAAACAAGTATAAATTTACATATTATGAGTAAAAATATATATGTTGTGATATAAGACTTCGCCAAAAATTGTATATGCTTAAGTAAAATATTAAAATGAGTATTCGGAGAGAAAATTCATTCGGAACCAAGATAAAATATATTTGAAAAAATAGCATGAGTTTTGTTTATCATTTTCGCATTACGGGCACAATTTTTTTGTTTCGTCAAAACAAATCGGAACGTAGGACGAGTAAGTCAAAATATTCAAACAAGGGTAATTAAAGGGATCTTCATAAAAACTAACGAAAGGGCACTATACACTGAACAAAAAGCATGTCCGGTTCCAAAGATTGTGTCTCCACTTTAACAATTTTGATATTGATTCCGAACCAAAGAAGCGGAGAATACAAGTAAGGATGCTTTTAAGACACAATTCTCTTTTAAATGGGGTTTTGTGTACTTGACTCTACGAAGCACATTTACATTTTTCGCTTTTTCAGCTTTTTTTCATATGCTATAAAATGTCCGTTAAAAACAAGACTTCCAGTAGAAATTATGTTATGTTTCAAGTAAAAAATGTCTTTAAATAAAGTATAGAAAAACATATCCTATTTTTGAATGATTTTTGCCTTGTAGTCAAGATGCAAAAATGCAACAAATTTAAAGACAGTTTCATTAATTTTAAAGAATTTTTCTGAATTATTAAAGCCAAGTTGACATTAGTCCAAAAAGTTATTCTTTCATGTTATGATACCCATTTTTAAGTCAAATCACTTAATTATAAGGACAACACGACTTCATTGAAAGTATCGACCTTTGAGCATGGAAAAAACTTTATATTAGAGAAATGCGTCTTCTAAGTTAAGCAAAAGTTGTATTCTTATTTTAAGGACATGAACTCTTTGGCCTCACGACAATATTTTTTCAGTGCACTCTTTTTAGAGTTGTGAAAGTAAAATTAAAACAGGGCGAAACAGTGAAAAATTAAACAGTAAGATCTATAAAAACAAAAATTAGTTCCTCTTTATTAATGAGTAGTCCAAGAGGATTTGACGGATTTTTTTCGAAAATAAAAGCGGGCATTGAGTTCGAGTTTTGCCGCTTTCTCATTATTTCTCATTTTAGCGGCAAAACCAGAATAACATTACAACTTTTTCCGGTAAATTGTATTATAACATGGTGGGGAAAGATCCAAAGCAACAATTTAATAAGTTTATTTTCTCTAAAAGAAATTATTAAGGAAAAGTACAAGGGTAAACATGGCCATTTCAACGCAATAATACCAATTTATACCGGCCTTAAGAATTAAATTAAGTACAAAATTATTCGTTAATAAAAATTTATATATTTTTTTTGTATTTCTAAATTAATGGTGTTACATGCTAGCAAACAATTGTTCACACCAAAATAAATTTATGTGCTGTTTTAAAATTACTGTTTAGAATTTAAATATAATGTGCTTTTGAATGGTTATCGTTAACCTTAGGATTCGATGGAAAAATATTTATATAAACTCGACTTCACGTTCTACTTTTGTAAGAGTTTTTGAATTTCTTCGAAAATTTTAAACTTGTATACAAAAACCTTTATTTATTACACAATTTTAATTTTTGCAATAAAAAAATAATATTTGATTTGAACTCAGTCCATTTCGTTTATATCAAGCACTTTTCTTTTCTGACTTTAAGCCTTTTATAAACCACACTTTACAATTTCGTAGTAAAAATTAAATATAATAGTATGTAATGCTGAACACCTTTTCGGGAACTTCCGAACGTATCTGGAATATATGTTAAAAAATATATTAAAAAAAAAAATAAATTAAAAAAATGGTGTTGGTCGAAGCAGGGATCGAACCCAGGACCCCTGTCACGCAAGGCGGACGACCAACCACTGCTCCACGCTGCCAACAAATGTATGTTTAACAATGTTATGTTGTTAAACAATGTTATGTTTGCATCGGCTCGTGGGCGCCGCAAGCTATGCTATATAAATATAACTTATAACGATAATTATCTCTTGATGACCATAACAGCTACGTAGTCCAGTGGTTAGTGTGCTGGCTTACAAACTGTGTGGTCCGCTGTTCGAATCCACGTCCGGCAAAAGGTACAATTAAAAAAAAATATATAATATTTAATAATTTCTTCTACAATGTTTGTATTACAGAAAAAGGTGCTAAGAACTAAAAAAACTCATGGAAGTGAAAAAAAATGTGAGGCAATATACAATTAGGCAGAAAAAAAATTTTGAGCACAATATTCTTTGGGAGAAAATTCTTCTCAGCATATAATATTTTTGGGTCCAAAATGCCCCCAAACATATTATATGTTCACATAATAACATATAGTTTTTTGGAAGACAACATTATTGAATTTGGATGGAAAAATACAACATGTTTGGAACTTAGACTACCCAAACATATTATATTGTTTAGACCAATATGCTTTCAAACATATTATATATTGGAAGAAATCAAACATATAAATATTTGGGCAATACCCAAAAATGTATATGCTTGAAGCAAAATATGTTTGGGAGTATATGTTACAGAAGCGATTTTTTTGAGCATTACATATTAAATTTTTACTACGAAATTGTAAAGTGTGTTATATAAAGGACTTAAAGTCAGAAAAGAAAAGTGCTTGATATAAACGAAATGGACTGAGTTCAAATCAAATATTATTTTTTTATTGCAACAATAAAAATTGTGTAACAAATAAAGGTTTTTGTATACAAATTTTCGAAGAAATTCAAAAACTCTTACAAAAGTAGAACGTGAAGTCGAGTTTATATAAATATTTTTCCATCGAATCCTAAGGTTAACGATAACCATTCAAAAGCACATTATATTTAAATTCTAAACAGTAATTTTAAAACAGCACATAAATTTATTTTGGTGTGAACAATTGTTTGCTAGCATGTAACACCATTAATTTAGAAATACAAAAAAAATATATAAATTTTTATTAACGAATAATTTTGTACTTAATTTAATTCTTAAGGCCGGTATAAATTGGTATTATCGCGTTAAAATGGCCATGTTTACCCTTTTACTTTTCTTTAATAATTTCTTTTAAAGAAAATAAACTTATTCAATTGTTGTTTTGGATCTTTCCCCACCATGCTATAATACAATTTACCGGAAAAAGTTGTAATGTTATTCTGGTTTTGCCGCTAAAATGAGAAATAATTGTAGCGGCAAAACTCGAACTCAATGCCCACTTTTATTTTGGAAAAAATCCGCCAACTCCTCTTGGACTACTCATTAATAAAGAGGAACTAATCTTTGTTTTTATAGATCTTCAAAGGTCGATACTTTCAATGAAGTCGTGTTGTCGTTATAATTAAGTGATTTGACTTAAAAATGAACAAATTTTGGACTAGGGTCAACTTGACTTTAATAATTCAGAAAAATTCTTTAAAATTAATGAAACTGTCTTTAAATTTGTTGCATTTTTGCATCTTGACTACAAGGCAAAAATCATTAAAAAATAGGATATGTTTTTCAAGACTTTATTTTAAAGACATTTTTTACTTGAAACATAACATAATTTCTACTGAAAGTCTTGTTTTTAACGGACATTTTATAGCATATGAAAAAAAGCTGAAAAAGCGAAAAATTGAAATGTGCTTCGTAGAGTCAAGTACACAAAACCCCATTTAAAAGAGAATTGTGTCTTAAAAGCATCCTTACTTGTATTCTCCTCTTCTTTGGTTCGGAATCAATATCAAAATTGTTAAAGTGGAGACACAATCTTTGGAACCGGACATGCTTTTTGTTCAGTGTATAATGCCCTTTCGTTAGTTTTTATGAAGATCCCTTTAATTACCTTTGTTTAAATATTTTGACTTACTCGTCCTACGCTCCGATTTGTTTTGACGAAACAAAAAAATTGTGCCCGTAATGCGAAAATGATAAACAAAACTCATGCTCTTTTTTTAAAATATATTTTATCTTGGTTCTGAATGAATTTTCTCTCCGAATACTCATTTTAATATTTTACTTAAGCATATACAATTTTTGGCGAATTCTTATATCACAACATATATATGTTTACTCATAATATGTAAATTTATACTTGTTTATTTTCACACGTAGTATTTTTCCTATATTTAATGAAATTTTCTTTGTGTATACATATTTGTAATGCGCCAATTGGTTACTTTCATTATTTTACTTCCAGCATACACTTTGTCTCTCTTTGTAAACACATATATGTTTATGGGCTATTTCTAAATTAATATATGTTTGAATCCAAGCATATTATATTTACAAACATTTTATGTCCCAAACATAATATGTTCTAACATATTAACATATATGTTCCAAACATATTATGCTAGTTTATGAAAATTATATGTTTGCACTCAAAAATATTGTGTTTAAAAATTTGAGTTCCAAACATATAATGTTTATACCCAAACATATGAAAAACAGTCTTTTTCGTCCGTGAAGGTAGCTCGATTTGAAAATTAATTTTGATAACAAGTAAAATTAATTTTTTAAGGAAAATAAAAAATTCAAAGGTATCTTGATATGAAAAATTTACTTGTTAAACAAGTAAAAATAATTTTAAGCAAAAAAAAAATCAAAGGTAACTTGATTAAATATAAATATGTTAGTGGTGTTGCGCCTACAACCACCACATATTAATGTCCCAGCAAAAAGAGCATTGCCAAAAAAATAGCGAAAATATTATTTTTGGTTCAAGTGGTGCAAAATTTAACATGACCTTGTCATAGGAAGGATATCCACCATTCTAACAGCCATTGCACTGAATGTGCATCAGTTCTGAAGATATTTTTATACCCTCCACCATAGGATGGGGGTATATTAACTTTGTCATTCCGTATGTAACACATCGAAATATTGCTCTAAGACCCCATAAAGTATATATATTCTGGGTCGTGGTGAAATTCTGAGCCGATCTGAGCATGTCCGTCCGTCCGTCCGTCTGTTGAAATCACGCTAACTTCCGAACGAAACAAGCTATCAACTTGAAACTTGTCACAAGTAGTTGTTATTGATGTAGGTCGGATGGTATTGCAAATGGGCCATATCGGTCCACTTTTACGTATAGCCCCCATATAAACGGACCCCCAAATTTGGCTTGCGAGGCCTCTAAGAGAAGCAAATTTCATCCGATCCGGCTAAAATTTGGTACATGGTGTTAGTTTATGGTCTCAAACAACCATGCAAAAATTGGTCCATATCGGTCCATAATTATATATAGCCCCCATATAAACCGATCCCCCGATTTGGTTTGCGAGGCCTCTAAGAGAAGCAAATTTCATCCGATCCGGCTGAAATTTGGTACATGGTGTTAGTATGTGGTCTCCAACAACCATGCAAAAATTGGTTTTTATCGGTCCATAATTATACATAGCCCCCATATAAACTGATCCCTTGTGGAGCCTCTAAGAGAAGAAAATTTCACATGATCCAGCTGAAATTTGGTACATGGCGTTAGTATATGGTCTCTAACCACTATGCCAAAATTGGTCGAGATCGGTCCATAATTATATATAGCCCCCATATAAACCGATCCCCAGATTTGGCTTGCGGAGCCTCTAAGAGAAGAAAATTTCACATGATCCGGCTGAAATTTGGTACATGGTGTTAGTATATGGTCTCTAACCACTATGCAAAAATTGTTCGAAATCGGTCCATAATTATATATAGCCCCCATATAAAATGATCCCCAGATTTGACCTCCGGAGCCCCTTGGAAGAGCAAAATTCATCGGATTCGGTTGAAATTTGGTACGTGATGTTAGTATATGGTATCCAACGACCATGCATGAATTGGTTCATATCAGTCCATAATTTTATACAGCCCCCATTTAAACCGATCCCCAGATTTGACCTCCGGAGCCCCTTGGAAGAGCAAAATTCACCCAATCCGGTTGAAATTTGGTACGTGGTGTAAGTATATGGTCTCTAACAACCATGCAAAAATTGGTCCATGCCGGTCTTAATTATATAACTCCCATTTAAACCAATCCCCAGATTTGACCTCCGGAGCTCTTAGAGGGCCAACTTCATCAGATCCGGTTAAGATTTGGTACGTGGTGAAATGTTGTACATTGTGCAGTATATGGCCGCTAACAACCATGCCAAAATTGGTCCATAGCCGTCTATAGTTATATATAGCCGATCCCCAAAAGTAATCTAGCAAAATTTTATTTCTATAGAAAATTTTGTCAAAATTTTATTACTATAGAAAATTTTGTCAACATTTTATTTCGATAGAAAATTTTGTTAAAATTTTATTTCTATAGAAAATTTTGTCAAAATTTTTTTTCTATAGAAAATTTTGTCAACATTTTATTTCTATAGAAAATTTTGTCAACATTTTATTTCTATAGAAAATTTTGTCAAACTGAATTATATAGTATTCAATCGACCTTTTTTTATTTAATATATTCTCCGTATGGACTAGCTTACAATTGAGTAGATCGTGTTAAGAAGTTTTAAGAAACCTTGCCATTGGCAAGTGTTTAGAAGAAGTTTCTACGCAATCCATGGTGGAGGATTTTTGAAAATATATCGATGTCTACATTCTAAAGTACGCTAAGTGAATTTGACAGGAAACAAGTTCAAAGTTTGTTGTTTGTTTGTTTTTTTGTTGTTTTTTTGTTGTTTTTTTTTTTTTTTTGAATTTCTCAGAAACCGTATAAGATATAAATTCACTTTTTTCGGTCATGTTTATTGTAGATTTTTTTTAGTATGTACGAATTCAAAATAGCGATAATTGAACATGGCTAAAATGACTTAGACCACATTAGACCGAACAAAGCTTTCTGCCCTTTTTTGATTGGAAATTTTTAAAACTTTAGTCACAATTTTAACCATATCTTTTGCTAGAAGTGTCCAATAAAATCGAAATTTTAACAGGATGCAATTCACATCAATCCGAATAAAAAACATCGAACTCCATCAAAAAATGCTAAATAGACTTAGCGTACTCTGAAACGAGGACATCGATATGAGGTAATACTTTTCAGATAACTGCTATAATACTTTAAAAATCATAAAAAAATATTTATTTGGCCAAAATATCAAAATTTTCTTATTCACATTCAAAAAGCGTCGCCATATATGTAGTACAAATATTCTTTTTTGCTGCGGAAGTGGTGTAAAATTGGCGCAGAAGAGATGAATATATCATGGGCTTGTAATAGAATGAATGTCGACCATTTCAATAGCCGTTGCACTGAATTTGCACCACATCCTAAGGTTTAATCGGAATTCAGTGTTTAGAATGTGAATTAAAAAATTTTGTGATACTTTAAAAAATAAATAATTTTTATAATTTGTTATGATTTTTAGTGTATTCTGACGCTTTTCGGAAACTTTTCACCTCAAATATTTTCCAAAACTTTGCAATGTTTTAGAATGGATTTATCATTTTTTCGACATAATTTAAATATTTTTTACAATTTTATTAATTCTTCCTCTATTTTTTCCTATTTGAAACAAAAAGTTAAATTACCCATTAAAAAGATGAAAAAAGCGAGTATAATAAAATTATTTTTATGTTTGCCTGATATCAATGCAGGCTGGTTAAATGTCCAAATCATTGGAACTAGATATTATTACAATATTTATTCGAGCTTATTGGACAGGAAGATTAAGGAAATAGATATTATTAAGTTACTGAAAAGAAAATACCAGATACCCATCCCGCAAGACTGACTATACATATGTTTCTGTGTTGGCCACTATAAGTTTCCATAGTCTTTAGCGAGATCTGGCCGGGTGAGATGATTTAATTTTGGCCTTTTATGTTAATTCATTAAATCCATTAAAAATTCCATTAAAAATTATAAAAAATTTTAAAAAATGTTTATTTGACAAAATATCACAAAATTTTTTAATTTACATCCAAAACATTGAATTCTGATCACACCTAAAGAAATGATGCAAATTCAGTGCAACGGCTGTTGAAATGGAGGACTTCCGTCCTATGACAAGCCCATGTTAAATTCATCGCTTCTGCGTCAATTTTGCACCACTTCCGGATCCAAAAAGAACATTTTCATTACTTTTTTGACGACGCTTTTTTGCTGGGTATTTACACATCAAATCCTTTGGATTGGCCAAAAATCACAAATTTAGGTTTGGTATTCGATATTAAGGACAAATTTCTTTAAAATAATGAAATTTTAATTCAAGGAAAGTTTACAAATTTATTTAAAATTAGGACAAACATTGTGCTAATTAGCATTCCTCCGTAAAAGTCGTATGTCTTTGAACTATGGCACCGGTTCAGATTTAGCTATAGCACCCATATATATCTTTCCCCCGATATAAACCCATATTACCACACAGGCCAAAGTTTTACTTCGATTTATATGAAATTTTGCACAGGGACTAGAATTAACATTCTTAAATCGGTTAAAATTTAGATATAGCTCCATATATATCTTTCGCCCAATTTATACACCTATGACCAAAGAGGCACAGCACAGTGGTCGGTGCTATATGGTCAGCGGCCAAAACTACTTCCAATATAGGTATCATCGTGAAACTTTGGTCACTATTTAATGATAAAATGGAATTGATTGATGACGTTTTGGTATAGTCCCCCATATAAACCGATCTCCCGATTTTACTTCTTGAGCTTCTAGAAATCATAGTTTCCCTGAAATTGGCAATCTAGAGGTATTCTAGGACCACAAATAAGTGTGCCGAAAATGGTGCCTATTGGTCCATGTATTTATATAGCTCCATATAGACCGATATCCCGATTTTTACTTCTTGAGCTTCTAGAAATCATAGTTTCCATCCGATTTCCCTGAAATTGGGAATCTAGGGGTATTCTATGACAATTGGCAATCTAGGTGCCTATCGGTCTATGTATTTATATAGCCCCATATAGACCGATATCCCGAATTTACTTCTTGGACTTCTAGAAACCGTATTTTCTGTGCGATTTGCTTTAAACTTGAAATCTAGAGGTATTTTTGGACCAGAAATAGGTGTGAAGAAAATGATGGCTATCGGTCCATGTGTTGGTATAGCCTCCATATAGACCGATCTTCCCATTTTTTTTATTTGGATATAAAAAGAACAAGAGCGCTTCGATCTGAGGGAGATAACACAAAGAAAAGAAAGCAGCTGATATTACCAATTTAGAATCTTGGAATATTAACTAATAAGCCCAAAAAATCTCATAGGATACTTCAGGGGGGAACATAACTAAAACTATATTTAAACTTTACATATATGAACATACGAACACGGAACAATGAGACTGAAAAATAGTAATTTTATAACAAATTTATAACAAGATTCACACATTGTTATTATTTTAAATTCAATATTCATTTCCACTTATTTCGATAGAAGTTTTTCTTATTTTGTTTTAATTATTTATATTTGCACTTAATTTTATACTTTTTCACACTGCAAAATTCAACTGCATAATTGCTTCCTCTTTTGAAGCCGTTCTTAAAGATTACAGATGGAATGAAACAAAAACAAATATAAATTTTAAAACCTTGTTTGCATAAAAGACAGTGTTGGCGCACTTTTTGACTAACTTCTAACTTTTATTTTTTTTATTTTTGACCAATAGGATCGACCACTTTGCACAGGGAGTAGAATTAATACTCTTACTATGCATGCCAAATTTGATTTAAACCGGTTCTGATTTAGTTATAGCTCCCATATATATCTTTCACTCGATTTAAACACATATGACGATATTGACCAAAGTTTTACTCCTATTTACGTGAAATTTTTTTTTTGAAGTAGTGGTGTCAGTTAGCAAATTTTGGTAAGTAGATACGGATTCAAATTGGATAAAAATCCTCCAAAATTCTAATGGATGCGAAAATATAAAAATTTTCGTGAATCTCATTTTATCGGCCATCAACCAATTACCAAAAACAATCTGAGCATTGTAGATACATTATATGTTAGTTAAACCCATACAATCGTTGGCTATTTCTTTTATGCCTAATGAAGGTGACAGAGGAAAAGGAAGCGTCCTAATATGTGGGCAATGTAAAAACAGTCTGTATTGAGCACAGCTGGGTGCAATTTACATTTGTAAATAGTTGCAGATTTTGAACGAAAATACAAACATTTATTGAGCAGTTTTTCAAGTAAAAAATTTTGTTAAGTATGTAAATTTTATAAAAGAGCACGAAAAATTGATTCCAAAGCGCATACAAATCGAATAAAAATTGTTGAAATGGCAAGAGTTTTAAAAATGAAATATTTACATTTGTATATAGTTCTAGCGCTAGGGTTAACCCTACATAGATCCCTAAAACATGGCTCGGAATCATTACCAAAACCCTTAAGGGAAGGTAAAAATCTTTGGATCCAAGTAAACTTTTTTTTTTTGGATTGTAGTTGGATTTGTCCTACTTATGTCTGCCTCATTTCTTTCATTTTTAGGAACCCTAATGTACCAACATTTTCTTAAGCTCCATACATTGGCACACACAAGGAATGTACAAACCCCAACATGACCACCAACACATAAAATTCACACAAGTATTTATGTGTAGTTAAACTGCAATAAAAATAAGCAAAGTTGAAGGATATACACACCAAACTACAAAACTATTACCACAACTACCCATGTATGCTCGTTCCAACAACAGCGTATGCTTTCTTACGAATACCCCCCGTTGGTTGAGTATACAACTTGAGCTCGTATTTAATAAGGTTAAATATCCTCATTGTTCGCTGAGTGAAAATGTGCTAAAGCAGAAAACATATGTCCGTGTATTTATGGATGAGAAAATGGAAAAGGTTGAGTAGGAGAATCCTTATGAGATGTCTTGCAAATCATGACGGGTGTATTTGTGCTGACTCTTGCTCGTGTGGAGGGAGAAAACTTAACGGTCATAATGTTGGCAATGATTTCCTCAACAATTTAATTTGCAAAAGAACCCACAATAAACCATATAATTACGCAACGTAATGGCCAAAAGTTTATTACCTTCAAACTTCGCCGGTCATTCCTCTTTGTGCCTCCTTATTTATTTGGAAATAAAGGGTGATTCTTTTGAGGTTAGGATTTTCATGCATTAGTATTTGACAGATCACGTGGGATTTCAGACATGGTGTCAAAGAGAAAGATGCTCAGTATGCTTTGACATTTCATCATGAATAGACTTACGATCTGCCACAACGTCGAATTTTCAGTGAATGGGCCCTAGAAAAGTTGGCAGAAAATCCGCTTTTTTATCGACAAATTTTGTTCAGCGATGAGGCTCATTTCTGGTTGAATGGCTACGTAAATAAGCAAAATTGCCGCATTTGGAGTGAAGAGCAACCAGAAGCCGTTCAAGAACTGCCCATGCATCCCGAAAAATGCACTGTTTGGTGTGGTTTGTACGCTGGTGGAATCATTGGACCGTATTTTTTCAAAGATGCTGTTGGACGCAACGTTACGGTGAATGGCGATCGCTATCGTTCGATGCTAACAAACTTTTTGTTGCCAAAAATGGAAGAACTGAACTTGGTTGACATGTGGTTTCAACAAGATGGCGCTACATGCCACACAGCTCGCGATTCTATGGCCATTTTGAGGGAAAACTTCGGAGAACAATTCATCTCAAGAAATGGACCGGTAAGTTGGCCACCAAGATCATGCGATTTGACGCCTTTAGACTATTTTTTGTGGGGCTACGTCAAGTCTAAAGTCTACAGAAATAAGCCAGCAACTATTCCAGCTTTGGAAGACAACATTTCCGAAGAAATTCGGGCTATTCCGGCCGAAATGCTCGAAAAAGTTGCCCAAAATTGGACTTTCCGAATGGACCACCTAAGACGCAGCCGCGGTCAACATTTAAATGAAATTATCTTCAAAAAGTAAATGTCATGGACCAATCTAACGTTTCAAATAAAGAACCGATGAGATTTTGCAAATTTTATGCGTTTTTTTTTTTTTAAAAGTTATCAAGCTCTTAACAAATCACCCTTTATTTCACAGTCTTATATCTAGAGTTTGGATTTCATGAATAACCGGGTACAATCATCTCGAAATCTCGTTTTTCTTTTCCCCACATTTTTTATGGAATAAATTAACAATAAAGATATTAACTGAAGAACATATGATATGAAAAAACTTAATTACAATCTGAGAAAAATTAGATTATACCTTACAAAATATTTACCTAATATCGAGGAGTATCCATCCTAAATTTACTCAATATTAAAAGCTTTATTAAATAAAAAAACTCCATAAAATTTGTTTGAAATAAACTAAAACTTACTGAAGAAAATAAAATTTTAAGGATGTTAAATACTTGACATAAAGGACCCTTTTAATACCCTGCGGTATAAAGGAAATGAGCGTTTTTTCATGTGACACCCATTTTCCACACTTTTGGATCTTTCCCATAGCTTTTAAACGGTCAGAAATTATTTGGTGTGCAACATTTAACATTACTGCCATTTGCTTTTGACTCAAAGGGTCATCCACTTTCGGCGTCTTCAAACTTTTTTGGTAGTCTTCCACGTTCTTCATTTCTCACATCAAAATCATTATTTCTGACCCATTGAAACCATCGTTTGCATGGTGCTTCTAATAAACCATGATCACCATATGCCTCGACAAGCATTCGACGCGACTCTCACTTCATTCCGGTATACCCGGTAATTTAGTGAATATGCTTGCAACAACCAGAAGGAGATGATCAGGACCGGATCCTGATTCGACCCAGCCATGTCCGTCTGTCTGTGAACACATTTTTATAATCAAAGTCGCAATTTTAGACCAATCGCCTTCAAATTTGGGACAATTATGTGTTTTGGGTCAGAATAGAACCCCACTGATTTTGGAAGAAATCGGTTCAGATTTAGATATAGCTCCCATATATATCTTTCCCCCCGATATGCACATATATGACGCCAGAGATTTACCCTAATTTGGTTGAAATTTTGCACAAGGAATACATTTGATAGCGTCGTAAAGTGAGCTAAATTTGATTGAAATCGGTTAAGATTTAGATACGTTGCAGGAATTTAGTACGATTTATACCTTGGGACCGAAATTAATTTATATGACCATACAGTCTATATTTTTATCCCTGCTTTTTTCCGAACACCGTGATATCTGATAATAAATACCATTTATCGCAATTGAACAATTTTGAAACCCCCAAAATTAGCGTGTTTGCTTAATCGCGAATACACACGGATATTTGAACCCTTGAACGGCCACCCGGTGTTCAAGGGTTCAACTGACGATGGCCTCTCTCCAATAATTTTCATCGAGCCTGGTGTCCAAGTAAATTCCACTTTACATCTGAAAAATATTTGCGATTTTTTTTGTGGACCACGGCACACAAATATTATGATTGATATCCATGGTCGTACGACGGTACCGTGATATAAAGAACAATAAGTAAACCAAGAAGGGTTAACAATTATTAAGCAGAAATTAACACTCTAACAAAATATATGTTTTCCGGTTTTCGGGGAACTGAATAATTTTTGAATCTCAAACCCTGTATGCCATGCGATACGATTATTGACAGACCAATATTGTTTTCTTTCCATCATTTCGCTATATTCCTTTGCGTCTTCTTGTAATTGTTAAATATTGCATAAGCCGCAATGGATGAAACATACGTATAAATATTTATGAGTAGTGTCGTTGTGTATGCAACCTATGTGTGCACACTTACGTACTCCTTTGCGAATTCACTAGGCAAATATGTGTGTGTGCATGTCATTGCCTTGTTAATTGTCTGGCATATGTAAACATATGCAAATGATTTTTATGATGATTAAATTATTAATTAGATATTAATGGGGTAAAATTATTTCGAAAGTAGTTCGAAGACTTTCGATTTTGCATAAAAGCTTTATACTTCATGAAAAATTTAAACTGTAACAAGTAAGAAAAGTCAGACAAAGACGATTATATTATAACCTGCACCATTATGTAGACCAAAATTTTCGTTGTCAAGGTGGCAGCCCGATTTATTTCAGGCTTACTTAGACTAATGGGCTTTAAATAGTTTTGGACCACTCAAATCCCTGGACCTAATGAAATTACTCCGGCGGAGTTGCAAGCAGTGACTGGCAGAATTATCCCTTCGTTGACGGTGATATATAAAGGATGTATAAACTTAGCATATATTCCAGAAAAGTGCAGGGAAACAAAAGTCGTTTTCATACCTAAAGCGGGGAAACCCTCTCACCCAAGTGCGAAGAATTTTCGATAAATAAGCCCAGCAAAAACTAGGTAACCACATCTCATTACAATTGGCATTACCAGGAGCAAAGCTGTCATTACACGTTGCATTACATTGCTTTGAGTTGTAATGACTAACGTGTAAGGACAAAAAGAAATACTTCTCAATAATTTTCGAATTGTTATTCTCAAATTTTTAGGCAGTTGGTTTATTAATGAATTAATAAAATAGAATAAATGATGGTACCATTAGGTATTATGTTTTAAATAAATGCTTTCTTATACCTCATTCACATTACACTTCCAAAATGCACTATATTTCAAATATCATTTTCCTTATAAAAAGGGACTTAAAATCCACTTTTAGTAGATTTCGAACCTAATGTGAATTGGCTATTGGATATATTATAACGTAATTAACGAATCCAACTCCCTTAAACAACCTACATTCATTTATATTTTAAGTGTGAAATTAATTTGCGTGTAATCTTATTTATATGATTTATTAGATTTTTTGTTTATTTATACAATATTTGTTTCTATTCAAGTAGTGTTGCTATTACAGCATTACTCGCCATATTTTGATCCATTGTAATCGGCGATAGAAATCAATATTTTAGAGATTTGGTTGCTTGGGACAATAAGTGGCTATTTTGCAAGCTTTGGTGTATCTACGAATAAGTGATTACATATTAGGTGATTATATGTTTTAAAAGCACTACTTATTTCATGGCCGAAAGTATGTCTGGGGAGAAATACTTTCCTCCTAGGACATGCGTATGTAAATGTAATCCGGAGCGATACACATTAATAAGTGGTTATTAATTTTTAAATAGGCTTACCTACAAGATTACCGGGTACACTCAAAAAAAGTTAATTCGCTATTTCACTAAAGCCGAGGAAAAAAATATACTCAAGTGGAGCATAAAGATTAACTAAATTCGTGTCTTCGACAAAATAGTTCAAAATTTCTTTAAATTGGTAAATTTTATAAAAAATGCGTCCATCATGAACTTCGTATGTTACTAAAGACATTCTTGCAATTTTGAACTCCAAGTTTTTCCCTCAAACTACAAAATTTTCTTCAACAAGTGGAAAAACTTAGTTATGTCTAATAATTTTTCTTGAATTTGTCGAAAATTATTTACTTATTTTTATGAGATCGGCGTGATGCCAACGTTTGTAATACGGTTTAGTTAAAATTTTCTACAAATATTAAAAATGTTCTCGATGTAATCCATATGTTTGCGCGTGGGTTGTTTTTTAGTTGGAATCGCGTTGTTATGGTATACGGAGAGATTGTTAAAAAATAATCTAGTAAAATAATATAATAAATAACAAATAAATTATTTGTTATTTTAAATTAGTGAAAAAAATTTTCGTTTTTTTTTAATTATTGAACATAAATAACAAACAATAAGTCTATCAATGTTCGTGATGGTGTATAAAGAAAGAAAACACCAACAGAATAACAACCCCTTCATTCGTCTTCATTTTGGAATCTTCAATTATCAGGTAACATTCATAAAGTGACGCTAACCTTTTACGAAAAAATGGGTTTATGATTTTTTACACTGAAAAAACAGTGAACCCACCAGGAAGAAAACTTTCGGTTAATTTTAGAAAATTTTAAATTTTTTTAGAAAATTTTAACTAAACAGTATTACCAACGCAAACCGATATCTCAAAAATAAGTAAATATGTTTCGGCAAATTGAAAAAAAATTATTAGACATAATTAGGTTTTTTCACTTGTTAAAGAAAATTTTGTAGTTTGAAGAAAAAAATTGGACTTCAAAATTGCAAGAATGTCTTTAGTGACATACGAAGTTCATGATGAAGTCATTTGTAGTAAAATTTACAAATTTAAAGAAATAATGAACTATTTTGTGAGAAATACGAATTTAGTAAATCTTTATGCTTAATTTGTGTATAATTTTTTTTCACGTTTTTTAGTGAATTTAACTAACGTTCGCAAAAAAATATTAGAGTAAAGGAAACTTTCTCCAAACATAATAATTTCGTGAACTAAAATAAAGTTAAATTGGCTTTAGTGAAATAAAGAGTTCAATTTTTTTTTTGAGTGTATATTTGTAGTTATTGAAATGGTAAAAGGAGGACACAATCGTTACGCAGCATCTTACTAAAAGTGAAAGGAATAAAAAGAAGAAAAGCATTACGTTTTACAGTTGGTAACATTACATGGAAATTGGAAATAGTGGAATAATAAACTAATATTTCAAGGCCAGTCGATGCTGTTGATTCTTAATAAATATATTTAATATATTAATAAAACATGTCTTTTATTGAAGAAAAAACTGCTTATATAAATAAATAAAACTCTATTTAAAAACGAAGGTAAGCAGTTCTAATTTTGAAGTAAAATGTGTACCACAAATATGTAAGATTTGTTCAAATGAATGAAAAAAGTTCAGTAAAATCATTCCATATATGAATTCAATTCAGTTAAATTTTTTCATTTTGTAGTATAGTGGTACATAAATACAGGAAAATGTTAACTAATATACGGAATGCATTCTACCTAATTTCTAAGAAAATCACATCGTTCGAACAAATAAAAATGTCTTTGGCGCTATACGAAGTTCAACTCTCTTCACAATGAGTTCATTTTAATTTAAAGAAGCGATCACTTTTCTTTGGGTGTAGCCCCACAAATAAATGTGCTAACTATGGTGTGTATCGGACCATATAGACCGATCTCCCTTTCTTGAGCTTGGAAAACTAGAGATATTCTAGACCAACAAGTAAATGTACTAAATATGAGGTGTATCGGTCCATTTTGTGACAAAGACCTTATATAGACCCATCTCCCTTCTTAACTTTTTGGGCTTCTAGAAACCGAAGCTTTTATGCGATTTCTCTAAAATTTAATATCAGGAGGTATTTTATGACCAAAAGTATATGCCGAATATGGTGTGTATCGGTTCATGTTTTGATATAGTCCTTATTTTCGTTTATATACAATTAAAAATCTAGAGGTATTTAGATCCATAAATCGGTGTACCGAGCATGCCGTAATGCTGATAAAATATATAGAATTTAGAATTCAAATTAAATGAAATGTGTTATTTCGTCGGTTTTTTTTTGTACGCTTAGACGAAATGTTTAAGATCCATCTGTAACATTACAAAAATGGTTCTTATAAATCCAAAATCTGATGTAGTCTCCATACACTAAACAAAAGATTTACGTGATATTAAAGATTGCGTAATCTAAATGTTAGGATGCGCAATTTACAAAATATTTACAATAATGCAATTTTAATTAAAATAAAATGTATAATTTTTCATGTTATCGTGATACCGAAACATGCGATTAATGTCTAAATGCATGATTTTAATTTACAATTAATTATTAAAGTTATCAAAGTATTTGTTGTTGACTAAAGAAACAAGGCATTCTTCGACTGTTCACCACTCAGGTGAATTCAATTGCAATTGTCTCTAAAAATAGATTTCGTGTTGTTGCATTACTACAGTAACAAAAACGCGATGAATATAAGATTAAGGGATTTGTAGTTACATAAAGAAATGATGCACAGTGGGATTAAAGATGATTCGATTTAAAGAGGATTAATTCCTATATGTTTTCCCCATTAAGAGTTAGCAAAAAGGACCCAAATTGAATCATCTTTCCCAGCCAGATCTGTAGTAAGGACCGTGGAAAAGTTCATTCGCCAGTACTGAAACATGTACAGTCAGGCATGTACAGATTTGTATCTGGCGTTTTCTTTTCAATGATTCTTTTGTTCCAGTCTTTAATCTTCTTTAAGCTCGACTAATAATTAATTGTACATAAAAGTTTATAATCTTTGCTTGAAAATTTTTTGGGACACAAATTTTGGAAATTTGCGTTCCTCAGTTAAAGTCGTAATTCAAATTTTCCTTAAAGTAAAGAGACACATTTTTGATTTAACGAAATCGTTCTTAAATTAACTGAAATATTAAATTTTTAAATTTAAGATGAAAACGTTTTAAATATAAGCTATGACTTATTTTGAGGATTTAGCATATTTGGATTAATGTTTTTTTTTTTTTTTGGAATTAAGAAAACATTTTGTACTTTAAAGTATCCGTTATAATTTGGATTTCTAAAGTGCCATTTGTTTGTACGTGAATAGCTTTATTAATATACCGCAAAAAGAGAATGGAAATTCGATAAATAAAATCTCCAACCCAATTTCAATTTTATTGATCCTAGACTTAAAGCCACATAAGTCACCAACAAATGTCTTTATTTTCAAGAAGCCACATCTTTGGTTCGGAATTAGTACCAACATTTTTAAGTAAAAGTCAAAATCTTTGGATCCAAGAAAACTTTTTTTGAGTGTATGTAGAAATTTCTAAACTTAAGTTTTTGATTAAAAGACCCTAAAGACATTGTTTATCCATTAGTTTCAATGGAATCCAAATCTTGCAGGCGTACAAGAAAATGAAGCCAAACGTGATTCTAGTGTTTCATAAACTAACATTTGGCAATGGGTAGCTTTTTCCCAGTCAGTGAATGCTGCAGATACGCAATGATAAAAGGGCGATAAAATCTCAATATACACTGGCTATTATCGGCTTGTTCACCTGGGATATCAATAAACTGGACATAACCGTTATCCTTCGAATATAACGAATCATATTCGTATGTGATTCCAAACAAGAAAATCTGAAATAATTTCTTAACCACAGTGAGAAGCACGGAAACTATTGTGCACACATAAATATGAGATGCCTTTAGTTTCTTTCGTGTTTTTGTTGGGCAGCTGCTTTATATGAAATCTGCTTACGTTAACAGCATTTCCTTAACTCTGTTTTCTTAGGGAATCTATATACAGGCGCTCAAATTGCACAGCCAAAGTTGAATATAAACAAATTAGAAGTTTTTCACAACTCAAACATAAAGAAATCATATCGCACGGATGTGTTTCATTGCTATTTCCGGCCATAATATTTTACAACATGCCATCATGCTTGGAATACTTTTGCTTCGGCTTCTGTCTTTGGTGGCGGTTGGTGGTGGTTTACTTTGTTCTGTCATATGCCCCTTCTAGTCATGATCTTGGCCTGTCATTGGTAACATTTTGGTGGTATTGTAATGGCTACTAAGTTTTTATAGTTGCTGGGTGTTATTTTCACCGGATCTGCCTTCACAGTCTGTTCCATTTCCTTTGCTCTGCTGCTCGTACAAGAATATTGTACATATTTTACCACAGAAACAAACAAGATAAGCAAACTGCCAGTGCTACTTGAGGTAAATATTATTTTGGAACAACAACATGTTTCACTGCGGTAAGTTTTTCTTTTGGGAATGGGCGTTGTCTGCGTGTGGGTAATGGCAGTAGCAGCAATAGTCATCGATGAAGATGTGTTCTTGCCACTTACTGGTGTTTGCGTTGGCGTTTAGGGCCATTTGTGGTAATAACTAATCTCGATGATGGAAAATTGCTGTAAACATTTGAATGTGCTCTACGGAAGGAGAAAGCAATATGTGCCGTAATGACACGTGCCATCATAGCGTATAGGTAATATTTGTAGATAATAATCATACGATCAGGTGTACATAATAAAGGAAGGAAATATTGGTGCATAAAATAGGTCAGATTCATTTGGGCCGAAAAAAAAACTATACAACATATTACTTATTTTGAATATTTTATTTCTGTTTTTATGTCCATAGGAACTAACAGGCAGGTGAAATTGTGCAAATTAAGTAAGAAAAATAATTTTTCGTATATGACGTAAAAGAGGATATATATAGTAATCTTTACTATATATATCCTTAATAAGAGACTGCTGAATGTTGGGCCAGGCCGAATATTATGCACCCTTTACCATGGATTGCGTACAAAATTCTGCTAAAGACTGCCATCGACGATCGACAATCAAATGCAGGATACGAGATAAACACATGGCAATGTGGATCAAAGTGGACCCCTAAGTCGATCTAGCATTGTCCGTTTGTCCGTTTGTAGCAGTTTTAGTCCAATCGACTTCAAATTTGGTACAAGTATGGCTTTTAGGTCTGAATTGCACCCTATTGCTTTCGGAAGAAATCGGTTGAGATTTAGATATATCTCCCATATATATCTTTCGCCCGATATGTATTTATATGGCCCTAGAAGACAGAGTTTTACTCAGATGTACGTAGAATTTTGCACTGAGAGCACAACTAACATTTTGGCATTACATGCCAAATTTGGTTGAAATCCGTTCAGATTTAGATATAGTTCCCTTATATATATTGTTACGGATGTAATATTTCTAGATTAAAGTGTATTTAAATTAATTTCCGTTAATTTAAAATTTCAAATTGTAACGAAAAAATTACGTAAACATCTTTCTCAATCGCTCATTGTAAAGTAACCCCTTTGCTTTGTTATCTTCATTTATTGTTATTGTTGTAGTAATATGAGCATAACCATCTGCAGTTAAATTACGAGATACTTGATAGGCAAAACTATGAGCGACAAAAGCGGCCAAGAGACTGTTCTAGATAGTTGTAGGCAAGTCTATGAACATAATCTGATATGCGACATTTGCCAGCTACTAGTAGTACGTTCTAGATGGTTGTAGCCAAGACTATGAGCATAAGCCGATAAATATGTGCGATTTTAGAAATGTGTGAAATTTTTTATCAAAATCGGCTTAGATTTGAAGGAAGCCCCTATATTTATATCATATTCCCATTCGGGTAAAAATGATCAAAATACCAACATTTTACTGCTTAGTCGAAAACTTTTAACAATGACGCAAATTTGTCTATAAATCCTATACACATCTATCGACCGATAAATCATAAATGAAGTTTTGCGAGGATCATAAAAATGGCTTAAGATTTACATATTTCCCATTTGAATGAAAAAGATTCAGATTTAGATATAGCCCCCATATTTATATTTCGCCCGATATGCACTTAAATGACCCCAGAAGCCAGAGTTTTACACTGATTCGTTTTAAATTTTGCACAAGGAGTACAATTAGTAGTATCGTCAAGTTTGAGAAATTTCATCGAAATCGGTTCAAATATAGCTCCCATATTTCTTAAAAATTACTTTAATTTTTAGAAATTATTAACAAAGCAGGAATATTGAATTTGATATATTTTCTTTTAAAATACTTTTCGTCATCTTTACTAACACGTACTTAACGTGTAAGTTACAAACCAATTTTTGTTAAAATATTGAGAGTAAATTATAGGTGCGTGATTTTCAAATGTTTGAAAATTTACACCGAATGAAATTGTAACAGACTGATCAATCGATATATGGTCCATCTACGATCCACTACTTTTCCCCATCTTTCGGACAAAACATGCGAATTCGACCCAATTTTTGGTTTCGTCATAAAAATGAAAATGCTTACCAGCCTGGCCATACAGTGACTGACAAAAGTATTAGTTTTTTTTTGCTTTCTTGAAATCTAATGTATTTTTTTTTGTAAATCGTTTAACATTTTTATTAAATAGTTTTATTGAAATGTTTCCATGGATATACATAAAAGCTAAACGTAAATAAATTAAATTAAAATTAACTTCATTGTATTAATTCTAAACATTAAATCAAAAAACTACAAAGAACAAGTATATATGGCCGTAAGTTCGGCCAGGCCGAATCTTATGTACCCTCCACCATGGATAGCGTAGAAACTTCTACGAAAGACTGTCATCCAGAATCGAATTACTTGGGTCGTGGTATGGCCCATTTGCAATACCATCCGACCTACATCAATAACAACTACTTGTGCCAAGACGGACGGATGGACGGACATACTCAGATCGACTCAGAATTTCACCACGACGCAGAATATATATTTACTTTATGGGGTCTTAGAGAAATATTTCGATGTGTTACAAACGGAATGACAAAGTTAATATATCCCCATCCTATGGTGGAGTGTATAAACATGCTCACAAAAGTATTCGTCGCATCAGTAATCCCATTGTATGATACAGTATTTTGGTCCACTTTGTAATCGGTATGGTGCCCTTTATTAGTGCAAATGGTTTCCAGTCGGATTGGCATCGACTCTATCAATTTTCGATACGTTTCTTAAGAGATTTTGCCCCATTCTTCCTGTAACACTTTTTAAGAGTTGTCTTAGATGAAATTTGGTTTTGTCTGATTCACGATTCCAAATGAGACCTTAGTTTTCAATGGGTTGGTATCTGGGCTTTGCGGTGGCGTTTTGAGGTATTTGGTGTTGAGAAGGAGCTACATTTTTATATCCCAGGCCGTGTGTTTGTGGTCGTTATTTTGTTGGAACAAGAAGTCTTTATATCGGAATCGGAATGGGCGACGTCATACCAAAAGTTTCATTTACGGTGTTCGATACATACACGTTCGTTCATATTTAATTTGCAATATTTTTTGTTAAAAACTCACAAATGATGTTAAATTTTGTGTAAATAATAATGAGAAACTTTTGACCGATTGTTCCACGTCATTCCCTGATATAAATTTCTTTTTATTCTTAGTTTAATTTGTGGAACAACAAATCATAAACGACACGTTTGCATCGAACGCCGTCAATGGTTTGATACCCTCTGCTGCCATTTTCCCATCTTCATCTTCCATTGTTTTTGATAAAAACTAAGTTTTCAACTGCACGTGCTGACATACAAAACACCATTCTTTAAACTTGCTTTTAATTTTTTTTATTTTCCAGGCGGAAGCCTGGGGAAACCTTTATTTAATGTACACTTGCAACATTTTGGTTGTTATTCACGAATAAATGCTTCAATGCGTCAATTGTCTGTATAGACATGAGCTTTAGCATAGCCCCACAAAAGATTATCAAAATGCGTTAAATCGTACAATCTAGGTTGCCAATTGACCGGTCACGAACGTGAAATAAAATATTTGCCGAACTCGGCTCTCAATATCTCCATTGTTACGCGTGCTGTGTGGCACAGGGTACCGTCTTCTGAAACCACATGTCATGTTAGTCAAGCTCTTCTATTTTGGGTAAAAAAATGGATATAATCTCACGGTAGAGCTCACCATTCACAGTTTTCACGTCATTTCAGGATACATAGTCCCATGTCAATCAGCCCAAGACGTGTCACGGGACGGTCCTCGTGGCGCTTGATCTATCGAAGGCATTCAATACGGTCAACCATTCCAAACTGTTCGAGGACATCGAGAATACGTCCCTACCGGCAGGAAACAAAGATTGGGTACTTAATTATATGCACGGCCGCGAGTCGTACGTGGAATTTAGGGAGTGAAACAGGGAGTTCCCCAATATGGGTGATATCTCCGGCACTGTTCAATCTCTACCTATCTTCTATTCCACTCACTCCGAACGGCGTTGAGAATGTATTATATGCGGACGATTTTACAATCAAGGCATCTGGGTCCGTTGTTGATAACGTTTGTGGCCAATTAAATATTTACCTTGCTAATCTATCCGGTTATTTCACTGCTAAAAATTTGAGAATATTCGTCACCAAATCCTTAGCCACACTTTTTACGGTAAAAGTACGCAGGCAGTTGAATGTCTGAGTCAACGGCGGGATAATACCACAAGATTCTCTGGGTTATATTCGATGGCATTTTCAAGTCGTCTGCCCATGCCACTGCATTTTGTGATAAGCTCCGCCGTAGAAGCAAGACCCTCAAGTTTCTTGCCTAAAGCACTTTGGATTCGGACAAAGAAAACATGTTGACTACCTAAAAGGAAATTGGCCGGTCAGTTGTAAACTATGTAGCGTCCGTATGGACAAACAAACTGATGCGGTTGGAAGCTACACGCACAGAAGGAATATGATCACCCCAAACATGTGTCCAGAGCAACACCATGACCGATGACCATTTTTGCCGCAAACATGTTGTTTTCTCAGCAAACATTTACATGGTTGCCGCAATGAGAAAATAACATGATTGCCGCAAACACGTTACGTGAAGTACGGTTCAATGGTATCACCAGCTCGTAAACCGCACCAAATTATGACTTTTTCTGGGTGTATTGACAACTTTTGCAATGGTTCTGGCTAATTTTCACTCCAAAGTTCTTATTTAAGTGTCCATTGAGCCAAAACTGAGATTCGTTATTGAACACAATTGGCGCGCGATGAACTTTCTTAACAGAGCACGTATTTTATTCAATCATTTGCAAGCGTTATTCGTTTGGAAGACGATTCATGGTTAAATTTTTTACCAAACTGAAGATGTTTGATAACAAAACAAAACTCGAAACATACGTCAGCTGTTTAAAGCAATGTTGCCTAAACGATAATATCTAAAAAATCACCTTTTACATGTATTCCAATAATGCATTGCATAGTGCAGTCGTTGGCACTAAAGGATTAAGCACTAAAGCCACAAGTATTAGGCACTAATAGTGCAGTCAATAAAGCATGATTTGTGGCCGAGCTGATGATTGAATTCCATTCAACGAGGCTTCATTCTAATGGGAAAGAATTTCCTTATTGAAATTATGCTTCCAATTAATACAGAGTTGGTAAAAGCTATTATCAAATCTTTTAACATGTAATTATTGGAAAATGGAATTTCGACACAAATCGCATATATGTTTAAAGTCCAAACTTAATATGCGGCTAATATTTCATCGCCTTTGGCTCTTCAATACAACCAACTTCAATTATGGTTTTCACAAATATTTGAGGAAATTTGCCAGAAGCCAAAGTTATTGCAAACATGCAATGTGGAAATTTCCGCTTAGCAATTATTTGCCTCCAAAAATCCTGCGGCGTTTCACAAAGCGTATTTAAAATGCACAATCCCATAACTACAAATTAGTGAGATGTGTTAAGGAAATTATAGTCAAGAATGCTATGCTAATTTGGTGATTTCTAAGGATGCTTTTGTATAAAAAATCATATGTTGTAGAACAAAATAAAAATCAAAAAACCGGTGCTTAGAGTTTTACGGCCGATGTTGAATATGTTACAAACCAAACCGGAAATTCAATTTTCAATTAAGACCTGAAACCATTAACCATTCCCAACATCTTTAATAGACAGAGTGATTGCAAGAAATTACTATTTTTTTGTGGAGCTATATTAAACCTCATGTCTATACCCTGGAAAAAATATTTACGTCATATTAAGCATTACGCAACCTTAATTTTAGGATGCGCAATTTACACACTATTAAAGACAAATTTCTTTAAAATAATGAGATTTTAATTAAAAGAAAGTTTATAATCTTTGCTTCAAAAAATTTGTTTTATTAAATTTGGGACACACTTTTTGAAAATTTGCGTCCCTTCGTTAAAGTTGCATTTCTTTAAACTAAGGCAAATTTCCCTTAAAGTAAAGAAACACATTTTTGATTTAAAGAAATAGTCCTTAAATTATCTGAAATATGGAATCATTAGGTTTAAGATAAAAGCGCTTCAAATATAGGCTAAGACTTATTTTGAGGATTTAGCATCACAATGGACTGAATAGTCTAAGTGAGCCTAAATCTTGGTCGGGCTGCCACTTTAACCTAGCATCTTTGGTTTAAAGCTTTTTTGGAATGAAGATAATATTTTTTACTTCTAAGTATTCGTCATAATTTCGATTTTTAAAATGGCAGTTGTTTGCACGTGAATAGCTTTATTAATATACCGGAAAAATAGAATGAAAATTCGATAAATGAGACCTGTATCCGAATTTTAATTTTATGGATCCTAGATTTAAAGCCAGATAGGTTGCAAAAAATTTCCTTATTTTAAAGAACCCGCATCTTCGGCTCGGCATCAATACCAAAATCCTTAAAGGAAGGTCAAAATCTTTGGATCCAAGTAAACTTTTTTTTTGAGTGTACAGACAAGTCCACTTTAATTGACGTATTGGTGGATAACAATGAAGATACTGGCTGAAATAATCACCATTTGCATGAAATAATCTCCAAATATTAAGTTACATGGACCCTACTATCGTTCCAAATAAAGATCGATTTATATAAAAACAAGTATATAAAGCAATAAGTTCGGCCAGGCCGAATCTTAAATACCCACCACCATGAATCAAATATTATAGTTTCCTGTGAAAATTTCAGGGGGATTTGATGACAAGCAGATCAGTTCAACCAGTACACTTCCCGAAGATAAATTCAAAGATTTTACCTATGAAGACTAGATCAGATTCTGGATTTATAAGAACCATATTTGTTTGAGTTTTAGAGGCATCATACATCGTGTTATTTAAATGATTACCAGAAGTAAAATCTGGAAACTATTTCAAGCAATTTTCATTATCAGTGCACATGGACCGATATTCACCATTTTTGGCACACCTCTTTATGTTCCTAAAATACTTCTAGATTTAAATTTTCATGTAAATTTGATAAAAACTATGGTTTCTAAAAGCCCAAGAAGTAAAATCGGGAGATCGGTCTATTTGGGAGATAAACCAAAACATGGACCAATACACGCCATTTTCGGCTCTCATATTTAAGGTCCTAAGATACCTCTAGATTTCTCATTTAAGGCAAAGTAGATAAAACTACGGGTTCTAGAAGCCTAAAGAATAAAATCATTTCTTGCACACCTATTTATATTCCTAAAAACCTCCAGATTTTCGATTTCAGGCAAAGTGGACAATAATTACGGTTTCTAGAAGCCCAAAAAGTAATATCGGGAGATCGGTCTATCTGATAGCTATATCAAAACATGGACCTATACTCAATATTTTCGGCATACCTTTTTATGGTCCTAAAATACCTCTAGGTTTCCAATTTGAGTCAAGTTGGATAAAAACTACGGTTTCTATAAGCCCAAGAATAAAACCAAGAATAAAAGAATCGGTCTATATGGTGGCTATATAAAAACATGGTACGATACTCATCATTTTCAGCACACCTTTTTATACCCTTCACCACTACTGTGGTACAGGGTATAATAAGTTTGTGCATTTGTATGTAACGCCAAGAAATAATTGTCATAGACCCATCTTTTGGTATACCGATCGGCTTAGAATTAAATTCTGAGTCGATTTAGCGATGTCCGCCTGTCTGTCTGTCTGTCTGTATATGTAATTTTGTGCACAAAGTACAGGTCGCAGTTTAAGTCCGATCGTCTTCAAATTTGACATAACGTCTTTCTTCGGGTAGAAGACAATCGCTATTGATTTTGGAAAAAATCGGTTCAGATTTAGATATAGCTGCATATATAGTTATCACCGATTTGATCATAATTCACGTATTTATGATCCGACGTTCTTCAAATTTTTTACATCAGAATATTTTGTCAGTCCCGTAAAAACTGCCAAATATCAGCTAGATCGGTTCAGATTTATATATAGCTCCCATATATATCTTTCGTCCGATTTGGACTTATATGGCCCCAAAAGCGAGAGTTTTGCCCTGATTTGCTTCAAATTTTGCACAACGAGTACGTTTAATAGTATCGTTAATTGTGCCAAATTTAGTTGAAATCGGTTCAGATTTAGATATAGCTCCCATATATATCTTTGATTGCAATCGGTTCAGATTTCGATATAGATTCCATATGTATGTTTTTCCTATTTAGGCAAAACTGGCCGAAATACCTACATTTTCCTTATCAAATCGCCACTGCCAAGTCGAAAATTTATCAAAATGACTCAAATTTTCCTATTACTCTATTACACATCTATCGACCGATAAATCATAAATACACTTTTGCGAAATTGCCTCAAAATTGGTTCATATTTAAATGTTTCCTATATTTATACCCTTCACCACTACTGTGGTACAGGGTATAATAAGTTTGTGCATTTGTATGTAACGCCAAGAAGGAGTAATCATAGACCAACCTTTTAGTATACGGATCGGCTTAGAATTAAATTCTGAGTCGATTTAGCGATGTCCGTCTGTCTGTCTGTCCGTCTGTCTGTCCGTCTGTCTGTCCGTCTGTCTGTCTGTCTGTCTGTTGATGTATTTTTGTGTGCAAAGTACAGCTCGCAGTTTTAGTCCGATTGTCCTAAAATTTGGTATAGGATCCTGTTTCGGCTCAAAGACGATCCCTATTGATTTTGGAAAAAATCGGTTCAGATTTAGATATAGCTGCCATATATATTTTTCACCGATCTGGTCATAATTGGCGTGTATATCAACCGATCTTCCTCAAATTCCGTACATCCGAATATTCTACGAGTCTCGAAAAACTTGCAAAATATCAGCAAAATCTGTTCAGATTTAGATATAGCTCCCATATATAGCTTTCGCCCGATTTACACTCATATGACCACAGAGGCCAATTTTTAACTCCGATTTAGTTGAAATTTTTCACAGGGAGTAGAATTAGCATTGTAGCCATGCGTGCCAAATTTGGTTGAAATCGGTTCAGATTTAGATATATCTCCCATATATACCTTTCTCCCGATTTACACTCATATGAGCACAGAGGCCAATTTTTAACTCCGATTTAGTTGAAATTTTGCACAGGGAGTATAATTAGCATTGTTACTATGCGTGCCAAATTTGGTTGAAATCGGTTCAGATTTGGATATATCTCCCATATATAGCTTTCGCCCGATTTACACTCATATGACCACAGAGGCCAATTTTTAACTCCGATTTAGTTGAAATTTTGCACAGGGAGTAGAATTAGCATTGTAGCTATGCGTGCCAAATTTGGTTGAAATCGGTTCAGATTTAGATATAGCTCCCATATATATGTTTTTCTGATTTCGACAAAAAGGTCAAAATACCAACATTTTCCTTGTAAAATCGCCACTGCTTAATCGAAAGGTTGTAAAAATGACTCTAATTTTCCTAAACTTCTAATACATATATATCGAGCGATAAATCATAAATAAACTTTTTTGAAGTTTCCTTAAAATTGCTTCAGACTTAAACGTTTCCCATATTTTTATACCCACCACCATAGAATGGTGACGGGGGTATAATAAGTTTGTCATTCCGTTTGTAACACATCGAAATATCGATTTCCGACTATATAAAGTATATATATTCTTGATCAGGGAGAAATTTTAAGACGATATAACGATGTCCGTCTGTCCGTCTGTCTGTCTGTCTGTCTGTCTGTCTGTTGTAATCACGCTACAGTCTTCAATAATGAAGCAATCGTGCTGAAAATTTGCACAAACTCGTCTTTTGTCTGCAGGCAGGTCAAGTTCGAAGATGGGCTATATCGGTCAAGGTTTTGATATAGTCCCCATATAAACCGACCTCCCGATTTGGGGTCTTGGGCTTATAGAAATCGTAGTTTTTATCCAATTTGCCTGAAATTTGAAATCCAGAGGTATTTTATGACCAGAAAGAGGTGTGCCAAAAATGGTGAGTATCGGTCCATGTTTTGGTATAGCCCCCATATAGACCGATCTCCCGATTTTACTTCTTGGGCTTATAGAAACCGCAGTTTTTATTCAATTTACCTGAAATTGGAAATCTAGAGGTAATACAGGATCACAAATACGTGTGCCAAAAATTGTGAGTATCGGTCCATGTTTTGGAATGGTCCCCATATAAAACGACCTCGCGATTTGGGGTCTTGGGCTTATAGAAATCGTAGTTTTTATCCAATTTGCCTGAAATTTGAAATCTAAAGGTATTTTATGACCGTAAAGAGGTGTCCCAAAAATGGTGAGTATCGGTCCATGTTTTGGTATAGCCCCCATATAGACCGATCACCCGATTTTACTTCTTGGGCTTATAGAAACCGCAGTTTTTATTCAATTTACCTGAAATTGGAAATCTAGAGGTATTACAGGACCACAAATACGTGTGCCAAAAATTGTGAGTATCGGTCCATGTTTTGGTATGGTCCCCATATAAAACGGCCTCCCGGTTTGGGGTCTTGGGCTTATAGAAACCGTAGTTTTTATCCAATTTGTCTGAAATTGGAAATCTAGAGGTATTTTAGGAACATAAAGAGGTGTGCCAAAAATGGTGAGTATCGGTCCATATTTTGGTATAGCCCCCATATAGACCGATTTCCCGATTTTACTTCTTGGGCTTCTAGAATCCGAAGTTTTTATCCTACTTGCCTGAAATTGGAAATCTAGAGGTATTTTCGGGTCATAAAGAGGTGTGCCGAAAACGGTGATTATCGGTCCATATTTTAGTGTAGCCCCCATAGGAACGATCTCCCGATTTTACTCCTTGGGTTTCTAGAAACCGTAGTTCTTATCTGATTTGCCTGAAATTGTAAATATTCTCGTATTTTGGGCTCACAAAAACGTGTATCGGATTAAGTTTTTATCGGTCCATTTGGTAATGCCTCCATATAGACCGACTTCACTTCTTGTAGAAAGCACTGATCATGAAAATTGCTTGAAACTCAACGTAAAATTTCCAGATTTTTCTTCTACAGATTTAAGATTTCAAATCAAGACGTTATTTTATAATTTTCTTGCACACTTACAAGAGATGTTAATGATTCCTCTAACATTATAAATCCAGAATCTGATATAGTCCTCATAGGTGAAATCTTTAAATTTATCTTCGGGAAGTGTCCTCAAGCCCTCCTGAAATTTCAAAGGAAACCCTAATATTTGGTTTATGGTGGTGGGTATTTAAGATTCGGCCCGGCCGAACTTACTGCTGTATATACTTGTTTATTCATTTCTTTTAGTGACCAATTTTATTTCGTGAAATTGACCAATCAATCCCATCAACTCCATCATTTTATCAAATACATAATAATATGTTTGTAATAAAAAAGTGGGTACCGTATTGATCTTTTAAAATTATTAACTTTTTTCACTCCTAGTTTTCTTAAAACCAAGAGCGGTATGGGTTTGTTGGAAGATTCACCTTGAAGTTGCGAAGTAGCGTTGGCATTAAATTGCATGTTTGTTTTACCTGCCTTTTTCAGTTTGAACCCAAGTAGAGAGCAGTATATCTGGTATATAAACTAATGAGCTGAATTATGTAATGGTAAAAAAGTTCTTTCTTTTGGATTTAAAAATATGAAAAATATCCGATAATAATAAAAATATGTATTTTCCATTTATATTTTTTTCTATTTCCAGAATTTGCAAAGTATCATCAATATAATACCAAATATTACATTGCTTTCCCATTATTTTTGTCTTTGATTGGTTCAAATTTTAATAGACGATTTTAATGTGTGGAAATTTTGGAAAGGAATTGTTACTAAAATTAAATTACCGAGCTCGTTAATACACCTTTTTATGCTAAAAGACTATAACTGCAAAAGAAGATTATACATCTGCAACCTGGAACTAAGAATTGAACTTGATATTCTATGCAGGTAATGTTTAACAAAATTAACTTTTAATTGAACAAAATTAAATTCAAATTATTCTGTTTACTTTCAGAAAAACTAATTTAGCTTACAGGATGGTGATTTATTGGAAATCTAGGCGCATCTACATATTAGAAGGAACATGCTAACATGGTTATTATTATAAGGAAGATAATGATTTATATAATTTATTTTTTTCACCCTATAGTTGTTATTTATAGTAGTTGTATTTGTAAGTTATATTAGAACAAAACAAAAATGACAAGAACCAAATTTATTTGTCTATTGTATAATTCAAAAAATAATAAAATATTAAATATGTTTTATAAGAAACACATATTTTTTTTACTTCAAAAGAAAAAAACTAAATACGATTTTGGGGTCGCAATATATAAATTTTTTGATCGAAATTTATAGCCAATTTCAATTAATTATTTAATTGAATGAATCAAATAGTTGATTGATTTTTGTCGCGAAATTAATTAAAATTTTAATTGATTCAATTAAAACTGTGATTGAATTTTATGTTAAAAATCAATCACGTTTTTAATTGATTCAATTACACAATTAATTGATTCCGTGACAAAAGTCAATTAAATTTTTAATTAAAAATCTTGTTGGTTTTCAATCAAAATGGGTGATTGATACTATCATTTTCGTGATTGAAGACATTTCAATTAAAAAAATGATTGAATCCGCGATTTTCGTGATTGAAATCAAAAAAAAATTTTGTGTGTACAAATGCACAAACTTATTATACCCTGTACCACAGTAGTGGTGAAGGGTATAAATATGGGAAACATTTAAACCTGAAGCAATTTTAAGGAAACATCGCAAAAGTTTATTTATGATTTATCGCTCGATATATATGTATTAGAAGTTTAGGAAAATTAGAGTCATTTTTACAACTTTTCGACTAAGCAGTGGCGCTTTGACAAGGAAAATGTTGGTATTTTGACCATTTTTGTCGAAATCAGAAAAACATATATATGGGAGCTATATCTAAATCTGAACCGATTTCAATCAAATTTGGCACACATGACTATATTACTAATTGTACTCCTAGTGCAAAATTTCAACCAAATTGGGCCAAAACTCTGGCTTCTGGGTATATGGCCCCAGATCGGGACCATATTCCATATCGGGCGAAAAATATATATGGAAGCTATATCTAAATCTGAACCGATTTCAATCAAATTTGGCACGCATAGCTACAATGCTAAATCTACTCCCTGTGCAAAATTTCAACCAAATTGGGCCAAAGCTCTGGTTTTTAGGACCATATTAGTCCATATCGAGCGAAAGATATATATGGGAGCTATATCTAAATCTGAACCGATTTCAATCAAATTTTGCACACTTGACTATACTACTAATTGTACTCCTAGTGCAAAATTTCAACCAAATTCGGCAAAAAATCTGGCTTCTGGGGCCATATAAGTCCATATCGGGCGAAAGATATATATGGGAGTTATATCTAAATCTGAACCGATTTGGCTGATATTTTGCAAGATTTTCGAGATTCATAAAATATTTGGATGTACGGTATTTCAAGAAAATCGGTTGATAAACACGCTAACTATGACCACATCGGGGATAAATATATACGGCAGCTATATCTGAATCTGAACCGATTTTTTCCAAAACCAATAGCGATTGTCTCTGTCCCAAGAAACGGCCCTCTGCCAAATTTGAGGACGATCGGACTTAAATTGCGAGCTGTACTTTGTGCACAAAATTACATATACAGACAGACGGACATCGCTAAATCGACTCAGAATTTAATTCTAAGCCGATCGGTATACTAAAAGATGGGTCTATGACCACTATTTCTTGGCGTTACATACAAATGCACAAACTTATTATACCCTGTACCACAGTAGTGGTGAAGGGTATAACAAGTAAGGAAAGTCTAAAGTCGGGCGGGGCCGACTATATTACACCCTTCACCACTTTGTAAGTCCACATTTTCGATACCATATCAAATCCGTCCAATGTGTTGGATGCTATATGAAACCATACACATATATTCTGTATATCTGAGCAGATCTGTACAGAGTTCTGCAATACTTATAGATTTTACATTTAAGTCGGCTAATGCGCTGAGGTGGAACACAATGTTAGTAAAAAACCAGTAAGGAAAGTCTAAAGTCGGGCGGGGCCGACTATATTATACCCTGCACCACTTTGTAGATCTAAATTTTCGATACCATATCACATCCGTCAAATGTGTTGGGGGCTATATACAAAGGTTTGTCCCAAATACATACATTTAAATATCACTCGATCTGAACAGAATTTGATAGACTTCTACAAAATCTATAGACTCAAAATTTAAGTCGGCTAATGCACTAGGGTGGAACACAATGTTAGTAAAAAACCAGTAAGGAAAGTCTAAAGTCGGGCGGGGCCGACTATATTATACCCTGCACCACTTTGTAGATCTAAATTTTCGATACCATATCACATCCGTCAAATGTGTTGGGGGCTATATATAAAGGATTGTCCCAAATACATACATTTAAATATCACTCGATCTGAACAGAATTTGATAGACTTCTACAAAATCTATAGACTCAAAATTTAAGTCGGCTAATGCACTAGGGTGGAACACAATGTTAGTAAAAAAATATGGGAAACGTTTAAATCTGAAGCAATTTTAAGGAAACTTCGAAAAAGTTTATTTATGATTTATCGCTCGATATATATGTATTAGGAGTTTAGGAAAATTAGAGTCATTTTTACAACTTTTCGACTAAGCAGTGGCGATTTTACAAGGAAAATGTTGGTATTTTGACCATTTTTGTCGAAATCAGAAATACATATATATGGGAGCTATATCTAAATCTGAACCGATTTCAACCAAATTTGGCACGCATAGCTACAATGCTAATTCTACTCCCTGTGCAAAATTTCAAATAAATCGGAGTTAAAAATTGGCCTCTGTGGTCATATGAGTGTAAATCGGGCGAAAGCTTTATATGGGAGATATATCCAAATCTGAACCGATTTCAAGCAAATTTGGCACGCATAGTTACAACGCTAATTCTACTCCCTGTGCAAAATTTCAACTAAATCGGAGCAAAAAATTGGCCTCTGTGGGCAAATGAGTGTAAATCGGGCGAAAGCTATATATGGGAGCTATATCTAAATCTTAACCGATTTGGCTGATATTTTGCAAGTTTTTCGAGACTCATAAAATATTCAGATGTACGGAATTTGAGGACGATCGGTTGATATACACGCCAATTATGACCAGATCGGTGAAAAATATATATGGCAGCTATATCTAAATCTGAACCGATTTTTTTCCAAAATCAATAGGGATCGTCTTTGAGCCGAAACAGGACCCTATACCAAATTTTAGGACAATCGGACTAAAACTGCGAGCTGTACTTTGCACACAAAAATACATCAACAGACAGACAGACAGACAGACGGACAGACAGACGGACAGACAGACGGACAGACAGACGGACAGACAGACAGACAGACAGACAGACAGACGGACATCGCTAAATCGACTCACAATTTAATTCTAAGCCGATCCGTATACTAAAACGTTGGTCTATGATTACTCCTTCTTGGCGTTACATACAAATGCACAAACTTATTATACCCTGTACCACAGTAGTGGTGAAGGGTATAAATATAGGAAACATTTAAATATGAACCAATTTTGAGGCAACTTCGCAAAAGTGTATTTATGATTTATCGGTCGATAGATGTGTAATAGAGTAATAAGAAAATTTGAGTCATTTTGATAAGTTTTCGTCTTGGCAGTGGCGATTTGATAAGGAAAATGTAGGTATTTCGGCCAGTTTTGCCTAAATAGGAAAAACATATATATGGAATCTATATCGAAATCTGAACCGATTGCAATCAAATTTCACATGCATAGTCACTATGTTGAATCTACTCCATGTGCAAAATTTCATGTAAATCGGATAACAACTTTGACCTCTGTGGTCATATGACGGAAAATCGGGCGAAAGATATATATGGGAGCTATATTAAAATCTGAACCGACTTCAACTAAATTTTGCACAATTAACGATACTATAAAACGTACTCCTTGTGCAAAATTTCAAGCAACTCAGGGCAAAACTCTGGCTTTTGAGGCCTTATAAATCCAAATCGGACGAAAGATATATATATGGAAGCTATATCTAAATCGGAACCGATTTTAACCAAATTAAGCATACTTAACGATACTATTAAACGTACTTGTTGTGCAAAATTTGAAGCCAATCGGAGCAAAACTCTGGCTTTTGGGGCCATATAAGTTCAAATCGGTCGAAAGATATATATGGGAGCTATATCTAAATCTGAACCGATTTCAACTAAATTTGGCACATTTAACGATACTATTAAACGTACTCGTTGTGCAAAATTTGAAGCAAATCAGGGCAAAACTCTCGCTTTTGGGGCCATATAAGTCCAAATCGGACGAAAGATATATATGGGAGCTATATATAAATCTGAACCGATCTAGCTGATATTTGGCAGTTTTTACGGGACTGCCAAAATTTTCTGATGTAAAAAATTTGAAGAACGTCGGTTCATAAATACGTGAATTATGATCAAATCGGTGATAACTATATATGGCAGCTATATCTAAATCTGAACCGATTTTTTCCAAAATCAATAGCGATTGTCTTCTACCCGAAGAAAGACGTTATGTCAAATTTGAAGACGATCGGACTTAAACTGCGACCTGTACTTTGTGCACAAAATTACATATACAGACAGACGGACGGACAGACAGACAGACAGACAGACAGACAGACAGACGGACATCGCTAAATCGACTCAGAATTTAATTCTAAGCCGATCGGTATACCAAAAGATGGGTCTACGACAATTATTTCTTGGCGTTACATACAAATGCACAAACTTATTATACCCTGTATCACAGTAGTGGTGAAGGGTATAAATATGGGAAATATAAAGCTAGAGCAATTTTAATGTAATTGTACAAACTAGCATTTATGATTTATCAGACGATACCTATGTATTCGATATATAGGACAATTTGAGTAATTTTTAAAAATTTTGCTACATAGCAGTGTCAATTTTACAATGATATTAGTTAGATCGCGCCAAGATATGTGGTCAATTGTGGGTTGTGATATATCATTTGGCCAGGTCGGACGCTATTTCCATAAGTCGGAGCCTTATTTAAAACTCAACCGTTCTGTGGAATGTCTGGCATTAGTACAGTGTGTAGGATATTTACGACTACGATATGGGGAAATCATCACAGAATTTTGTGTAAAATGTGGGTATTTTGGCCATATTTATATAAATCGAAAGAACAAATATATGCAAGCTTTATCTCAAGCTGAGCCAAATTAAATCAAATTTGAAACACTTAAATAGAATGTTAAATACATTCTCTGTGGAAACTATCTAGTCAATTTGAGGAAAATCCCATTGAAATGGGTCTAAATTATGAAACATTCTACCATATTTCCCCAACTCTGGGGTACATATATATGGGAACTATATCTCTATCTGAACCGATTTTGACCAAATTTGACATGCATAATTAGAATAATAGTTCTGCTATCCCTGCAAAATGTTACGTAAATGGGAGTACAACTTTGGCCTCCATGGTCATATGAGTGTAAATCGGGCGAAAGATATATATGGGAGCTATATCTACATCTGAAACGATTTCAACTAACTTTGGCACACTTAATGATACTATTCAACGTATTACTTTTGCACAATTTGAAGTAAATGAGGACAAAACTCTGTCTTTTGAGGGCATATAAGTGCAAATCGGACAATAGATATATGTAGGAGCTAAGTCTAAGTCTGGACCGATTTGGCTGATATTTTGCATATTTTACGAGAGCCCCAAAACATTGGGCTTTATGAAATTTTAAGTAAATACGTCAAATATGACCAGATCGGTTATAAATGTATATGGCAGCTATATCTAAATCTGAACCGATTTTTTCGAGTGTCTTGGAGCCAAAGTAAAACTCTGTGCCAAATTTGACAGCGATCGGACTTAAACTGCGAACTGTACTTTGCACACAAAATGACATATACCGATACACAGACGGACAGGTAGACATTGCTAAATCGACTCAGAATTCAATTCTAAGACGATCGGTATACTAAACGATGGGTCTCTGACTGTTCCTTCTTGGCGTACCCCAGTGGTGGTGAAGGGTATACAAATAGTTAAGATAAATCATACAACTATTATTATTAATTCGTTGAAAATTTATATGTGAATAGGTAGTGTAATTAACAACAAAAAAGAAATATATAAAAGTATTAAAAAAAAAAAAAAACAAATATATGTATATATAAATTATTTAAGTTAGTTTTTATATGTATTCCCGGAGAAATAGTGAGAATAGATAACATCAAGATTCGCTATAGAATTTAATGACATTTGTCTTAAATCCATAACTGCTTCCTGTGGTTTGAATATGATTTGGGAGTTGGTTCCAGAGACGGATAGTACGAATCAGAAGTGTTTCTCAGATGAACTACGACGATGGCTTAGTTGAATAATAGTTCTCCCCCGAGAAGGTCTGGCAAAATTCAGTTTATTATATAAGTATGTTGGCTTGCATGTGCTTATTATTTTATGTAAAAACATCAACGTCTTATACATCAGGTATCTTTCAAGAGGAAACTTCAGGACATTCGGCGAAAGGCGAGAGACTCTATCAAATTTTTTAAAACCATACACATATCGTATAGCATTATAAAATGTTGTTTGCAGTTTTCTGTAGTCAGAAGCATTACAGCCCGCAAAAATCTCAGCGGCATAAAACAAGGTAGGAAGAATATAACTTTTAACAAGACGTATCCTAATATTATGAGGTGTAAACGGTTGGGTTGTCCACAAATACGAATCAGTAGAGTAGCGGATCCTCTTACGAAGTCGAGGGGGATACCAAGACATTTGAAGACATGGATAGATACCGTATGCGTGCGGAGGCTTCTACTGTCTCAGAACTCACCAAAGTTGAACCTATGGTTATTGCGAGAGTCACCGATATCTCTGAAGAGGACATTCTTGATGACTCGATTGAAGCGGCTGATGTGACGGTTGTTGAAAATCTCGATGGTCCTACGGATCCTCCAGATAAATCTTCATCATTGTAAGGCTGCATGTGCTGCCTTAAAAGTTCTCCTGATCAAAGGGGACATAGATATAGTTCTTATTCAAGAACCATATGTTTATAAAAACAAAATATGTGAATTAAGTACTCCGGGGTTCAAACTATTGCAGTATACTGGTAATGATGTAAATCGAGCCTGTATAATTGCTAAAAACGAGCTCAACTTGTTTCTGCTTCCTTCAATGTGCAATACAGACACTGTCGTTGCAAGTTTAGAAATAGCCAAATGCAAATATTGGGTATCTTCGGTCTACATGGGACATGACAGGGAGATGCCTCCATATGCCGTTAAAACCTTAGTGGAGGAGTCACTGAAAACAAAGACGAAACTCATTATGGGATGCGATGCGAATGCACATCATAGTATATGGGGAAGTAGTGATACTAATGCAAGGGGAGAGTCGCTAATAGAGTTTATTTTGCGTACTAATCTGGTAGTTTGCAACAAGGAAGATGTCCCAACCTTTGTCACTAAAAACAGGCAAGAGGTTTCGGACATCACCTTGGCCTCGCAAGAACTGAATGAAATGATATCTGAGTGGCAGGTTTTAAGTGAACACAGCTTCTCAGATCATCGCTACATCAGTTTCAAATTTGATGTTCATATTATCAAGATCATATTTCCGCCAAATGTTAGGAAAGCTGACTGGAATAGGTATAGGGAATCGTTCAATATGATGATACCGGAAATAACAGTGACAAATATGAGAAATGTGCAAGATATCGAACACGCAGTGGAGCGGATTACTAAGGCCTTCAACATCTCACTGAAAGCTGCATGCCCTAGAGGAAAGCCAAGGGGGAAACATCGACCACCATGGTGGTCTACGGAATTAAGTAATATGAGGAAATCCTGCAGGAAGCTCTTTAACAAGGAAAAGTCCACCAGAGCCCCTGAGGACTGGGACGCTTACAAGAAGAATCTGAGAGGATACAAGCGAGAACTGAGAAAGGCTCAGCATAACTCTTGGAATGCTTACTGCATCAGTATTGAGAATACGTCCGAGGCTTCCAGACTACGGAAGGTTCTAGCATCCACCAACTCCGCTCCAGGTTTCATTAAAACATCGGAGGGCAATTGGACAACGTCCAGTGAGGAGACGCTGGAGGTACTATTGGACACACATTTTCCTGGAAATCAGACGGTTGAACCATATACTGGCGGTGCCACAGTTGCTCAGCGGTCGTTTCCTGTCGAGGAAATTGTATCGGAAACTAGAATAAGATGGGCGCTAAATAGCTTTGGACCATTCAAATCCCCTGGACCTGATGGAATTACTCCGGCGGAGTTACAAGCTGTAACTGACAAAATTATCCCCTGGTTGTCGGTGATATATAAAGGATGTATCAACTTATCAGGTATCCCAAGAAAGTGGAGGGAATCAAAAGTCGTTTTCATACCTAAAGCGGGAAAAGCCTCTCACTCGAGGGCGAAGGATTTCCGACCAATCAGCTTATCCTCATTCCTACTTAAGACTCTGGAGAGGATGATAGATATTTATCTTAGAACTAGCATCGATTCAAGTTTGTTCTCGAAACGACAGCATGCATACTCGAAGGGCAGGTCTACTGAGACCGCACTACATGAACTAGTCAGCTTTATTGAAAGCTCACTATCTGTCAAATAATACACAATCGTGGCGTTTCTAGACATCGAAGGGGCGTTCAATAATGTCCATCCGAGCTCGATATTAAATGGACTGACAACTCTGAATGTTGATCCATGTATACTCAGGCTGTTAGACGAACTGCTAATGAAGAGACGTATTTCAGCCACACTAGGACAAGCAAACATACAAAAGTATGTGAACAGAGGCACTCCCCAAGTAGGAGTTCTATCACCTCTTCTTTGGAATGTTGCTATAAATAGCCTTCTGGTTACTCTAGAAAAAGAAAGGATAAAAGTGGTGGCATTCGCAGATGATGTAGCTCTGGCAGTCAGGGGAAAATTCCCATCCACAATCAGAGATATTATTCAGAGGGCCCTCCGGATGACTGAACAATGGGCGAAAGACAATGGTCTTGGGGTAAATCCTGCAAAGACAGAATTAGTCATGTACTGCAAAGATCGCAAAACTCCCACGATTAGGCCTATTTCCTTAGGGGGTATTGAAATTCCCTTTGGTGATTGTGCAAAATACCTTGGCGTTATTTTGGACAGGAAGCTGAACTTTAAGCTTAATATTGAAGAAAGGGCGAGGAAGGCAACTGTAGCTTTGTACTCGTGCAAAAAGGCAATAGGAAAAAAGTGGGGACTAAAACCAAAAATTGTGCATTGGCTATACACGGCAGTGGTTAGACCTATAATGATATATGGTGTTGTAGTCTGGTGGCCGGCACTTCAGAAACCGACTGGTTTAGATAAAGTTCAGCGTATGGCGTGTTTGTGTATTTCAGGCGCATTCAGCAAGACAGGAACAAATTCCCTTAATGTCATGCTGCATCTATTGTCTTTAGACATTTTGGCCAAACAGTCAGCTGCAACAACGGCTGTGCGGTTGCGCGAACTATCGCTGTGGTCGGAAAAGGGTTACGGTCACAATTCTGTCCTCAAAATAATGTCAGATGTGCCTAACGTAGTGGATTAAACTTTGGCGAGTCCACTTTTCGACAAAAAGTTTGAGACTCTAATCCCCAACAGTGAGGCGTGGTGCACACAGACCCCGGGGAATAAAGAATGTATAGATTTCTACACTGATGGCTCCAAATTGGATGGACAAGTGGGTTTCGGAGTATATTCTAATGATCTGGGACTTCAAATAGCGAAAAGATTACCTAATCACTGTAGTGTTTTTCAGGCTGAAACATTAGCAATAAGAGAGGTGGCGAATTGGCTGAGAAGTAATGTTCCAAAAAATGTGGGCATTAATATATACTCAGACAGTCAACCTGCAATAAAATCCTTGGACTCTGTATTCCTCAACTCGAAAACGGCCATCGATTGCCGCAAATCTCTCAATGAGATGGCTGAGCAGTACAATATTCACCTAATATGGGTGCCTGGCCATAGGAACATACCGGGGAACTGCGAAGCGGATGAGTTGGCAAGGCTAGGGACTACCTTACATATTCCAGGGGAACTAGAATTTGTTGGTATGCCCCTAGCTACCTGCAAGCTCATGCTGCGTGAGAAGGCTGTTATGATGGCAAATGTTCGATGGGAGAATTGCAAGGGTTGTAACGACACCAAACAAATATGGCCCCATTTCAACTTAAACCGCACACTAGATATGCTAATGTTCTCGAGACGTCAGATATCACTCCTGATATCTGATATAACGGGTCGCTGCCTGATAGGAGATTTTGCAAAAACTATTGGCGCGAAGTATAATGACTATTGTATGAGCTGTCATGATGTGGAGGAAAAAGAATCAATTAAACACCTCTTGTGTGAGTGTCCTGCATTTTGTGTAAAGCGCAAGCAACTTTTAGGAGCATATAGCTTCAGATTACTGGCGGATCTGGAAAACGTTAACTTAAGCAGTCTGCTAATATTTTTGGAACAATCTGGTTGGTTCAACAAAGAAAAATAATCAAGAAGGTTCTGCGGTTAAAATTAGAAGTGCCCATATGTAATAGGTACTTTTAGTTAATGTGGTATCACAATGGACTGAATAGTCTAAGTGAGCCTGAATCTTAATCGGGCTGCCACTTTAACCTAACCTAACCTAACCATAGAGTATAATTTTCCACAAGTGGCAGTTATGTGATAGGACCAGTTAAGAAGTTTGTTGAATATAACCCCAAGGTTCGTTGCTTTGTCAACAATTTCTAAGATTCACGTTCCCAATAATAGATTATGTTGGTTCCAACTTCAACAGATTTATTACGGATAATTATTGTTTTGGATTTGCTTGGATTAAGCTGTAAATAGTTACTTGAAGCCTAATATTGAATTCTAGAAAGATCTTGATTGATATTTGACACACAGTTTTCTATAGAATCTAGGCGACATCATGAATATAATTATACGTCATCAGCATACATTTGAATATAAGAAAATTTCACTTGATCGGGCAAATCATTGGAATAAATGGAGTATAGAAGAGGGCCAAAAATTGATCCTTGTGGAACTCCTCTATTAAGTGGCAGGTTGCAGGGAGCCACCGTGGTGCAATGGTTAGCATACCTGCTTGGCATACACAAGGTCGTGGGTTCGATTCCTGCTTCGACCGAACACCAAAAAGTTTCTCAGCGGTGATTATCCCACCTCAGTAATGCTGGTGACATTTCTGAGGGTTTCAAAGCTTCTCTAAGTAGTTTCACTGTAATGTGGAACGCCGTTCGGACTCGACTATAAAAAGGAGGTCCCTTGTCATTGAGCTCAACATGGAATCCGGCAGCTTTCAGTGATAAGAGAGAAGTTCACCAATGTGGTATCACAATGGACTGAATAGTCTAAGTGAGTTTGATACATCGGGCTGCCACCTAACCTAACCTAAGTGGCAGTAAGGAGAAGTTGTATATTCCGTTGGTTATAAACTGTGATCGCTTTGTGAGGTATGATGCTAGTAGGCGCACAGCGGTCGAATCAAAGTTAAAGTTAGATCTCAGCTTATTACATAGTATTGGATGCAGGACACTGTCAAAGGCTTTTGAATGATCAAGGAGTATTAGAAAAGCTATATCCCCGTTGTCGAGAGCCGACCGTAGTGCTCCAACGACATCAGTACAAGCAGTTAGACAGGCTAAATCCAGACTGTCGTGTGGTAAGAAGGTGTTTCTCATGCAGGTAGTTTTGGATTTGAATATGAAGAATTTTCTCTAGGACTTTGGATAGATCTGTAAGTATCGAAAATGGACGAAATTGTCCATTACCATTTGGTATAGGAATAATTTTTGTTTTTCATGCCGCGGCGAAGGTGCTGGTCATAATAATGGAGTTAAAGATATGAGTGATATATTGTAGAGTGTATGGTAGAGTAATCTTGATGAAGTTGGGATCAATTTCATCACTGCCAACCAAGTTGGATGTAATTGACAGTTGGATGTAATTGTAAACTTCAACTTGTGTTGCAGTTTTAAAACCAAATTCAGATTTTTTTTCAGAATTATTAAAGCCTAGTTGACCTTAGTCAAACAGAATGTTCTTTCATGTAAAGATAAACAGTTTTAAGTGATATCACTTAACGATAAGGACAAAACGACTTCATTCTTTTATGGTCCACCACAAATAATTATAAATTATAAAATTGTAAATTAATCTACTTATACATCTAAAATTGCATTAGCGTGTTCATCACCGATGGAATTGCCACGATTTTGGAAAGTAATATTTTGTATTGGTGTTCACATTAAATCACGGGTGTTGCCCACTCTAAGAAATAAGTTACACTCAACTAATGTCCAAAATGAAAATTATGTGTCGAAAAAAAAAATTATTTTCTTTTCAAACAAACCGAAAAAGTAAATGATTCCGAAAAATTTGAAAATGGCATTTGAGACTTTTAACCCTTTCGACCCCGAATTTTTATAGGTATCGCTAAAATTTGTTTTTGCTTTTAATAATGTTGAAATCATTTAAGAAGCGTCTAGTCAAAATTTCGTGTCGCCACGCCCATTCGTTTAGGCGATAGATAATGTTGCCTGTGGACAACTTTGGGCAATTGTGGCTATAAAATAGTTTGTTTTGTAATGATAGACGTATTACGTTTTATTGGATTTTTTAAAGTTTTTTATATTTTACATAAAATATTTACTTAGATGTGCGCGTGAGTGGAATTTCACTCACGCTTAAACACATTCACGAAGAAATATTTGTACTCACGCACGCCATGTGGGTAGGAATTCACGCTCACGCAAATTCACGAAATGAAAAGTCATACACACGCATGCTCACACATAAACAACGTTTATGCCTCACGCTTCCGCACGATTCACGACAATTTTCGTAATTAAATTTTTCAATAATATTTCAATAATTTTCGTGGCTCAATAAAATTCTCGTAATTCACGAAATTTCTCGTGACTCAGGCTATTGAAATCTTAAGCGTGATTAAATAAGTAAAGGTGATTAAAATCGGGGAGCTTGAATTTAATCGTGAAAGTGAATTTGTTCGTGATTGTGACTTTTTGTGTCTCTATTTTATCGTGAGCATGAATTTTATCGTGAACGTGAGTTTTATCTTGAGCGAGAGTTGAATCGTGAGCGTGAGTTGGACCGTGAAAGTGAATTTTTATCGGGAGCGTGATTTCGGAGAAATTTTACTCACTCACAATCACGAACACAATTAGATTTTTGCTCACGTGCCACACATTTTCGTTTAGTCCCGTTCACGCACATTCACGAGATTTCATTCACGGCTTCGCGTAAATCACGCATGACTCACGAAAATGTTTTTTTTTTTTGAACCCATGTAAATTTAACTGGCGGTGTAAAAAAACCAAAGTATAATAAAGCGCCAATATTCGTGCTAATCCATCAATATGTTGCCAAGTAGGTCGATATCTATGAACTCCTCCCTTGTTACGATTCTTTCCAAATTCCCCCTGCAGATATGTTTTCCACATCATCGCCGCATTTTTCGTCACTGGGATATCCCAATCGAAGTTCAAAATTTGTTCAAAATCATTGTTTTTTAAATCTTTTTTCTATAGGTCCCATGTCCAAAAATATGTAATTTTACTACCACTATTGCCAAAAGTTGCACACGGACAACTTTTCAATTTTAAAAATTTCTCATCTGTTGTTTTCTGCAATTCTAAGATTAGACTTCAAGAAATATTTTATTTGACATGTACTACAACAGATTTAATAAAAACTTTCAACATTTTAGTCGCAATTTTTGAAAAAAATCACATGTATAAAAACCTCTTTTTAAATTCGCAAATATTTTTTTCTAGAGGCACGTGCATATTAATGAAAAAATTGTTACTAATTGACAATTAAATTGGCTGATTTTTTACTCAACTTGAAGAAAACACTTGTAGCTTTAAATACAGTTACAGTTTTATGAACAACAACAAAAAACACAAAAAGTTGCCCATAGGAAACTTTAGGGTCGAAAGGGTTAAGTGGTTGTAGTTATATCTACACGGACGAAAAATACTGTTTTTCATATGATTGGGTGTAAAAATTATTATAATTAAGTGCACGCATATAATGTTCACAAACTAGCATAACATGTTTGCGACATAAAATGTTTGTAAATATAATATGCTTGGATGCAAACATATATTCATTTAGAAAAAGCCTATCAACGTATATGTAATATATATAGAAAGAGAGACCTAGAGAATATGCTGCAAGTAAAATAATGGAAGTAACCAATTGACGCCTTAAAAATGTATCCACACAAAGAAAATTTCATTAAATTTTTCTTTCGACCAGTGTATGCCTGAGGTGAAACTTAATATGTTTTAACAATACAAACAATATTTTGTTTGGACCAATCTTGAAAATATATATGCTTGAAGCAAAATCTGTTTGCGGCATATGTTACAGAAGCGATTTGTTTTGGGGGTGTATACGTAAACTACAAAAATGCTGTTTTCATTGAAAAATATCTGAAAAATTAAATGGCCACGAAAAAAATGTATACACACGCACAGAAAAACCATGTTTGGACATGGTTGCCGCATCCATTTAATGCTTATCTAGAGCATGTAATTGCCGCGAAAACCATGTATTTTGTCTTTGTAAAAATAGTTTTCGAGCGGAGAAAAATGTATGGTGGCAATAAGCATTTGAATGGTTATCAAATACCGCAAACATGTTCTATCATTTAAATGATAGAATTTGAGACCATTAAATGATCGGGAAAATCATGTACCTGACCATTCAATTTTTTTTACTTTTTTACAGGGAAAAAATTATTTTTATAGGTTAAGTATAGATATGTCTAGAACCATTACATGACCATAGAGACCATTTACATTTTTTTCGTGACCATTTAATTTTTTTAACTTTTTTTGCAGCGAAAAGAATTTTATAAAAACATTGAGCAGGTACACACGATTTTCATTTTGCGCGTCAGTCGTGTGTTGATTGTTTCTTGGAATGGACGGAGAATACGGATTTACTGTGTTTTGTGTTAATTTATTTATTCAGAAGTGGCACGTGGTTTTATGTGAACACAAAAAAGGAAAGTGTAATTGAAAAAATTTACCTGTTTTTGTTCTGCATTTTGCTATATGGATCTTTATTTTTATTTGCAGTTACATGATGTCTGCGTTTGTACATTTGATGGGCACGATGTAAATATGGAATAATTACTTATTGTTGAAATTGAAAAAAAGAATGTGTAAAAATATATGATGTTTGCTTGAACGGCATTATAAATACACATAAACAATGAATTAGTTTATAAATAAATAAAAACAAACAAATAAATGTAATTTTGTGTTTTCTTTTCTCAAGTGGCGTCCTTTTTTCGACGATGAAAAAAGTTTTTTCATAAAGATCAAAACATTTTAGGTTGTGACCATGTTCTTTTAACTAGAAGAAAAACATTTTGAATGAATACCATAACATTTTAAATCGTGACCATTGTCTTTTCATTCAAACAAAATTCTTTTTATCAATATAATAACATTTTAGATAAGGACAATTATATTTTTCTTAGAACCATGTTCACTGATCCAACATGGTTGCAGGTTAAAATGTTACATGGTCGCCGCAAAAATAGCTCCTATCATATTATTTTGCTCTTCGAATATGATTGTGACAATCATGTTTCTTCTCTGCGTGCAATAACCGCAATCATGTAATGGTCTTACTATTTGTCATTTAAAGTATAGAACATATTTGTGGACCATTTAATTGCTATTGCCACTATGTTATTATTTTTCAATCCCAGAAAACTTTTTTTCGCAAAGGCAAAATATATGGTTTTTGCGAAAGTCAAATATTGTAAACATGCATTATATGGAGGTTGTCATGTCCAAACATGTTTTTTTTGTGTAAGTGTATCTGATAATCATATATATTCTCTTAACTCTCTTAAGAAAAATAATTGCAGTTTTCTGTGTATATATTTTTTTGTTTTGTTTTGCAGAATGCAATTTGCTTAATTGTCGTGACACATACGTTTCCATAGCCGTTGATATAATTATTCATCCTTTTTCAGCCCGGCAATTGAGATCGTGCAGGGTTTAATTAATAATGGTTACGATGCCTTAGTGTTTCCAAAGCGAGTTGACAAATTTGGCATAGTAAATCGTTCCAGTGTACATACCAAGCTAATTCCAAGTGATCTTAATCATACCAGACATTTTGGGTGAATTAAGAGCCTAATGAATATAAGACATGAGTAAGGGACTTCAATGTAATTAATCACCAATTTAGCACCCCAAACTGCAGATAGCGAAAAGAAATTAATGACAACACAGAAGATAAATATGGCAAAGAATAAAACATTTAGTCGTATAGAGTAAGAATTTCCTAAGAATTGGTGAACATTGCAAATGAGATACATATGTCAAATAATATTTACTATTGTCTGTCATATCAAACTCTTGTGCGTTTTGAAGGTATATGTTTTATCCAATTGTTTAAAATTTGAGATTGGACCGTCAAGCTCTATTTTTATAACGAGTAAGCAAAGTATAAAGGCGGGCGTACTCCATCACTACATTACAGTCAACTTTTCCGCTTGGCATCTCAAAAATGTCTGGAAACCCAAATGCCTGCATAGACGCGCAGGCATCAAATAATATACTTTATATCCTAGTATTGGGGGTATATGTCATTCCGTTTGTAACACATCCAAATAGTGCTCTCAGACCCCATAAAATATATTCTGGGTCGTGGAGAAATTCTGAGTCTAAATATCGATGTCCGTCCATCCGTAAGTAAAAATCACACTAACTTTCGAACGAAACACGCTATGGACTTGAAACTTGGCACAAGTAAAGGGTGATTTGTTAAGAGCTTGATAACTTTTTTTAAAAAAAAAACGCATAAAATTTGCAAAATCTCATCGGTTCTTTATTTGAAACGTTAGATTGGTCCATGACATTTACTTTTTGAAGATAATTTCATTTAAATGTTGACCGCGGCTGCGTCTTAGGTGGTCCATTCGGAAAGTCCAATTTTGGGCAACTTTTTCGAGCATTTCGGCCGGAATAGCCCGAATTTCTTCGGAAATGTTGTCTTCCAAAGCTGGAATAGTTGCTGGCTTATTTCTGTAGACTTTAGACTTGACGTAGCCCCACAAAAAATAGTCTAAAGGCGTCAAATCGCATGATCTTGGTGGCCAACTTACCGGTCCATTTCTTGAGATGAATTGTTCTCCGAAGTTTTCCCTCAAAATGGCCATAGAATCGCGAGCTGTGTGGCATGTAGCGCCATCTTGTTGAAACCACATGTCAACCAAGTTCAGTTCTTCCATTTTTGGCAACAAAAAGTTTGTTAGCATCGAACGATAGCGATCGCCATTCACCGTAACGTTGCGTCCAACAGCATCTTTGAAAAAATACGGTCCAATGATTCCACCAGCGTACAAACCACACCAAACAGTGCATTTTTCGGGATGCATGGGCAGTTCTTGAACGGCTTCTGGTTGCTCTTCACTCCAAATGCGGCAATTTTGCTTATTTACGTAGCCATTCAACCAGAAATGAGCCTCATCGCTGAACAAAATTTGTCGATAAAAAAGCGGATTTTCTGCCAACTTTTCTAGGGCCCATTCACTGAAAATTCGACGTTGTGGCTCGTTAGTAAGTCTATTCATGATGAAATGTCAAAGCATACTGAGCATCTTTCTCTTTGACACCATGTCTGAAATCCCACGTGATCTGTCAAATACTAATGCATGAAAATCCTAACCTCAAAAGAATCACCCTTTAGTTGTTAATGATGTAGGTTAGGTATAGTGGCAGCCCGATAATTCAGGCTCACTTAGACTATTCCATTGTGATACCACAGTGGTGAACTTCTCTCTTATCACTGAGTGCTGCCCGATTCTATGTTAAGCTCAATGACAAGGGACCTCCTTTTTATAGCCGAGTCCGAACGGCGTTTCACATTGCAGTGAAATCACTTAGATAAGCTTTGAAACCCTCAAAAATGTCACCAGAAATGTTAATGATGTAGGACGGATGGTATTGCGAATGAGGCGTATCGGGCCATTTTTTTACATAGGCTCTTAGAGGATTAAATTTCATCCGATCCGATTGAAAATTAGTACGTTGGTCTGCACCAACCATACTAAAATTGGTCTATATCGGTCTATAATTATACCCTAAACCACATAGTGGTCAAGTTATAATAACCAGAAAATTACCTGCCTACCAGAAATATTGATTTTGCACCCCATAAAATATATACCGATCGACTCAAAATCACCTCCTGAGTCGATCAGTCCGTCTGTCCATGTATTTGTTGTTCTTAAGATGCCGGTCGCAATTATTAACCGAGTTTGATGAAATTTAGTACATAGTGATTTTGGGCACAAGTATGAATGCTATTGGAAGAAATCGGATCACATTTAGATATAGCTTCCATACATATGTATTTTAACACATGGGGTCACGTTGCAATGTTTTACTAAGCGATCGTCGTCAAATTTGGTACAAAGTAATATTTTATATCACCCTTTAAGTCTGCAAAATTTCATCGAAATCGGTTCAGATTGAGATATAGATATTTAGACAAATTTGGCCATAAAACCCTTATTTATGAACCGATCTTACTCTTCTTAGTACTAACAATATGTGCAAAAAATCATGGAAGTCGGTTCAGATTTAGCTATTGCTCCCATATATATGTATCGCCTGACGTTTCCAAATTTGGCCGTGCAACTCTTATTTATCAACCGATCGTAATAAATATTGGCTTACTCTAATCTAATTGCTAATTATATGTGGGAAATGTCATAGAAATCGGTTCAGATTTAGATATAGCTCTCATATATATGCATGATCGATTTTCTAAAATTTGGTCGTAATAGGTACGTGGTATTATGACCTCTAACCAGGGTTGGCCTGTCGCAAACTATGACTTTTGCGACATACATTACGACGGTATAATAATACGTATGTCGCAAAGTCGTAAACCTAGTGTAGAAAACCTAATTTGGAATTAAAGAAATTGTGAATATTTTTTAATTTAATTTAGTTAAGCTCCCCGATAAAAGGTATGCAAAAAATGTTTTATATTGTATTTATTCAAAACTCTACTAGATTTACATCTCTCATTCTCAACTTCAAACTATTCTTAGTTTTCGTGGTCCAAGCTTTAGCTGCATCAACGAATGACTAGCAACAATTTTGAAAATTTTTAATTAGTATGGAAATTGGCTCTAATAAGCCAAAAAGTGATTTTATAAAATTTTCTCTTAACAGCAATTCACTTATATAAGACTTAAGTAGTTTTCCTTCCAGTTTCTGTAGTAATTTGTGAAAGGTTAACTATGAGCGAATACCGACCGTCACGTTTACTGCACCATCGAACAGTTTATAGTAATTTTGGCTTCGAGTTTCCAATTGAAATAACTATATTCTCAAGTTTTTCAAACTCGTTAATAATTTTATGAACATTCCTGAGAATTGAAACTTCTTCGCATATATCATCATCTTGGATATCATTCGCTGCCTATCTGAAGGGTCTGAAGTATTTGGAGTTTGCGACGTTTGCTACTTTTTCTACATTTACGACGTGTATGTGACGTTTACGACGTTTACAACTTTGCGACAGTCGGAAACCTTAAAATTTTTGATACAGACCATCTCTGCCTTTAACCATGCAAATTTGGTCGATATTGGTCAATAATTATATATAGCCCCCATATAAGCCGATCCCATATTTGGGTTGCGGAGCCTCTTGGAGGTGCAAATTTCATCCGATCTGGTTGAAATTTGGCGAGAATTGGTTCGTATCAATTCATAATTATTTACGGACTCCCCTATATAAACCGATCAAAACCTTAATTATTTTATATAAATATGTAGGTAATTAATCTGCTTCCATATGCATAAAGACAATCCATGGTGGAGGGTACATAAGATTCGGCCTGGCCGACCTTACGACCGTATATACTGATTTTTATTAATGCGGCTACTAGCTCGTGATCGCTGTCTACATCATTTCGATAAAACGCCTTGTAGCGATCCTCTCCATGACCAATGCAAATATGACCAATTTGGTGTTTCGTTGTTCTTTTAGGCGATGTCCATGTGTATTTGTGTATGCTTATACCCAGTGTTGTTTGTCTACAAGACATCCTCAACGAATCGTGCACGACCGTTTTAAATCTTTGAAGACATACTGAGGAAACTTCACACAAATCGTTGACGACATTTTCACACAAATATCGCAAAATTCCAGCTCGAAATTCTGAGCGACAATGCGAACGATCATGTCAATGACGACAACATCGCTTACAGTTTGATGTAGAGTTACAGAAAAACTTACCTTATAATCCGTTCACAATATTTGAGTCTTATGCTATGGTCACACTGCGCAAATATTTGACAGAAATCAAAAAAGAATCCGTCGCCACAGCCAAACCAGAAAATATATTTAGCTCTTATTGGATATAAAACATCATGGTAGGATTCTTTTCCAAAAACCGTATCAAGATATTTGGAAAATGGTTCTGGAAAAATTTTTGACACTCATTGTTCGCCGAATGCGAAAAGTATGGAAATATAGAGAAAAATAAAAACACGATAGTTTAATATTTTCAATATATAACAAGAGCAGAAGGTTTTATTAAGGTGTTTTCTATTATAATTAATGGTAAACAATATTACCTATAATTTCCAACGATATGGATAAATTTGCAACCGCACCAATTGGCTTATCGATAACAAGTAAAGTGAGAGATGCTCTCAACCAAGATGGCGGAAGGCGGGGCTTTTGACAAGATAAATTAATATTCAAATTATGACATTTCTACTCTGGCAGGGATGTACCAAAAGGTAGTATACAAATTCTAACGAACACTATTAAGTCCAATTAATCTTTACTCGAACTTAAACATTGCCGGCCGCCTTGCAACATCAAGGTATGTTGTAACTAAAACTAAACTTAAAATACAAAATGAGGCTAAGTGCAGTGCAAAGTGAGTTTTTTTCAGTTCATTTACCATAAATCCAATTTATTAATTCATTTATCTTTTCAAATTCAACCTAAGACTAGATAAAAAAAAAACTAATAAAAATAATTACGTAAGGTCAGAAGGGGACCTGGTAGAACCCAAAAGGGGGGCTCTCGCGACAATATATCGATGGGTCAAAAGGGGACCCGTTAGAACCCCAAAAAGGGGGCTCTCGCGAAGAGATACAATAAAACGATGGCCAAAAGGGGGCCGTTAGAACCCAAAAGGGGGGCTCTCGCGCATTTACCCTAGCAGTTACACAACCCGGACAGAACCCAACCGAAGATTGTATAATGAGCCACCGGGAGACCGGGCGACGTATACACCCTATGTGTTATGATTCGCCCATACACCTCAGGACCAAAAACGATCGCAACCCGTCCCACTCGGTAAAATTGCGGATCTGCCAAAGGTAATCCCAAAAAGGATTCCTTGATCCGTTCTGGCACGGCTTCGGCGGGGGTCAACACACGACCTAGATCGTGCACACGAGCAGTAAACGTCAGTCGCTGCTCTGGATCATAAGCGGACGATACTGTCAACCGGCAAAATTGGACCCCCTCAATATTTGTAACCGGTAGCCCTAAGTTCTCGACCATAGAACGACAGATTTGGCTTTGGCGCGCGCAGTTGTCGATTACTGCACGGACCGGAACGGACACACCATGGGGGGACACGCGGACTACGAGGCTGGGCGCCAGAGTAACGACATTCTGCAGAGGCAGAACTCCGACGCCGCCAAAATCGGAATGTGACCGTGCCACAGCAAGATCGGACGGACGATTCGTATGGTTCCCACTACGAATCCGCTGAGCAGACCTCGAGCTCCCATGTTCAATTCGAGGCGCCACAGCCGCAGCGTGTAACAAAACATTGTGGTCCCCGGAGCAACTGGGGCACCTACGCCGGCTAGGACAATCCTTCGACTGGTGGGTCTGTGCTAGACATCTGTAGCAATAGCGATGTCGTACCACCATACGTATCCTCTTCTCAATCGAAAGAGAGAGGAATTTCCGACACCGCCGCAATGCGTGACGACCTCCACAAACCCTGCAAACCAATTGAGCAGGAGTTCGACCAACATCAGTAGCCTCTACTACAGCAGGCGCCACCACGGGCTCATCCACAACTACCGGAGGTGGACTCTCAATTTCTTGGGGCGATAGCTGAACCTCCGGAATGGCAGGCGACGGTATCGCCATCGGCTCCTCCAACAATGCCCGTTCGACCGCCGACATATCAAGGGGGCACGCAGTATCATCATCCGATTGATCCATAATAACCTCGACATTTTCCAAGTCGTCAGCGAAGCACGAGGTATTTTCCATGATACTGCGAGAAAATATACGAATTACAAAGAGTTCGCCGAAGTGTCGGTCAATGAGACCAACTTAGCTATAGGTCGTCTTACAACGCCATTCTCCGTACGTATATCCGCGACCCGAATGTGACCATCTACGCCCGGGTGAACCGACACGACTCGACCTAATTTCCAAGAAGTTGGTGGAAGCTGTTCATGACGAATAACGACTAGGTCATTTACCATAACATCGCGCTGAGGAAATTTCCACTTATATCTCATATGCAGATTCTTCAAATATTCCTCTTTCCAACGTACACAAAACTGTTGTGCAAGAGCCTGTACCTTACGAAACCGATTCACCAACGAAAGAGGCTGTTCGGTTATAACTGGCTCAGCAGGGGCGAGTAGAGGGGCACCTATAAGAAAATGACCCGGTGTCAAAGCGTCAAGCTCCTGCGGGTTATCCGATTGGGGACAAAGAGGTCTTGAATTCAAACAAGCCTCAATACGAGCCAACACCGTCGAAAACTCTTCAAACGTGAAACGAACATTCCCTATTTGCCTTCTGAAATGCAACTTAAAACTCTTCACCCCAGCTTCCCAAAGGCCTCCCATATGAGGCGCACCAGCTGGGATAAATCGCCTCGATAGGCCCTGGTGTGCAAACTTAGAGGACACGACATCACTGCTTCCCCTAATTACATCCCGGAAATTTCGTTCAAGCTCACGCGACGCACCGACAAAATTTGTCCCATTGTCCGAGAAAATGGTCGCAGGACAACCCCGACGAGCAACAAACCTATGAAATGCCGCAAGAAAGCCGGCAGTCGACAAGTCGGAAACCGCTTCCAAATGAATCGCCCTAGTAGCAAAACACACGAAAACGCACACATAACCTTTAGTTATGCGACAATAACGTCCGGTGAACGACTTCACCTCAACGGGGCCTGCATAGTCTACGCCAGTCGTCGTAAAAGGTCTGTCGAGAACAGTTCTTTCCGGAGGAAGAGGAGCCATCACCTGACTACAAACCCGTTTCCTCTCCAAAAGACATGGTTTACACCTATGTATAACCGAACGAATAAGATTCCTCACCCGAGGTATCCAGTATTCTATACGAAGAATACGCAACATCAACTGATTTCCTCCATGAATGGAAATCAAATGAACAAATTCCACCAAAAGCTTCGTGAATCGACAGCTGTAGGGCAAAATTATAGGGTGCCGCTCCGAATACGAAAGAATAGGCGAGCGGCTCAAACGACCATACATCCGCATTACACCCATTTCATCAAGGAACGGGTTCAAAGAAACAAGTGAACTGCCAGTACCTAACGAAGACCTATCCATCAAGTCCTTATATTCATTACCATAATTCATTTTTTGAGCAAGCACTATCAAGCGACTTTTAGTTGCCCTAATCTCCGACGATGATAAACTGTGATCCGCATAGCTACAATCACGCCTATGAGCGGGATGCGTCCGATAAAAGAATCTCATAACATATGAAATAACACGCAGCGCTCTATCCAGAGAAGAAAATCTATCGAGAACATCCTCGTATGAATTAACGAAAGAAGCATGTGCCTTCACAGACCGAATTTCTACGTCGGTGTCAAAAGAGGAAGTGTCACGAACCGGCCATTCCGATTGACTACACGATAGCCACTGAGGCCCATGCCACCAAAGTCGAGAGGCGGCCAAATCCGAAGGGGACACACCGCGGCTGCCAAGATCAGCAGGATTATCCTCCGACCTCACATGATACCAATTCGTACCACCGACGTTCTCCTGAATGCGACATACCCTATTCGCGACAAATGTTGTCCAAGCCGAAGGCGTTTCTTTAACCAGGCTAGTACAATAGTCGAATCCGTCCAACAATAAATTCGACCAAAATCAATACCGATTTCTCGAATGACCGTTCTTGCGAGTTCGGACGCTAAAACAGCGCCGCAAAGCTCCAAACGAGGCAAAGAAACCGATTTCAACGGAGCAACTTTCGTCTTGCACGATAGCAAATTAACGACAATCTCGCCATTCGGGGCCAAAACTCGAATATATACTACCCCCGCGTATGCCTTAACCGAGGCATCTGAAAATACGTGAAGCTCGGCCGAAGTGCACGGTGTGTAACGAATCCACCGAGGAATATTTATCGAATTGACATCCGGATAACTATCTACAAAATTTTTCCCACTCGGATGCCGTTGCCGAAGGCAGTATTTCATCCCAGCCGACGCGATCAAGCCAAACCTTCTGCATGATAATCTTTGCCACAATTATCACTGGACCTAACCAACCGACAGGGTCGAATAATTTCGCGATAGCCGACAACACTTCCCGTTTAGTGTATCCACACCTTTTTGCTATAGGCTCGACCGCGAAGTAGAATGCATCCAATTGAGCATTCCATCTCACACCCAATGGTTTCGAATTGCTAGCCTCGACAAATGCCAGCAATTGAGCATCAACCAAATATTCCGGCGGTAGTGAATCTAAAATTTCTCTATAATTCGATGTCCATTTCCGCAGTTCAAATTTAGCCGTCGCAAGCGCCGCGATTAATTGATCCCGAGCCATTATCGCAGTTTCAAGGTCATGAGTTCCGGTCAAAACGTCATCAACGTACATACATTTACGTAATATATCGGCCGCGAGTGGAAACTCCTCCTCAGTGTCTTCAGCTAACTGTAACAGTGTCCGTATCGCGAGATATGGTGCACAGTTTACACCGAAGGTCACCGTTTGTAGTTCATAGTCCTGGACTGTCCTTGTCGGAGAATCCCTAAAAACAATTCTCTGCAACGGAGCATGAGAAGAGTCCACTCGAATCTGCCTATACATCTGTGTAATATCGCAGTTGAACACGTATTTAAATAGTCGCCATCGCACAATAAGAAGGACTAAGTCCTGCTGCAAAGTGGGACCTACGTGAAGGATATCGTTAAGACTATTCCCGTTGGACGTTTTATTAGACGCATTAAATACGACGCGAAGTTTGGAAGTCTTCTTCTCGAGGTTAATGACAGGATGATGTGGAAGATAACACGAAAGTGTATCACTTGCAGAAATGTCGGATACTGGCCTCATGTGATCCAAATGCAAATATTCTTTAACAACACTATCATAAACTGATTTCACGTCCGGCCTTTTCGATAATGACGATTCATTACGATAAAATTGCCTCAAAGCAGTTGTTCGGGACTCACCCAAATATCCACGAGGACCGAGCTCTTCCTTTAGCGGAAGTGTAACTATATATCTACCTTCCGAATCTCTGCGCGTTGTCCGAACGTAATTTTCCTCACAGAACTTATCGGAGGGGGACAAAACCCCTTTACGTGGTGTTTCCTCCAACTCCCAAAACCGTAAAAGCGTTCTATCTAAATTTTCCTCTTCATCAACCGCTATAGTCGTAGTAAATGTTTGAATTTGCGATGTAGAAATCGGACCCGTTACTAGCCAGCCGAAAACACTGTTCTGTGCTATCAATGATTGAGCCGCAATCTGCCGGCAACCTTCTAATAGTATTCTCGGGTACAAGTCAGCGCCTAGTAGAATATCGACCGGTCTCGACACGAAAAGATTCGGATCAGCTAAGCGAATATCCGGAATCTGAGACAAAACTTCCTGCGACACCGTAAAGGAAGGTAAATTCCCGGATATAGATTGGAGCACTATAGCCATAGTTTCCAACAAAACCGACGCGTTGAGTGGAGATCCGATTTTCAAATTACACATTTTACTCGATTTGGCCGAAATTGCGCTATTTACCCCCGAAATTGTAACATTAGCCGCGTGAACCGGTAGTTTCACCCGATTTCGAAAGCGTTCCGTCAGAAACGAAGATTCTGAAGCGGGGTCAATCAAAGCGCGTGCCGGATATGAAACCCCATCGTGCATGATATTAATCATCGCAGTTCCCAAAAGCACGGCCCTATTTTGCGTCGTATGAAATGCCTGGCGAGGTAGGCACGCCGACGAGGTAGAAGGTTGCGGCTGATCAACCGAAGGCATAGTTCTCGGTTGAAAACTAGCCGCTGAACTCGACAAGGTGTTGGTCGAACCCGTCGCCGAAGTCGCGCTATTAGACGGCGTAGAATCGCGATGCAATAGCGAATGATGTCTCGAATTACATTTTGCACACGAATATTGTCTTGGACAATCCTTCATCTCATGACCTTTCATTAAGCAATTCAAGCACAACCGGTTACGTTTTACCACTATGTAACGTTCCGATACCGAGAGTTTACCAAATTTAACGCAAGCCGAAAGTCTATGATTATGTTTAGGACAAATAACGCACTTAGATTCCGACGAAGCACGCGACGATTTAGAAGAAGACGCATTGGTAAAATGCGCTTTTACCTTCTTTTCCTGAGAACGCTTCGAAGACGTGTCTTCCCGCAAATCATGCAAACACATCAACGTACGAACCCTTTCGGACAAAAAAGCGTCTAAATCCGCCCACGACGAAAGGGCTGATTTGTCCCTAACACTCTGCTCCCAAAGAGTCTGTGTGAGCCGCGGCAAACGTTGAAGGCAAATAAAAACGAGTATCTGGTCCCAATTATCGGTCGAAACTTCGTACGTATTCAATGCCGAAAGACAGCCATTGATTCCACGTTGAATCGATTTCAAACCCGCACTTGTCTCTACCGATACTGCCGAAATTGCAAAGAGAGACTTAAGTTGATTGTGAACTAGAACCCGCTTATTGTCGTATGCATCAACGAGGGCCTTCCACGCGAGGGCAAAACTTCGATGTGTCAGCGGAAACTTCGAGACAATTTCCCTAGCTTCGCCACTGGTCTTCCGCACAAGATGACACAAACGCTCGACGTCCGTTAATCTTGAATTGTTAACATAAACCGCTTGAAACAAATCCCGGAATGTAGGCCAGTCTAGAAAATTGCCCTCAAATACATCCGTATCGCACGGTGGCAACGCCAAATTGTGAACCATATCACAAAGTGGAGGGCCACTAACGGCCACTTCACCCCTAAACCCGGCTTTGCCATTAGGCAGCGACTGCCCATCCCGATCAGCCGGTATCGAAGTAGTCGCGTTATTAGCCAAAATCGCTTCGGATCCTTGAGTCGATTTATGAGACCCGATACTCCGTCTCGATGCTGCAACGACCGAAGACGCAGACGAAGTGATCGATGATCTACGTGACCGACGAAACTGGCCCAATTTTCGATTTATCGCGGACAAACAATTCATATAAGCCTGATGGGACGCGTCATATTTCCCGTCCACCGATTCAATATCGCTCGTTTGCGTTGTTCCGGCACCCTGTAAACTAGCCACGCATTCCTCAAAGCAATCCTGAACCTTTGTCCACAACTTCCCCAATTCCTCACTTCGAATCTCGAGGCTATAGACGTCTAACTCCTCATCTTTCATGGCATTAAAATGGGCGTGGAATTTAATAAGAGCGTCCGAAACGCGAATAAAGCGATCAAAGGGAGATACAGACATTCTAACTTTACGTTCAACTACCAAATTGAAGAATGTAACCAAATACGAAATTACAATATAGCCAAGAAGCAACGGCCAATAAAATTACCAAACTCAGACAAGGTTCCGTTCAATAAAAATAGCAAAATACGCAAAAGTAACTCAAATTCCGACCGAAACGAAAAAACACAATTTTCACTATCAAAATAAATCAATCCGTATCAAATATCAAAACGCACTTTATCTCGAGTTACAAAGATTAATTCGAGTCCACAACTCGCGAAAATCCGACAAAAGATCAAACGTTCCCAGAAACCGAAAATACTGAATGTAGGGTGCACAAAATATTACCCCCGAACGCTTGACACAAGAAAAATTATAATAATAATAATAATAAACAAAGGTATAAATAAATCAATAATAATAAATACCTGTCCAATAAATATTCAAAATTTACCAAATATTTCAATGATCGAATAATTTCTCTCAGTGTGAGAGCGTAAAAGTTTCAAAATATACCGAGTTTTAATTCAAGCCCCGATTCCAACCGGGAAATATTCAAACCTTTGAATTCAACTTGAATTCTAATGTGGGAATTGCACGTAGTGTATAGCCCCCTTAAGAATTCAAATGATGATCGATATCCGATAACACGATAGTACGAGATGTGCCCGATTAGTCACTATACTATAGCAATCGACTAAGAGCGCAACACTGATGAGAACAAAACAAAATAAAAGCTTTTGTATGTTCTCAAATGTATGCAAATGAACGAAACAATAATTAATAAATGAAATTTCAGCACAGAAAACGCGAAAAAGTGGTGAATATACGAAACAAAGAGAGTGATATATGTGTATAGTGAATATTAGTGTACGAAAGTGGTGAAAATATGTACTTTAAGTTATTTCTCTCCGAAATTATTTGCACAGACGTCAAAATGGAAATACAAAAACAAAAACCTTGAATGCGTTTTGCCGTCGGCAAATGAAAATTTACTTAAAAACAATGAAAAACGATATTTTCACGCAAATAAAGGCAAATAAACCACTTTAAATAAAAAAAAACACTAATATTCACTGATATCACTGAACTTGTACACCACTTTTAGGAATATTTATAATAAAAACCGATCGCGTAGCGTTGTAAAACAACCTTTTTTTTTCTTTAAATGGACGGACGACCACTATATTTGTTGTTGCACCGACCGCGAACTCACTTTATAAGGGAAAATGCACTGCACTTACCTTATAAAACGATGAAACAGATGTTGAGGATGATGAACTGATTGGTTTGAGTTTAAGGTGAAATTGATGACCAGGTCAGGTGGACTGTGTCTATAACAAAAACCAAGAAAAACACCGGTTAAACCAATTCTTCCACTCCGAAGTCCAATTATCCGGTACGAATGGATCAAAATGTTCGCCGAATGCGAAAAGTATGGAAATATAGAGAAAAATAAAAACACGATAGTTTAATATTTTCAATATATAACAAGAGCAGAAGGTTTTATTAAGGTGTTTTCTATTATAATTAATGGTAAACAATATTACCTATAATTTCCAACGATATGGATAAATTTGCAACCGCACCAATTGGCTTATCGATAACAAGTAAAGTGAGAGATGCTCTCAACCAAGATGGCGGAAGGCGGGGCTTTTGACAAGATAAATTAATATTCAAATTATGACATTTCTACTCTGGCAGGGATGTACCAAAAAGTAGTATACAAATTCTAACGAACACTATTAAGTCCAATTAATCTTTACTCGAACTTAAACACTCATTTTGGTCAAATATTTGCCTAGTGTGACCATAGCCTTACACTTTCAATGATCAAAATTTGAATGTCTTATTTATTCTGAACTGCTTTGTATTTTTGTTTTGTCTCTTTTTTTCATATGATATTCCGTTAACTTTCTTTAAAAGAGGAAGACAAATTCTTCGTAGACAGATTTCCCACTGGGTAATTAAATAGACATGAACAATTGTCAATCAAGAAACATATCGTGAGATCGTGCGTGAGCGTGAACTGTACATTTCCTGAATGTGAGGGTGCGTAAATTCTTAGTGCAGGATGGTTTGTGTAAAAATGATCCCTCGTAAGTGTCTAATTTAAACACAAAAATACAAGAACATACATTAGTTTCCAAAAACAAATGAATTACGTCTTTTATGTTCCGGGTAAGCTCAGAAACGTTGGAATCTCTTTGCCCGAAATATACTAGGAAGGAACCTCATACACCAAAAAATAAAAAACAAGTATATACAGCACTAAGTTCGGCTGGGCCGAATCTTAAATACCCACCACCATGAACCAAATATTAGGGTTTCCTTTGAAATTTCAGGAGCGCTTGAGGACTTGAGGACACTTCCCATTCATTATTATCTCTTGTAACATCTCTTGTAAGTGTGCAAGAAAATTATAAAATAACTTCTTGATTTGAAATCTTAAATCTGTAGAAGTAAAATCTGGAAAATTTATATTGAGTTTTAAGCAATTTTCATGATCAGTGCGCCTTCTACACCCTCAAGAAGTGAAGTCGGTCTATATGGAGGCATTACCAAATGGACCGATAAAAACTTAATCCGATACACGTTTTTGTGAGCCTAAAATACCAGAATATTTAAAATTTCAGGCAAATCAGATAAAAAATACGGTTTCTAGAAACCCAAGGAGTTAAATCGGGAGATCGTTCTTATGGGGGCTATACTAAAATATGGACCGATACTCACCGTTTTCGGGACACCTCTTTATGACCCGAAAATACCTATAGATTTTCAATTTCAGCCAAATAGGATAAAAACTTCGGATTCTAGAAGCCCTAGAAGTAAAATCGGGAAATCGGTCTATACGGGGGCTATACCAAATATGGACCGATACTCACCATTTTCGACACACCTCTTTATGATCCTAAAATACCTCTAGATTTCCAATTTCAGACAAATTGGATAAAAACTACGGTTTCTATAAGCCCAAGACCCCAAATCGGGAGGTCGTTTTATATGGGGACCACACCAAAACATGGACCGATACTCACAATTTTTGGCACACGTATTTGTGGTCCTACAATACCTCTAGATTTCCAATTTCAGGTAAATTAAATAAAAACTGCGATTTCTATAAGCCCAAGAAGTAAAATCGGGAGATCGGTCTATATGGGGGCTATACCAAAACATGGACCGATACTCACCATTTTTGGCACACCTCTTTATGATCATAAAATACCTCTAGATTTCAAATTTCAGGTAAATTGGATAAAAACTACGATTTCTATAAGCCCAAGACCCGAAATCGAGAGGTCGGTTTATATGGGGACTATATCAAAACCTGGACCGAACCATCTTCGAACTTGACCTGCCTGCAGACAAAAGACGAGTTTTTGCAAAATTTCAGCACGATTGCTTCATTATTGAAGACTGTAGCGTGATTACAACAGACAGACAGACAGACGGACATCGTTTTATCGTCTTAGAATTTCTCCCTGATCAAGAATATATATACTTTATATAGTCGGAAATCGATATTTCGATGTGTTACAAACGGAATGACAAACTTATTATACCCCCGTCACCATTCTATGGTGGTGGGTATAAAAAAGTAACAATGAACTCACCGTGAAAGAAGCTATAAGTTTGGTTTAGAAAAATTTAACTGAAATATTTTATTTACTGCACATGATATATGTATATAATAATACTTTCTGTACAATTGGAGACAATACATTAAAAGTAAACATTTTTTTCTGTTTTTAAAGCAATTTAATATGTTAAAGGAAAATTGGAGAAATCATGGACATAATTTAAGTAAAATTTCACTAAAATTGTGTACATTATGGCAATTTACCATAAGTTATATGGATTTTTAGTCATAAATGATAAAGGGTATTTAAGCTTTAGTCCAGCCTGACTTTTTGTTATTTCAGTAGTTTAAATAACGAAATTCATACCAACCACCAAAACTTTTCTTCCATGTTGATTTCTATTCATATGAAATTCGTTTTTCTCATCAATGCATGAGAAAAAAACTCACTTGCATGTAAAAAAAAAAAAAAAAAAAAAAAAAAAAAAAAAAAAAAAAAAAAAACTATTCTACTTACCTCAAATAGAGCTACTCATTGAATGCTTTATTGTAAAATCCACATTACATTTGAATATCATTTATCATTCAGTTTGTAAATAATGCAAATATTTACATCGAATGATAAAAACACTACACTAAGCACGTGTATGGACACCTTATGTATATAATAATCTAAGTCGACTATGTATACTGCCTTCGCTAAACGTTTAATCTAAAAATTGAGTGAATATTAGAGCAAAGTAGTTAACTTATACATATAAAATTCGATACAGCGAATAGCTTGACTCAAAAACAAAGTGAACCCTCTATTTCCCTACAACCAATTTAAGTTTATTTTAGTTCATGGAATTATTATATTTGGAGAAAGTTTCCTTTACTCTGCGTACGTTAGTTAAATGAACTAAAAAACGGGGAAAAATTTTACACAAATGAAGCATAAAGATTTATTAAATTCGTATATCTCACAAATTATTTCATTATTTCTTTACATTTGTAAATTTTACTACAGATAAGCCCATCTTTAATTTCGTATGGCACTAAAGACATTCTTGCAATTTTAAAGCCCAATGTGTTTCTTCAAACTGCAAAATGTCCTTTAAAAACTGAAAAAAATTAATTATGTCTAATAAATTTTCCTGAATCTCTCGAAAAATATTTTCTTATTCTTTTGATAGCGGCGCGATGTCAGCGTTTGTAATACTGTTTAGTGCGTGAATGGGACTAAAACAAATATGTAGTGCGTGAGCGTGCGTGAGTAATAAAATCGGTTCGTGAATGTGAATGAATAAAATTTGTGCAAAATCACGCTCACGAAAAAAATCAAAATTTAATTCTTACTCGTATGTTAACTGAAATTGAATTAGCTGTCGAACTATATTTTATTTAGGCAGTTTGATACCCTTGCTCATTCCCGGTTGGAAAATGTCGTGAGTCTCGTGAATTTGTCGTGAGTCACGTGAATTGTCGTGAATCGTGCGCGAGCGTGAGTCTGTAAAAGTAGTTCGTGCGTGATAGCGCGTGTGTGTGAGTGGCTACGACATTTATCCTGCGTGAATAAATATTGCATTTCGTGAATATGCGTGAGTGTGAGTGAAACTTCACTCACGCACACACCTCTAATAGAGAAGTCTATAAATAATTATGAACGGATATGATTTTCGAACAGTAATTATAGTGCCAAATTTTAATCAGACCACACTGAAAAAATATTGTCATGTCCTTAAAATACGAATGCAAATTTTGATTAGCATAGAAGACGCATTTCTCTATTATAAAGTTTTTTCCTTGTCCAAAAGTCGTGTTGTGCTTATAATTAAGTAATTTGACTTAAAAATGGTTATCATAACATGAAAGAAATTTTTTTTGGGCTAAGGACAACTTGACTTTAATAATTCAGAATAATTCTTTAAAATTAATGAAATTGCTTTAAATTTGTTGTCTTTTTGCATCTTGACTACAAAGCAAAAAATCGTTCAAATATAGGACATGTTTTTCAAAACTTTATTTTAAAGAAGTTTTTTACTTCAAACATAGCATAATTTCTACTGGAAGTCGAGTCCCAATTTGGAAAATAAAGTTGCCGTTAACTCGTTTTTAAAGGACTTTGATAGCATATGAAGAAAAAAAAGCTGTGAAAGCGAAAAATTAAAATTTGCTTCCTAGAAGCAAGTACACAAAACCTAAATTTAAAAGAGAATTGTGTCTTAAAAGTATCCTTACTTGAATTCTCCGCTTCTTTGGCTCGGAATCAATACCAAATTTTTTAAAGTAAAGACAAAATCTTTGGAACCGAGTATGCTTTTTTTTCAGTGTGGGATGAAACACAATGTTAGTAAAAAAATATGGGAAATATAAACAAAATAATTGTGAATGGACATGAGACGTCTATTAATTTCTTGGTCTGTGGTGCTACCTTTTCCCTATGTTATTTATTTTCCTTGTTTATGAACATAGTCGCACACAATAAAATTAAAATGAATATATTGTAGTTATGACTAAATCATAATATGCATTTTAAGTAAATGACAGTTTTTATGTTTTTTTTTATATTTCTTAAAAAAAAGGTTTTTGTACAATAGATATTTCGCTTTCTTTTTAGACAAACAAATTAAAAATGCGGGATTTTTCCAAATGTTTGAGAATATCCAAAGAACGAAAATAAGTTTTCGCAAGTTTGCAACATGTGGCCGAGCGTTATCGTGATGCAAAATCATCTTGTCATGCCTTTCCAAATATTATTGCTTTTATCACGGAATGCTCGACTCAAACGCATCAATTGAGTTCGATACAAAGTTCCTGTGATCGTTTCAGTTGGTTGCAGCAGCCCTTAGTATACCACACCCACCTTCGTGGTAAAATTCTAAGGCGATCTAGCGATGTCCATCTGTTGAAATCACTCTAACTTCCGAACGGAACAACAAAATTGGCCATAAATAAATATATAGCCTTTAACAACCATGCAAAAATTGGTCCATGTCGGTCCTTAATTATATATAGCCTCCATATAAACCGATCCCCAGATTTGACTTTTGGAGTAGCATGGAGTAACAAATTTCATCCGATCCGGTTGAATTATGGTCATTTGCCATCGTCGTAGACCCTATAAAGTGTATGTTCTGGTTCGTGGTAAAATTCTTAGGCGATTTAGCGATGTCCACCCGTTCGTCTATTGAAATCACTCTAACTTCCGAACGGAACAACGAAATGGGCCATAAATAAATATATAGCCTCTAACAATCATGCAAAAATTGGTCCATGTCTGTCCTTAATTATATATAGCCCCCATATAAACCCATCCCCAGATTTGACTTTTGGATTAACATGGAGGAACAAATGTCTTCCGATCCGATTGAATTATGGTTATTTGCCATTACGGTGTAAAAAATGGTTCATATTTTTAGACTCTCATACACCCTCAAAAAAAAAAATCGCTTTAACATATGTTCCAAACATATTTTGCAGGAAGCACATATATTATTGGATACTGCCGAAACATTAATATGTTTGTTTTATGTGAACATATTATATGTTTGGAAGCATTTTGACCCAAAAATATTATATGCTTGAAAGAATTTTTCCCAAAGACGATTGTGCTCATTCCCTAACATACTCGTAATTTTCACTTCCACGAAATATTTGAGTTCTTGGCACCTTTTTCTGTAATACAAATAATGTTGAAGAAATTATTCACTTTTATAAATTTTTTAAATTTTACCTTTCGCCTGCACGGAGAATCGAACCGAGGACCATACAGTTTGTAAGCCAACACACTATCCACTGGGCTACGTAGCTGTTATAGTCACCAGCAGATAAATATCGTTATAAGTTATATTTATATAGCATAGTTTGCAGAGCCCACGAGCCCATGCAAACATAACATTATTTAACAGAAACAATCCCACGGCGGCGGGTTCTAAGCACCGGATTGACCCGATGGATACCAGCCATCGGCCAGCGGCTGCCACCTCAGTGTACGTGTTGTCTCGTCCGTTTTTTCGTGTTGGAGAAGGTGCATCCCGGGGAGCCATCTCCGCCTGCTTTTGGTCCGAGCCGGGATGGAGGAAAACCCCGGACCATGGTACTGTGCCGTCTGCCGAAATCGAATTCACCATCGCTCGGTTTCGGTGAGGTGTAACCGGTGCATGGAATGGGTGCACTTCCGGAACTGCTCCGGCCTAACATCGCTGCGGGAGTATAGTCAAACTGACTTCGTGGCAGGATGCTGTGCCAATGACAGCAGCAGTGGGTCATCTGATTATGTGACCCCACCGACTTCTCCCGCACAACAATATTCTCCGCCGCAGCATCTTACACCGAATATTGTTGTACCAGTTCCGGAGAGTGCATCATTTTTGCAATTTAATTGCAAAGGGCTCCGTGGTAAGATTAGTGAGATCGTAGACTTCATGAATCGGAAAAGGATAAGGGTCGCGGCGATCCAGGAAACAAAGCTGAATCCCACCTGCAGCCTACGACATTGTGATGGGTACAATGTCCTACGGAAGGATCGCACAAGAAATGGAGGTGGTGGCCTGGCTTTCATATTACACCGTTCCGTGCAGTATAGACCTATCACGCTTGTGCTAGACACTAATGACCCGTACATGGAATGTATGGGGGTAGCAGTTAAGTGTGTGGCTGCCGAGATAGAGCTATACAATGTGTACATACCGCCGGTTGGTAGCTGTGCTCCTGGTTATAGCCCAAACATTGAGTGGTTGTTGAGCGGGCATAACCGATTGGTTCTAGGAGATTTTAATGCCCACCATGAACTTTGGCATTCTCTCCTGGGTAATGACGACTCCACATTTTGCACGGTGAACGAAGAGGCCCCCACGAGAATTA